>NC_091297.1:6501034-6766034 GCF_038502225.1 Cherax quadricarinatus
CCCCTGTCATTTTCCATACTTCTCCATCCCATTCTTCCCTACCCTCCCTTTTTTCCTCCTTCCTCTCCCTTTCCCCTGTCATTTTCCATACTTCTCCATCCCATTCTTCCCTACCCTCCCTTTTCTCCTCCTTCCTCTCCCTTTCCCCTGTCATTTTCCATACTTCTCCATCCCATTCTTCCCTACCCTCCCTTTTCTCCTCCTTCCTCTCCCTTTTCCCTGTCATTTTCCATACTTCTCCATCCCATTCTTCCCTACCCTCCCTTTTCTCCTCCTTCCTCTCCCTTTTCCCTGTCATTTTCCATACTTCTCCATCCCATTCTTCCCTACCCTCCCTTTTCTCCTCCTTCCCCTCCCTTTCCCCTGTCATTTTCCATACTTCTTCATCCCATTCTTCCCTACCCTCCCTTTTCTCCTCCTTCCCCTCCCTTTCCCCTGTCATTTTCCATACTTCTCCATCCCATTCTTCCCTACCCTCCCTTTTCTCCTCCTTCCCCTCCCTTTCCCCTGTCATTTTCCATACTTCTCCATCCCATTCTTCCCTACCCTCCCTTTTCTCCTCCTTCCTCTCTCTTTCCCCTGTCATTTTCCATACTTCTCCATCCCATTCTTCCCTACCCTCCCTTTTCTCCTCCTTCCCCTCCCTTTCCCCTGTCATTTTCCATACTTCTCCATCCCATTCTTCCCTACCCTCCCTTTTCTCCTCCTTCCCCTCCCTTTCCCCTGTCATTTTCCATACTTCTCCATCCCATTCTTCCCTGGAGGTTACCTGGAGGTTACCTGGAGGTTATTCCGGGGATCAACGCCCCCGCGGCCCGGTCCACGACCAGGCCTCCCGATGGATCAGGGCCTGATCAACTAGGCTGTTACTGCTGGCCGCACGCAGTCCGACGTACGAGCCACAGCCCGGCTGATCCGGCACCGACTTTAGGTATCTGTCCAGCTCTCTCTTGAAGGCAGCCAGGGGTTTATTGGCAATTCCCCTAATGCTTGATGGGAGGCTGTTGAACAGTTTTGGGCCCCGGACACTTATGGTGTTTTCTCTTAGTGTACCAATGGCGCCCCTACTTTTTATTGGCGGCATTTTGCATCGCCTGCCCAGTCTTTTACTTTCGTAGGGAGTGATTTCTGTGTGCAGATTTGGGACCATTCCTTCCAAGATTTTCCAAGTGTAGATTATGATATATCTCTCCCTCCTGCGTTCCAACGAGTACAAGTCAAGTGCTTCCAAGCGTTCCCAGTAGTTAAGGTGCTTGACAGAACTTATACGTGCAGTAAAGGATCTCTGTACACTCTCTAGATCTGCGATTTCACCTGCTTTGTATGGAGATGTTAATGTACAGCAGTATTCCAGCCTAGAGAGAACAAGTGATTTGAAAAGGATCATCATGGGCTTGGCATCTCTCGTTTTGAAAGTTCTCATTATCCATCCTATCATTTTCTTTGCACGTGCGATCGTGGCACTGTTGTGATCCTTGAAAGTGAGATCCTCAGACATTACTACTCCCAGGTCCCTTACATTATTTTTCCGCTCTATTGTATGGCCGGAGTCAGTAGTATACTCTGTTCTAGTTATTATCTCCTCCTTCCCCTCCCTTTCCCCTGTCATTTTCCATACTTCTCCATCCCATTCTTCCCTACCCTCCCTTTTCTCCTCCTTCCTCTCCCTTTCCCCTGTCATTTTCCATACTTCTCCATCCCATTCTTCCCTACCCTCCCTTTTCTCCTCCTTCCCCTCCCTTTCTCCTGTCATTTTCCATACTTCTCCATCCCATTCTTCCCTACCCTCCCTTTCTCCTCCTTCCCCTCCCTTTCCCCTGTCATTTTCCATACTTCTCCATCCCATTCTTCCCTACCCTCCCTTTCTCCTCCTTCCCCTCCCTTTCCCCTGTCATTTTCCATACTTCTCCATCCCATTCTTCCCTACCCTCCCTTCTCTTCTCTTCTTTCCTTCCAGGAGTGAAGGGTAGGGAGAGAACCTTTGTCTTGTTTTTGACTATTATTGCCTCTTTTATTTAAAGAGTAGTAGATGGAGTCCCTGAGGGACTGAGGGACTGAGGGACTGAGAGACTGAGGGACTGAGGGACTGAGGGACTGAGGGACTGAGGGACTGAGGGACTGAGGGACTGAGAGACTGAGGGACTGAGGGACTGAGGGACTGAGGGACTGAGGGACTGAGAGACTGAGGGACTGGGGGACTGAGGGACTGAGAGACTGAGGGACTGAGAGACTGAGGGACTGAGGGACTGAGGGACTGAGGGACTGAGGGACTGGGGGACTGAGGGACTGAGGGACTGAGGGACTGAGGGACTGAGGACGGGTTGATTACTTCATAACTATTCATCTCCAGTCTTGTATGCTACTGAAAACGCCTCTTGTGCAGGTATAACTGGAGTATACCTGGAGAGGGTTTCGGGGATCAACGCTCCCGCTGCTTGGTCTGAAACTAGGCCTCGTGGTGGATCAGAGTCTAATCAACCAGGCTGTTACTGCTGACTGCACGCAAACTGACGTACGAACCACAGCCCGGCTGGTCAGGTACTGACTTTAGGTGCCTGTCCAGCGCCTTCTTGAAGACACCCAGGTGTCCATTGGTAATCTCCCGCATATATGCTGGGAGGCAGTTGAGCAGTCTTGGGCCCCGGACACTTACTGTGTTGTTTCTCAGTGTACTCGTTTCGCCCCTGATTTTCATTGGGGAAATGATGCATCTCCTGCCGAGTTTTTTTGCTTTCATAGGGAGTGATTTTTCATGTGCAAGTTTGGTACTAATCTCCCTAGAATTTTCCAAATGTATATTATCATGTATCTCTCTCGCCTACGTTCCAGGGAATACAAATCAAGGAACTTCAACCGTTCCCAGTAATTTAGGTGCTTTATCGTACTTACGTATGCCGTGAAAGTTATTTGTACACTCTCCAGGTCAGCATTTTCGCTGCCTTGAAGGAAGCAGTTAGTGTACAGAAATATTCCAGCCTAGAGATAACAAACGATTTGAAGAGAATCATCATGAGCTTGGCATCCCTAGTTTTGAAGGTTCTCGTTATCCATCTTGTCATTATTCTAGCAGATGCGGTAGATACATTGTTGTGGTCTTTGAAGGCGAGATCCTCTGACATTATCACTCCCAGGTCCTCTTGCTCCAGAGCCTTTTGCTCTTTTTCGCTCTATTGTATGTTTAGAATTTGTTGTATACCCGATACAGTTTTAATTTCCTCAAATTTTCCATATCTGAGTAGTTGAAATTTCTCTTCACTGAAGTTCATATTGTTTTGAGTGGCCTATTTGAAGATTTGGTTGATATCCGCTTGGAGTCTTGTGGTGTCTTCAGTGGAGGTCACTGCCATAGCCATCCAGATGTTATCCACAAAGGAACACACGGAGCTATGGCTTACATCTCTGTCTGTCAGAAATGAGGATGAGGAATAGGATGGGAGCAAGTACTGTGCCTTGTGGAACAGAGCTTTTCACCGTAGCTGCCTCAAACTTTACTTTCTTTACTATTACTCTTTGTGTTCTATTTGCCAGGAAGTTATAGATCCATCTACCAACTTTTCCCGTTATTCTTTTTTCACGCATTTGGTGCGCTATTACACCATGGTCACACTTGTCGAGAGCTTTTGCAAAGTCTGTGTATACTACATCTGTATTTTGTTTATCCTCTACAGCATCCAGGACCTTGTCATAGTGGTCCAGTAGCTGAGACAGGCAGGAGCGACCTGCTCTAAACCCGTGTTGCCCTGGGTTGTGTAACTGATGCGTATCTAGGTGGCTGGCGATCTTGCTTCTTAGAACCCTCTCAAAGATTTTTATGATATGGGATGTTAGTGCTATCGGTCTGTTGTTATTGCAATTGCTTTACTGCAACCTTTGTAGAGTGGGACTAAGTCTGTTGTTTTCAGTGAGTGTGGGATGACCCCTGTGTACACGCTCTCTCTCCATAAAATGCTGAAGGCACGTGACAGGGGCTTCTTGCAGTTTTTGATGAGCCCGGAGTTCCATGAGTCTGGGCCTGGGGCAGAGTGCATGGGCATGTCATTTATTGCCTTTTCAAAGTCTTGTGATGTTAGGATAATATCCGAGATTTTCGAGATGACCAAATTTTGGTTCTCGTTCATAAAGAATTCATTTAGGTTGTCAACCCTTAGTCTGGGCAGCGGCTCACTGAACACTGAGTTGTATTGGGACTTTAGTATCTGACTCATTTCTTGGCTGTCATCTGTGTATGTCCCATCCCACCTAACCAGGGCCCCAATACTGGATGTTGTTTTTCCCTTAGATTTGGCATAAGAGAAGAAGTATTTTTTTTAATTTCCTTTATGGCTTTTAGTTCTTCCTGTGATTCTTGTCTCCTGTAAGATTCCTTCAGCTTAAGTTCGATATTTGCAGTTTCACTGACTAGTCACTAGTGCTTCCCTTCATATTTCAGATATATTGACCCCACTCAGCAGCTCTGTGACTCTTCGCCTTCGTCTGTATAGGAAACATCTCTCTCTTTCTAATTTACATCTTCTCTTTCTTTTTCTTAATGGAATGTGTCTTGATCAGATTTCAAGAACCACAGAATTTATTTTTTCTAGGCAAAGGTTCGGATCCAAGTTGTTCAGGATATCTTCCCAGGTTGTTTCATTTAGGACCTGGTTTACTTGATCCCATTGTATGTGTTTGTTACTGAAATGGAATGTTGTATATATCACCAGGGACACTAGAATATGAGCTGAGTCAATACTTGTGTCATCTTGTGACCGATCTCCACAGTTCTCTTACCCAGGCAGTCCATCCTGACTCCAGGATTCCTTGCTTACTTCCTGGCCAATCAGGTTATTTGTGCTAGCGGCCTGCAGGGGACACCCCAGGTATCACAACCAGGCTCATCCGGCATTTATAGGACATAGCGGTTCAGCTTACCCTTAAAGACCTCTGCTTTCCTTGTTACATCATGTGTGGTACCTACTGACAGCAGAGTGATCAGCCTTGAACCAAAGAGAGAATTCTCTCATTGTTCCTGTGCACATTTGCTTTCCACTAAGTTTATTCATCACTTCTTCCCGTATCTAACTCCACTAAGTTCTTATGGTAGAATGCAAATTTGAGAATCTGAACTTCAAATATATATTCCAGTTATGCTCCACAAGGTATATTCTAAGTACTTCGAGGGTTTCAATTAGTTTTGATTTTCCAGCTGAAACATATCTCCTGGGTGTAGTCAATATCTATCAGATATTAACACTTCCTGGACCAGTCCCTAGGCCTTTTGTAAATCCACGTGCAGTTACGCTACCTTCCACAGGATGGCTATGGAGTGTATAATAAACTATCCACTGCCGTCCATAGGAGAGATATCGCATGTGTATAACAAAGAGGCTGCTTCAGCAGCACAATTAAAAAATGTAATTCTGCCTGAACTAGACCTGCATCACCTCTGTCAGTGACAACTACTGTATTGATCTATAAATTATCGAGTAAAATTTTGTAGTGCAGTGTAGTGTAGTGTAGTGTAGTGTAGTGTAGTGTAGTGTAGTGTAGTGTAGTGTAGTGTAGTGTGTAGTGTGGTATACTGTAGTGTAGTGTAGTGTAGTGTAGGGAAATGTGGTGTAGAGTAATGTGTAGTGTAGAGTCATATAATACAGTGTAGTGTGGTGTAGTGTGGTGTAGTGTAGTGTAGTGTAGTGTAATGTAGTGATGTGTGGTGTAGTGTGATGTGGAGTGTGGTTTAGTATAGTATGGTGTAGTGTGGCATAGTGTATATCCTTGTTGTACCTTTGATGAGTTTCGAGAGTCTTTCTACTGGTACTAGCCTGATAAATCAGGTTGTTGCTGCTGGAGTCCCACTTCCCCACATATCCATCACAGCCTGGCTGATCTGGCACCTGGTAAAGATACTTATTCCGTTCTCGCTTGAAGATTTCTACACTTTTCCAGTAGTGTTTCTGATATCTTCCGGAAAGATGTTGAATAATCTGGGGCCATGAATGTTGATCCAGTGATCCCTTACTGTGCCCACCACACCCCTGCTTTTCACTGAGTTTATTTTGTACTTCCATATCTCTCACTCCAGTATGTTGTTATGGCAGTGTGCAGATTTAGGACCAGGCCCTCGAGTACCTTCCAGGTATATATTATCACGTATATCTCTCTTCTCTGCTCCAGTGAGTACATATTCAAGAGTTTAAGGCGTTCCCAGTAATTTGAATACTGTACTGGCTCTATGAGGGCCATAAACGATCTCTCTATTTGTTCCAGCTCTGATATTTTCCCTGCCTTGAACGGGGCCTCAACACTGAGCAATATTGCAAACGAGGGAGCACTAGCATTTTGAAAAGTGTCGCCATTGGCATTATGTTCTGAAAGTTCTCAATACCCACTCTGTCATTCTCCTGGCTGTCGTGATCTTTAATTAACATATTATGTTCTCTGAAAGAAAGGTCAGCTTACATAATTATCCCCAAGTCTTCCATGTGCTCCTCTCGTTCTATATGATAATCCTCTTGAGTTTTGTATGTAGTGTTCCTTTTGAGTTCTTCATTCTTTCCATACCTAAGCAGCTGGAACTTATTACCACTGAACATCATGTTGTTCTACGCTGCCCACTGGAAAACACTGCTTATATTTTAGTGTTGTCTGCAGGCTTTTACCTCACTGATGATAGATTTTCCTCTGTTTACTAATACTCTTTTTGTATTATGTGTATTAGAGCCCGAGTATCCAACCATCTACCTACCTTCCCCGTATTGCCTATGGCCCTCAATTTGTGTGCAATCACTCCATGATGGCATTTGTCAAAGACCTTTCCAAAATGTGTGTGTATCACATTTGTGTTTTGGTTGCTTTCCAAAGCCTCCGTAATTCTGTCACAGTAGTTCAGGAGCTGCGACAAGCATAATCATCCTGTTTTAAAACCATATTGGTGTAGTAGTGTAGTGTGATGTAGTGTAGTGTGTGTAGTGTGGTGTAGCCAGACCAGGATGTGGTGTTGTGGTGCTCTGGGCGAGAGAGACTTAACACCCACAACACGTGCAGGTACGCCTTGCTCGTCCGCACGTGACCAGTCCCAGCATCCCTAGCAAGGTCACCCAGCCCCAGCGTCCCCAGCAAGGTCACCCAGCCCCAGAGCACCCCAGAAAGGTCACCCAGCACAGCGTCCCCTGTAAGGTCACCCAGCCCCAGAGTACCCCAGCAAGGTCACTCAGCCCCAGAGCACCCCAGCAAGGTCACCCAGCCCAAGAATACCCCAGCAAGCTCACCCAGCCTCAGAGCACCCCAGAAAGGTCATCCAGCCCCAGCGTCCCCAGCAAGGTCACCCAGTCCCAGAGTACCCCAGAAAGGTCACCAAGCCCCAGTAAGGTCACCCAGCCCAGCAAGGTCACCAAATGAATAGAAGGATCTTTAACATTCTAACCAATAAAATAAAAATAGTGAACAGAGATAATTAAGTCAGAGGCTACTACAGTGAAGAGTTCAGTCTACCTACCTACCTGGAGTCTACCTGGAGGGTGTTTACTTGCAGGGTGTTCCGGGGGTCAACGCCCCCGCGGCCCGGTCCATGACCAGGCCTCCCGAAGGATCAAGGGCTGATTAACCAGGCTGTTACTGCTGGTCTCACTAAATCTAACGAACGAACCACAGCCCGGCTGGCCAGGAACTGACTTGAGGTATCCGTCCGGTTTCCTCTAGAAGACAACCAGTAGGCTGGCCTGTCTAACAAGGTAGACAGGTGCTAGTGACCACGATAACCATTCCTGTGGTTTAGATGGGAAGGATGTATCTGATGACGAGGGAAAGTTAACTCGTGGGTCACTGTCTCCGCCATTCATCCAAGTCAGGAGTCAGTGGAGAATTTAATGGTGTTTGAGGCACTGTACTTTGTTGCATGTGTACTCACCTAATTGTGGTTGCGGGGGTTGATTCATAGCTCCTGGCCCCGCCTCTACTCTGGTCGCCACTACGTCCACTCTGCCCCTGCTCCACGAGCTTTATCATACCTCTTCTTAAAGCTGTGTATGGTACTTGCCTCCACTACCTCACCTTCGAAACTATTGTACTTCCTGACAACTCTATGACTGAAGAAATACTTACTAACATCCCTGTGACTCATCTGAGTCTTCATCTTCCAACTGTGACCCCTTGTTGCTGTGCCCCATCTCTGGAACATCCTGTCTTTGTCCATCCACCTTGTCGATTCTTCTCAGTATTTTATACGTTGTTATCATGTCCTCCCTCTCCCTTCTGTCCTCCAATGTCGTCAGGTCGAGCTCCCTTAACCTATCCTCGTGGGACATGCCCCTTAGCTCCGGGACTAGTCTCTTTGCAAACTTTTGCACTTTCTCTAGTTTCCTGACGTACTTGGCCAGGTGTGGATTCCAAACTAGAGCCGCATACTCCAGTATGTGCCTTACGTACATGGTGTACAGGGCCCGGAACGACTCCTTACCGAGATGTCGGAATCCTGTTCTTAGGTTTGCTAGGCGCCCATATGCTGCAGCAGTTATTGGTTGATGTGCGCCTCAAAAGATGTGCTCGGTATTATACACACTCCAAGATCCTTTTCCTTGAGTGAGGTTTGTAGTCTTTGGGCCTTTAGACTGTACTCTGTCTGCGGTCTTCTTTGCCCTTCCCCGATCTTCATGACTTTGTATTTGGCAGGGTTGAACTCCAGGAGCCAGTTGCTGGACCAGGCCTGCAGCCTTTGCAGGTCCCTCTGTAATCCTGCCTTATCCTCCTCTGGCTGAATTCTCCTCATTAAATTCACATCATCTGCAAACAGGGACATTTCTAAGTCTATTCCTTCCGTCATGTCATTCACATATACCAGAAACAGCGCCGGTTCTTGGAGTCACCGGCGCCACTCTGACACCTCATCACTTTCCATGATTCGCTGATGCCTTCCAGTCAGGGGTGTGTGTACTCACCTATTTGTACTCACCTATTTGTGGTTGTAGGGGTCGAGTCCTAGCTCCTGGCCCCGCCTCTTCACTGGTTGCTACTGTGTCCTCTCTCTCCCTGCCCCATGAGCTTTATCAAACCTCGTCTTAAAGCTATGTCTGGTTCCCGCCTCCACTACGTCACTTTCTAGGGTATTCCATGGCCTGACAACTCTATGACTGAAGAAATACTTCCTAACATCCCTTTGACTCATCTGAGTCTTCAACTTCCAATTGTGACCTCTTGTTTGTGTCCCATCCCTGTGTGTGTGTGTGTGTGTGTGTGTGTGTGTGTGTGTGTGTGTGTGTGTGTGTGTGTGTGTGTGTGTGTGTGTGTGGTGTGTACTCACCTAGTTGAGGTTGCGGGGGTCGAGTCCGAGCTCCTGGCCCCGCCTCTTCACTGATCGCTACTAGGTCACTCTCCCTGAACCGTGAGCTTTATCATACCTCTGCTTAAAGCTATGTATGGATCCTGCCTCCACTACATCGCTTCCCAAACTATTCCACTTACTGACTATTCTGTGGCTGAAGAAATACTTCCTAACATCGTGTGTGTGTGTGTGTGTGTGTGTGTGTGTGTGTGTGTGTGTGTGTGTGTGTGTGTGTGTGTCTGTGTGTGTGTGTGTAAGTGTGGACACTGGATAGTATTGGTCGTGGTATGTATCAATAAGCCTCGTACCTTACGAGGTCACTTACCCACAACACCAACCACTTTCCCACTCTCTCTCGCACACACACACATAAACACACACACACACACACACACACACACACACACACACACACACACACACACACACACACACACACACACACACACACACACACACATACACATAAACACACACACACACACACACACACACACACACACACACACACACACACACACACACACACACACACACACACACACACACACACACACACACACACAGAAGTAAGACAAGAGAGAGAGGGGTGGTTTGATTGCATCTTCTTGGACTGCAAGAAGGCCTTTGACACAGTTCCTCACAAGAGATTAGTGCAGAAGCTAGAGCATCAGGCGCATATAACAGGAAGGGCACTGCAATGGATCAGAGAATACCTGACAGGGAGGCAACAACGAGTCATGGTACGTAATGATGTATCACAGTGGGCACCTGTGACGAGCGGGTCCCACAGGGGTCGGTCCTAGGACCAGTGCTATTTTTGGTATATGTGAACGACATGACGGAAGGGTTAGACTCAGAAGTGTCCCTGTTTGCAGATGATGTGAAGTTAATGAGGAGAATTAAATCTGATGAGGACCAGGCAGGACTTCAAAGAGACCTGGACAGACTGGACACCTGGTCCAGCAAATGGCTTCTCGAATTTAATCCTGCCAAATGCAAAGTCATGAAGATAGGGGAAGGGCACAGAAGACCACAGACAGAGTATAGGCTAGGTGGCCAAAGACTGCAAACCTCACTCAAGGAGAAAGATCTTGGGGTGAGTATAACACCGAGCATGTCTCCGGAAGCACACATCAATCAGATAACTGCTGCAGCATATGGGCGCCTGGCAAACCTGAGAACAGCATTCCGATACCTTAGTAAGGAATCATTCAAGACACTGTACACCGTGTATGTCAGGCCCATACTGGAGTATGCAGCACCTGTTTGGAACCCGCACTTGATAAAGCACGTCAAGAAACTAGAGAAAGTACAAAGGTTTGCGACAAGGTTAGTTCCAGAGGTAAGGGGAATGTCCTATGAAGAAAGATTAAGGGAAATCGGCCTGACGACACTGGAGGACAGGAGGGTCAGGGGAGACATGATAACGACATATAAAATACTGCGTGGAATAGACAAGGTGGACAAAGACAGGATGTTCCAGGGAGGGGACACAGAAACAAGAGGCCACAATTGGAAGCTGAAGACACAAATGAGTCAGAGAGATAGTAGGAAGTATTTCTTCAGTCATAGAGTTGTAAGGCAGTGGAATAGCCTAGAAAATGACGTAGTGGAGGCAGGAACCATACACAGTTTTAAGACGAGGTTTGATAAAGCTCATGGAGCGGGGTGAGAGAGGGCCCAGTAGCAACCGGTGAAGAGGCGGGACCAGGAGCTAGGACTCGACCCCTGCAACCACAAATAGGTGAGTACACACACACACACACACACAACACGGCTATAGAAGAAGTAATACTGAGAAAGGTTTTTAATTAACAAACAGTTTATTTCTCTCCGGGAGGAAAGACAAAGCAGCAAAATCAGGGAAGAGGAAGTAGGACAGATAAACAGTATCAGAAGTAAATTTTACCGTCGTTGGGATGATAAATAATTACGTTTGCAGTGTAGACGACCACTTATTAATTCTTATGTCTAACGCAACTTGGTTACTATCGTTGTTAACCAGGGAGGTGACAACAAGAGCAGAGGCAACCCTGCCAGTAAACTCTTACATCCATCAGTGTATGTGATTACAATTAACACAGAAATTTCTTTGTAAATGAGTTATGGAAGGTATTGTTAAATGTGAAGTGAGAGGGAGATTAGTTGGGCCAAAATTAATGAAGTAATGAGAAGGATCACAGAGGTTCAGAGAAAATAATGAAGGTAAGTCTTTGACAGTGATACTTTCTAATGCTGGGGAGTCTACCTGGAGGGTGTTCCAGGGGGTCAACACCCGGTCCGTGACCAGAACTCATGGTGGATCAGGACCTGATCAACCACGCTGTTACTGCTGGCTGCACGCAATCCAACGTACGGAATACAGCCCGGATCGTCAGGTACTGACTGTAGGTATATGTGTAGCTCCATCTTGAAGATATCCAGGGGTCTATTGGTAATCCCCCTTAAGTATGCTGAGAGGCTGTTGAACAGTCTTGGGTCCCTGACACATATTGTGTTTTGCTTTCGCAGGGAGTGATTTTTGTGTGCCGATTTAGGACCAGTCCTTCTAGAATTTTCCAGTTGTAAATTATGACATATCTTTCTCGCCTGAGTTCCAAGGAGTACAGATCAAGGGACTTCAAACGTTCCCAGTAATTAAGGTGGTTGACTGTACTTAACACGTGCAGTGAAAGTTCTCTGTACATTCTCTAGATCTGAATTTTCACCTGCCATGATCTAGAAAATGTACAGAGAACTTTCACTGCAAGTATAAGTACACTTAAGCACCTTAATTACTGGGAATGTTTGAAGTCTTTCGATCTGTTAGTGAGCAGCAAGTGTGTGAAGGTTCATCAGAATTATCATCAGAACCTCAAAGAGTATTTGACAAGGTTTTTTTTTCTTATGAAATGAAAAGATAGAAAAATCAATGAAAACATAATAAGATAAACAATTTTATTAATTCGTAGAATTTTTTTGTTGCCACATGGGCCGTCTCCCACCAAGGCAGGGTGGCCCGAAAAAGAAAAACTTTCATCATCATTCACTCCATCACTGTCTTGCCAGAGGCATTCCTACACTACAGTTATAAAACTGCAACATTAACACCCCTCCTTCAGAGTGCAGACACTGTACTTCCCATCTCCAGGACTCAAGTCCGGCCTGCCGGTTTCCCTGAACCCCTTCATAAATGTTACTTTCTTCACACTCCAACAGCATATCAGGTCCTAAAACCATTTGTCTCCATCTGCTCCTGTCTAACACACTTACGCACGCTTGCTGGAAGTCCAAGCCCCTCGCACACACAACCTCCTTGACCCCCTCCCTCCAACCTTTCCTAGGCCGACCCCTACTTCACCTTCCCTCCACTACAGATTTATACACTCTCCAAGTCATTCTATTTTGTTCCAACCTCTCTACATGTCCGAACCACCTCAACAACCCCTCCTCAGCCCTCTGGATAATAGTTTTGGTAATCCCTCACTTCCTCCTAATTTCCAAACTACGAATTCTCTACATTATATTCACACCACACATTGCCCTCAGACATGACATCTCCACTGCCTCCAGCCTTCTCCTTGTTGCAACATTCATCACCCATGCTTCACACCAATGTAAGAGTTTTGGTATAAGTATACTCTCATACATTCCCCTCTTTGCCTCCAAGGACAAAGTTCTTTGTCTCCACAGACTCCTAAGTGCACCACTCACTCTTTTCCCCTCATCAATTCTATGATTCACCTCATCTTTCATAGATCCATCCGCTGACACGTCCACTCCCAAATATCTGAATACATTCACCTCCTCCATACTCTCTCCCTCCAATCTGATATCCAATCTTCTGTTACCTAATTTTTTTGTTATCCTCATAACCTTACTCTTTCCTGTATTTACTTTTAATTTCTTTCTTTTTACATACCCTACCAAACTCATTCACCAACCTCTGCAACTTCTCAGAATCTCCCAAAAGCACAGTGTCATCAGCAAAGAGCAACTGTGACAACTCAGACTTTGTGATAGATTCTTTATCTTTTAACTCCACACCTCTTGCCAAGACCCTCGCATTCACTTCTCTTACAACCCCATCTATAAATATATTGAACAACCATGGTGACATCACACATCCTTGTCTAAGACCTACTTTTACTGGGAAATAATCTCCCTCTCTCCTACATACTCTAACCTGAGCCTCACTATCCTCGTAAAAAGTTTTCACTGCTTTCGATAACCTACCTCCTATTCCATACATTAGGAGCATCTGCCACATTGCCCCCCTATCCACCCTATCACACGCCTTTTCCAAATCCATAAATGCCACAAAAACTTCTTTACCCTTATCCAAATACTGTTCACTTATATGTTTCACTGTAAACACCTGGTCCACACACCCCCTACCTTTCCTAAAGCCTCCCTGTTCATCTGCTATCCTACTCTCCGTCTTACTCTGAATTCTTTCAATAATAACTCTACCATACACTTTACCAGGTATACTCAATAGACTTATTCCCCTATAATTTTTGCACTGATTTTTGTCCCCTTTGCCTTTGTACAAAGGAACTACGCATGCTTTCTGCCATGCCAGTGTATAAAATATAAAACAAACATGAAATTAATCCTTCGTAAAGCAAAGAATGAAAAATGAAATATATAAATAATTAGTGACTCAAAGCTAATATGTACACAATTAATATGTGAATAATATAGTGGTGTCGTGCCAATGTTCTGGGCACGTAGTTCTGAATCGTAGTTTGGAAGGCTGAGCCATTGTTGATGTCGAGGGGGGTGATGGGGATGTCACTGGTGAACGACTGTTGTGACACTTGAAGTATATAGAGAGTGACCCCAACATGAGTAGGGATTCTGAAGAGCCGAGGAACTGGGATCCTCTGACAACCCTTCCGAAGTAGTAGAGTCGCCAGTCGTGAACCAGAATGTTGGCGGGGTGACAGGTAGAGAACGGCTTTAGTATGGTGTGTAGCTGCGAGTCAGCTACCAGTGGAAGGGGTCAATTTAAGTACAGATGCCAGAATAAGTCTCAGATCTATGCCAAGATCGTTGTTGTCCCTCTTATCTCACCTGTGTCTGACGACCCGAGCCGATAGTCAAGACTAAAATAAAGAATCAGAAAATTACAAGCCATTCGAGAAATAACTCACATGATAGCCTTTAATAGAAATGGTGAGGACAAAAATGATTACGTTACTCTAAAGGGAAGGGGGGAGTAGCGGTAACGATGCACACATCTAATAGTTTTAGTATAGTTTAATATGTTTATTGTGCACACCATACCCATCCTGTGGGCGGTAGTCAAAAGATTACAGAGGTACATAATGGGTCCAGGGACTCGACCCCCAAAGTTTTGATAGCCGAACAAGTTACAAAGGTAATGAACTCCAGGTAGATCTGGTCACAATCATGACCAAGTTACAAAGGTAATGAATCATCTACGCGTCTATACATGGTTACAGTCTTTGATAAATTACAAAGTAATGAACCATTCACACCTCCACACCCGGTCACAACTCTCACAGAACAAGCAGACTGTCCGACAAACTACCAACACTCATTCATACTTTCCCTCCTATCTAATGAACTTTTCCCTCACAAAGTGACTTAAAGAGGATCATCATCATTGGCTTGGCCTCCATTCTTCTGAAGGTTCTCATTATCCATCCTACCATTTTCCTCACTATGGCGATAACAATGCTGTTGTGATCTTTGAAAGTGAGATCCTCTGACATTATCACTCCTAAGTTCTTCACTTTAGTTTTTCGCTCTGTTGTGTGGTTAGAATTCGTTTTATATTCCGATCTAGCTTTTATTTCCTCAAGTTTTTCATAGCGGAGTAATTGAAATTTGTCTGTATCAGATATGAAGGTGAGGAACAGGATGGGGGCGAGAACGTTACCTTGTAGAACAGAACTTTTCACTATAGCCGCCTCTGACTTTAATCTGTTTACTTTTACTGTTTGTGTTCTATCGGTTTGAAAATTAAAAATCCATTTGCCCACTCCAGTTATTTCTTTAGCACACATCGTTTGCTTTATTACACAATGATCGCACTTGTCGAAGGCTTTGGCAAAATCTGTGTGTACTACATCTGCATTCTGGTTTTCCTCCAGTGCATCCAACTCCATGTCATAATGATCCAGTGGTTGTGAGAGGCAGGAGCGACCTGCTTTAAACCCGTGCTGCCCTGTGTTGTGCAATTGTTGGGTAACCAAGTAGTTAACGATCTTGCTTCTCAGAACCCTTTGAAAGATTTTATGATGTGGGACGTCATTGCTATCGGTCTGTATTTCTTTGCTGCTGCTTTGCTACTACCTTCATAGGATAGGACTACATCCGTTGTTTTTAATGACTGTAGGATGACCCCCGTGTTTTGGCTTCCTCTCCATGGAATGCTTAAGGCACATGAAAGGGGTTTGCTGCAATTCTTGATTAAAACGGAGTTCCACGCGTCTGGACCTTGGACAGAGTGCATGGGCATGTCACCAATAACTTTTTTCAAAGTCAAGTGGTGTTAGGGTTATGCCAGAAATTTTAGAGATATTGACAAGATTTTAAGTCTTGATCATAAGGGAAATGGTGGTCTGGAAGGTGAGGCAATGCAAGGGATAAAACAGCTGCGTCAGTGATGATCCATGAGCTCCAGGAAACTGATGGTGGTGTAGGTAAGAAGTGGGAAGATGGAGAGCATGAGATAATATCGATTCCCCATTCCCTTCCTCTTCCCTGCCATTAACCCAATCCCTGACCCCTCCCCAGGTAGTGAGGCTCACACTAGCCCTACCTCTCCCACTCCTGTTGGATGGGCAAAATGAAGAGGAAGTAGACATGACAGACCAGACATAAGAGCTATCACTGAGACAAAGCCGATTGATTTGATATCAGATGTCATATTTCGAGCAGAATACCAAGTGATAAAGGAAGACAGAAAAGAACTTGGGAAGGGGAGAAGTGGGCACTGTTAATAAGAAATCAGTAAAGTTTTAATGAGAGAAGAAGGATAAACAGAATAGAGTTAAGACCTGGGTACTCACAGTACCTAGTTGTGGCGATATACAACCCGCAACCTAATAACAGAAGACTAACGCAGGATACGTAGACAACAACACAGTGATAGTTGTTATCATAACAGAAACATCCAGGACTGCTTATAGTGGGAGAACTGGGACCCACATAGGAACCAGAAATGTGGAGGGTTAAGTTGATTGAGGTGATCGGAGAATTTTTTGGGAGTCAACGTGTTAATATGTTAAGGATACAACAAGGGAGAGAGAAGATTAGGAAGTTAGACTGGTGGACCTAGTATTTACCAGAGGTTTATCTGACATAGCTGATATAGAATAAGAAAGCCCTCTGGGTGCTAGTGGCTATTCAGTCCTGAACTTCGAGCACTTAGTGGAACTAACGGTGGAGGAAGGTATGGCAGATGGAGGAATTGAGAAGGGTGAACTCTCAAGGGCTGAAAGAGTAATTGAATGCACTGAAATGAAATAGAGAACTGAGAAGAGAGTCAGCAGAGGAGATGGCATACCTAGCTGGAAAATCCAGGAAAGCTGAGACCTTTACTCCAAGAAGATCTGGAAACAACAAAGACAAAGAGAACCATTGGTTTACCAGATATGTAGAGAGACAAAAAAAGTGTAAATCGAAAAAGTACAGAAAATGAAGAACAGAAGAGAACACAGAAGTGAGCAAATTGGCCGGAAATGAATATGCCAGAGTGAGGAGGAGAGAGGTTGAGTGAAAATTTGAGATTGACAGCTGCAAAGGCCAAATCTGATCCAAAATTGCTTCACAGACACATCAGAAGAAAGATAACACTAAAGGACCAGATAATCCGACTGAGAAGAAAGGGGGAGAACTAACATGCAATAAGAAGAAAGTGTTAAAATGATTTTCAATAGGTTTTCTCAGTGGAAACTGAGGCAGTACCAGACAGACTTAGGAAAACCATGTACTGACGAGTGCTGAAAGTCATCTACACAGCAAGGGAGAGAGGTGAAGAAACTTGGATTGACCTGGATACTTCAAAAGCAATAAGACCTGACAACGTGTCACCATGGATTCTGCAAGAAGGAGCAGTGACATTGTCTGAATAACTAACTATGATCTACAAGTCAATGGCTACGGGACAGTTGCTTGAACTCTGGAAGGCAGTTAATGTAGTCCTTATATTTAAGAAATGAGGCAGACCAGTTGCTCTAGCATGTATACCTTTCAAGGTAATTCAGAAAATCATCAGGTGGGAGTGGCAGAACACTTGGAGAGAAGTTGTATCATAAGCAATAACCAGCATAGGTTTAGAAATGGTAGATCTTATCTACTGACTTGTTGGAGTTCTGGGACGAAGTTACATGTATGCGGCAGAAAATACAAGGTCGAGTGGTTTGCTTTTTTGTCTTTCTAGAATGCAAGAAGGTATTTGATACTGTATTCCACAGGAGGCTGGGCCAAAAACTTGAAGTACTGGCGGGATCAATAAGCATCTTAGTGGAAGGAAGCAAAGAATGATTATAAGAAAAGGCGTCAGAATGGGGAAAAGTAACAAGCGGGGTTCTGCAAGGATCTCTAGTGGGACCAAAACTGTTTCTGGCTCATGCGAATGGCATTCCAGGGAGGATTCATTGCGATAGAGCCCTGTTATGTAAATCTGATGAGGACAAACCATACCACGGGCGAGGGATAGAACAAAATGAGAACAAATGATCTGGACAAACTGCAAAAGTAGTCAGAAAAGTGGTTGTTTTAATCAGCCCCAGGAAATGAAAAGCCGAGAAGATCTGGGAGAAAGGAAGAAGATCGGAAACGGGGTATAGACTATGGGAACAGCCTGCAGATTTCACTCAGAGAGATAGACGTAGAGGTGAACATAGTGCCTGCTGCTATATTGCCAACGGCTCACATCAGCCCAGTAACCTTTGCAGGCAATGCTCGACTGGTAAATACAAGAGTGGCCTTCAGAAATCTCAGCAATTGGTTTTTCTGGGTACGTTATAAAACATGTTAGGCCCATTTTGGAGTACGCAGCACCAGTATGGAACCTACATCTCAGAAAAATGAGTTATGAAACTGGAGAAAGTGCAGAAGTGTGCACCGAGACTTGTTCCTGAACTGAAGGACATGAACAACGACGAAAGACTTATGGAAGTGAAGCTAACAGTATTGGAGAATGTAACGAAGATTTGATAATAACATACAAAATACTCAGGTAAATTCATATGGGGACAGGCTGCTTGGAAGGAGAACAATGAGATCTCGGGGGCTCATCTGGTAGCTCAGTACATAGATGAGTCACGGAGCTGTTAGGAAGTATTTCTTTAGTCTCAAAATGATCAGTTTTCAAGCTCCATACGGAGCTTTAAAACTGGGTACGACAGCACTCATGAGGCTAGGAGAGAGTGAATCTGGCAAGCAGCAAGTTGAGAGGTAGGGCCAGGAGCTAAGACTCGACCCCTGCAACCACATACACGTGAGTACACACATACACCCCCCACACACACAGTCGTCTGAGTGTGGGTGAGTGCATGATGGTTCACCTGCATGGCAGGGAAGGTGTAGGGGTGAGCAGAGGGTGGGTCTGGGTGGGCAGAGGGAGGGTCTGGGTGGGCGGCAGCCGTGGGCGGCCTTGTGACCAACAACAGTAAGTTTCAGGCTGTAAAAATCATCATAGCTGCCACCCTGGTAACTGTCATGCAGGCTGTGGTAGCTGTCATGCAGGCTGTGGTAGCTGTCATGCAGGCTGTGGTAGCTGTCATGCAGGCTGTGGTAGCTGTCATGCAGGCTGTGGAAACTGTCATGCAGGCTGTGGTAGCTGTCATGCAGGCTGTGGCAGCTGTCATGCAGGCTGTGGAAACTGTCATACAGGCTGTGATAGCTGTCATGCAGGCTGTGGTAGCTGTCATGCAGGCTGTGGAAACTGTCATGCAGGCTGTGGTAGCTGTCATGCAGGCTGTGGTAGCTGTCATGCAGGCTGTGGTAGCTGTCATGCAGTCTGTGGTAGCTGTCATGCAGGCTGTGGTAGCTGTCATGCAGGCTTTGGTAGCTGTCATGCAGGCTGTGGTAGCTGTTATGCAGGCTGTGGTAGCTGTCATGCAGGCTGTGGAAACTGTCATGCAGGCTGTGGTAGCTGTCATGCAGGCTGTGGTAGCTGTCATGCAGGCTATGGAAACTGTCATACAGGCTGTGATAGCTGTCATGCAGGCTGTGGTAGCTGTCATGCAGGCTGTGGTAGCTGTCATACAGGCTATGGTAGCTGTCATGCAGGCTGTGGTAGCTGTCATGCAGGCTGTGGTAGCTGTCATGCAGGCTGTGGTAACTGTTATGCAGGCTGTGGTAGCTGTCATGCAGGCTGTGGTAGCTGTCATGCAGGCTGTGGTAGCTGTCATGCAGGCTGTGGTAGCTGTCATGCAGGCTGTGGTAGCTGTCATGCAGGCTGTGGTAACTGTCAAGCAGGCTGTGATAACTGTCATGCAGGCTGTGGTAGCTGTCATGCAGGCTGTGGTAGCTGTCATGCAGGCTGTGGTAGGTGTTATGCAGGCTGTGGTAGCTGTTATGCAGGCTGTTGTAGCTGTCATGCAGGCTGGAGTAGCTGTCATGCAGGCTGTGGTAGCTGTTATGCAGGCTGTGGTAGGTGTCATACAGGCTGTGGTAGCTGTTATGCAGGCTGTGGTAGCTGTCATGCAGGCTGGAGTAGCTGTCATGCAGGCTGTGGTAGCTGTCATGCAGGTTGGGGTATCTGTCATGTAGGCTGGGGTGGCTGTCATGCAGGCTGAGATAGCTGTCATGCAGGCTGGTGGTAGCTGTCATGCAGGCTGTGGTAGCTGTCATGCAGGCTGGGGTACCTGTCATGCAGGCTGGGATAGCTGTCATGAGGCTGGGGTAGCTGTCATGCAGGCTGGGGTAGCTGTCATGCAGGCTGGGCTTGCCCCTGCAGCTGGCCAGTCATGTGTGACTGGTGACCTTGCAAGGTCACCCACGTCGTGAGTTGCCACCTTTCTCTCTCTCCTCGTTTATCATAGTTATTTTCACCTCGTTTAACATCGTCTCCCATCGGTTGGTTTATTAGTTATAAAGCCTATCGACTAGACTATGATTATGTAGTGTGTATGACCGCTGCTTGCCACCACTCAAGAATACTTTAAGTCGTAATAATGGGTGAGAGAGAACTCCCAGAGTACAGTACAGACTGTGAAGGATACTCGCCTTTTGCTATATATATTCTCTTGTTTTTCCTGGTTTGGCTGGTTTGATAGGTTTAAAGTCTCCACCTACACGATGGTCATCATGCCAGTATATGTATGTATGTATGTATGTATGTATGTATGTATGTATGTATGTATGTATGTCTGTATGTATGTATGTATGTATGTATGCATGTATGTATGTATGTATGTATGTATGTATGTATGTATGTATTTATGTATGTATGTATGTATGTATGTATGCATGTATGTATGTATGTATGTATGTATGTATGTATGTATGTATTTATGTATGTATGTATGTATGTATGTATGCATGTATGTATGTATGTATGTATGTATGTATGTATGTATGTATGTATGTATGTATTTATGTATGTATGTATGTATGTATTTATGTATGTATGTATGTATGTATGTATGTATGTATGTATGTATGTATGCATGTATGTATGTATGTATGTATGTATGTATGTATGTATGTATGTATGTATGTATGTATGTATGTATGTATGTATTTATGTATGTATGTATGTATGTATGTATGTATGTATGTATGTATGTATGTATGTATGTATGTATTTATGTATGTATGTATGTATGTATGTATGTATGTATGTATGTATTTATGTATGTATGTATGTATGTATGTATGTATGTATGTATGTATGTATGTATGTATGTATTTATGTATGTATGTATGTATGTATGTATGTATGTATGTATGTATGTATGTATGTATGTATGTATGTATGTATGTACGTATGTATGTATATATGTATGTATGTATGTATGTATGTATATGTATGTACGTATGTATGTATATATATATATATATATATATATATATATATATATATATATATATATATATATATATATATATATTTATATATATATATATTTATATATATATATATATATATATATATATATATATATAGAGAGAGAGAGAGAGAGAGATATAGATAGATATAGATATAGATATAGATAGATATAGATATAGATATAGATAGATATAGATATAGATATAGATATAGATAGATATATATAGATATATATAGATAGATAGATATAGATATATATATAGATATAGAGATATATATAGATATATATATATATATATATATACATATATATA
This sequence comes from Cherax quadricarinatus, assembly GCF_038502225.1. Classification (NCBI taxonomy): domain Eukaryota; kingdom Metazoa; phylum Arthropoda; class Malacostraca; order Decapoda; family Parastacidae; genus Cherax; species Cherax quadricarinatus. The sequence continues at coordinate 6,522,663 of NC_091297.1, forward strand.
TATATATATATATATATATATATATATATATATATATATATATATATATGTATATATATAGATATACCTCGTCTTAAAGCTATGTATGGTTCCTGCCTCCACTACGTCATTTTCTAGGCTATTCCACTTCTTGACGACTCTATGACTGAAGAAATACTTCCTAACATCCCTATGACTCGTCTGAGTCTTCAGCTTCCAGTTGTGACCCCTTGTTTCTGTGTCCCCTCTCTGGAACATCCTGTCTCTGTCTACCTTATCTATTCCACGCAGTATCTTGTATGTCGTTATCATGTCTCCCCTGACCCGCCTGTCCTCCAATGTCGTCAGTCCGATTTCCCTCAACCTTTCTTCGTAGGACATACCACTGAGCTCCGGAACTAGCCTTGTTGCAAACCTTTGCACTTTCTTTAATTTCTTGTCGTGTTGGCCCAGGTGTGGGTTCTAAACTGGAGCTGCATACTCCAGTATGGGTCTGATGTACACAGTGTACAGTGTCTTGAACGATTCCTTACTAAGGTATCGGAATGCTATTCTCAGGTTTGCCAGGCGCCCATACGCTGCAGCAGTTATCTGGTTGATGTGTACCTTCGGAGACATGCTCGATGTTATGGTCACCCCAAGATCTTTCTCCTTGAGCGAGGTTTGCAGTCCTTGGCCACCTAGTCTATACTCCGTCTGCAGTCTTCTTTGCCCTTCTCCTATCTTCAGGACTTTGCATTTGACAGGGTTGAATTCAAGAAGCCAGTTGCTGGACCACGTGTCCAGCCTGTCCAGGTCTCTCTGAAGTCCTGCCTGATCTTCATCTGATTTAATTCTCCTCATTAACTTCACATCATCTGCGAACAGGGACACTTCTGAGTCTATCCCTTCCATCATGTCGTTCACATATACCAAAAATAGCACCGGTCCTAGGACCGACCCCTGTGGGACCCCGCTCGTCACAGGCGCCCACTGTGATACCTGTGTGTGTGTACTTACTCAACTAATAGTTGTTGAAGGGGTCGAGTCATAGCTCTTGGCCCCGTGTGTGTGTGTGTGTGTGTGTGTGTGTGTGTGTGTGTGTGTGTGTGTGTGTGTGTGTGTGTGTACGATGCACAGGACAATGAACCGAGAGCTTCTCAGGTTCTTGTACATACATACACACATAAATACATATATACATACATACATATAACACTGATCTCTGGCTGAAGGAGACTCGAACCTACGAACCTTGTAACAAGGTACACAGTGCTTTACCAATCTACCCACACTGGACCAATACCTTGGAGTCCAGCTTGCGCTAGACTTTGATCCAAGGCAGCCAGCTTTCAGGGAGAAGGCCTACAGCTTTTCGGGGAGAGGGATGGTGGCAGGGGAAGGCATGGTGGCAGGGAGAGGCATGGTGGCAGGAAGAGGCATAGTGGCAGGGAAAGGCATGGTGGCAGGAAGAGACATAGTGGCAGGGGAAGACATGGTGGCAAGGAGAGGCATGGTCGTAGGGAGAGGCATGGCGGCAAGGAGAGGCATGGTGGCAGGAAGAGGCATGGGGACAGGGGAAGACATGGTGGCAGGGAGAGGCACTGTGGTAGGGAGAAGCATGGTGGCAAGGAGAGGCATGGTGGCAGGGAGAGGCATGGTGGCAGGGAGAGACATGGTGGCAGGGGAAGGCACCGTGGCAGGGAGAGGCATGGTGGTAGGGAGAGGCATGGTGGCAAGGGAAGACATGGTGGCAGGGAGAGGCATGGTGGCAGGGAGAGGCGTGATGGCAGGGGAAGACATGGTGGCAGGGAGAGGCATGGTGGCAGGGAGAGGCATGGTGGCAGGGAGAGGCGTGATGGCAGGGAAAGACATGGTGGCAGGGAGAGGCATGGTGGCAGGGAGAGGCATGGTGGCAGGGAGAGGCGTGATGGCAGGGAAAGACATGGTGGCAGGGAGAGGCATGGTGGCAGGGAGAGGCATGGTGGCAGGAAGATGCATGGTGGCAGGGGAAGACATTGTTCAATTCAATTCAATTCAAAGTTTATTCTCTATAAGGATTACAATGCTGAGTTTACAGGATTTGGTTATTGTGTGGTTTACATGTAGTAAAATAATAATTACAGAGTGTACCACTAGAACACCTAGCATGGCTAGGTATTACAGAGTGTACCACTAGAACATCTAGCATGGCTAGGCATTACAGAGTGTACCAGGCATTACAGAGTGTACCACTAGAACATCTAGCATGGCTAGGCATTACAGAGTGTACCACTAGAACATCTAGCATGGCTAGGCATTACACAGTGTACCACTAGAACACCTAGCATGGCTAGGCATTACAGAGTGTACCACTAGAACACCTAGCATGGCTAGGCATTACACAGTGTACCACTAGAACACCTAGCATGGCTAGGTATTACAGAGTGTACCACTAGAACATCTAGCATGGCTAGGCATTACAGAGTGTACCACTAGAACACCTAGCATGGCTAGGCATTACACAGTGTACCACTAGAACACCTAGCATGGCTAGGCATTACACAGTGTACCACTAGAACATCTAGCATGGCTAGGCATTACACAGTGTATCACTAGAACACCTAGCATGGCTAGGCATTTCGGGCAGACTTAAATTAATTCTTAAGTTTAAAATATTACAAATTATGAGGTAAGTTGGTATTATGGCTGAGTGACTAAATACTAGTTTGTGAGTTTAGCAATATGAATGCTTTTGTTTTGGCACAGTACATAGTTTCAGTATTGGAGTATCACAGGCCAACTTATGACTAGCAGTGGCAGGGAGAGGCATGGTGGCAGAGGAAGGCATGACAGTAGGGAGAGGCATGGTGGCAGGGAGAGGCATGGTGGCAGGGAGAGGCATGGTGGTAGGGGAAGGCATGGTGGCAGGGGAAGGCACAGTGGCAGGAGAAGGCAGGGTGGCAGGGACTGGCATGGTGGCAAGGAAAGGCATGGTGGCAGGGAGAGGCAAGGTGGCAGGGGAAGGCATGGTGGCAGGGAGAGGCATGGTGGCAGGGAGAGGCATGGTGGCAGGGGAAGGCATGGTGGCAGAGAAAGGCATGGTGGCAGGGGAAGGCATGGTGGCAGGGAAGGCACAGTGACAGGACAAGGCAGGGTGGCAGGGACTGGCATGGTGGCAAGGAAAGGCATGGTGGCAGGGAGTGGCATGGTGACAGGGAGAGGCAAGGTGACAAGTGAAGGTATAGTGGCAGGGGAAGGCATGGTAGCAGGAGGAAGGCATGGTGGCAGAGGAAGGCATAGTGGCAGGGAAGGCATGCTGGCAGGGGAAGGCATAGTGGCAGGGAAGGCATGATAGCAGAAGAAAGACATGGTGGCAGGGAAGGCATGGCGGAAGGGATGGAACGGTAGCAGGAGAAGGAAGGTTGTCAGGGAAGGCAGGGTGGTAAGGAAAGGCAGGATGGAAGAGGAAGGCAGGGTGGCAGGGGAAGGGAGGGTGGCAGGGGATAAACTAAGTGTTACTATGGTATCATAAATCTTAAGACATGAAGGATGTCCGTCTACTGTACTGGTCTTGGTATCCCCTCACCCCTCCACCCCTCACCCTTCACCCCTGCACCCCTCACCCCTCCACGATCACCCCTCCACCCTCCCCATTTCCTCTCCTTTCTCTTGCTTCCTTCCCCACACCTCGTTTCTCATCTCTTCATGTTGCTGTCTTCCTCAACCACCTTCTTTCCATCCTTCCTTCCGTCTCCCTCTCAACATTGCCGTCTCCCTCTCAACACTGCCGTCTCCCTCTCAACATTGCCGTCTCCCTCTCAACACTGCCGTCTCCCTCTCAGCACTGCCGTTTCCCTCTCAGCAGTGCTGCCTCCCTCTCAACACTGCCGTCTCCCTCTCAACACTGCCGTCTCCCTCTCAACACTGCCGTCTCCCTCTCAGCACTGCCGTCTCCCTCTCAAAACTGCCGTCTCCCTCTCAACACTGCCGTCTCCCTCTCAACACTGCCATCTCCCTCTCAGCACTGCCGTTTCCCTCTCAACACTGCCGTCTCCCTCTCAAAACTGCCGTCTCCCTCTCAACACTGCCGTCTCCCTCTCAGCACTGCCGTCTCCCTCTCAGCACTGCCGTCTCCCTCTCAAAACTGCCGTCTCCCTCTCAACACTGCCGTCTCCTCAACACTGCCGTCTCCCTCTCAAAACTGCCGTCTCCCTCTCAACACTGCCGTCTCCCTCTCAACATTGCCGTCTCCCTCTCAAAACTCCCGTCTCCCTCTCAACACTGCCGTCTCCCTCTCAACACTCGCCCCTGCTCGGGATCTACACTGCTTCATGTTATGGTACAGGAATCAGGAAGCAGTCTCCTGGTGCCGGCCCCATCACCTCCTCCACCGTCACTTAACCTTCCACATCATACACATCCTGATGCGTATGTTTCTCACTATATAAACACAGTTTTATTTCATTCTCATTTTGAGGATTAAGTATTCCCGACTGGAGGTGAACATGTGACATTCAGCCTTAAAAATTCCTTGAGTAACTGGTAATCTTAAAGCCCAATTAGTCTACCATAGTTATCCTTCCCTCTCACCATCAATTCTTACAAATTTGGTCTCAATTCTCCCCCTCTCCCTTTTTTTTCTTTTTTTCCTGTTCTCTTGATATACTTCTTTTGTCTTGCCTCGCTCTGTAATGGCGAAGTTATCTTCATAAAATTTACATTTCTGGTGTGTATGGGAGATGGGAGTTTCCAAGTAATAGTAACTCCAGTTCTGCTGGAACGAAACTTGTGAGGCTGCTGTAGATGATGGACCACCAGATGATATCCTCAATGCCTTGCTGAAAAGAATAAAGAAGCACAATTGTCCTGTTCACCTAGCTGCAAATAGGTACCTGGGTGTTAGTCGACTGGTGTGGGTCGCATCCTGGGAGACAAGATTGAGGACCCAAATGGAAATAAGTTAGACAGTCCTCGATGACGCACTGACTTTCTTGGGTTATCCTGGGTGGCTAACTCTCCAGGGTTAAAAATCCGGAGAAAATCTTATCTTATCTTTCTTATCTTAACCTGTTCACGGAGAATGAAACTCACGACGATCTTTCGGTCCGAAACCATACCACGGGCGGGATTTGAGCCCGCGGTCAGAGAGTCTCAAAACTCCAGACCGCCGCAATCGTGTCATTACGATTTCGTGTTTCGGGAAATATCTAGCTATTGTTTCCATTACATAACTATCATAGCACAATGCTGACAGGAACATAAGATTAGAGAAGCACTGCAGCAGGCCTACTGACCCATACTAGGCAAGTCTTTTCATAACTAACCATTCCTACCCACCTATTCGTCTAACCAATTTCATTAAAAAAAAAGAAGGGGAAACACCCTTCTCGACCCGGCACTATTGTTTCTACGTTTACAGGTCACTACCAGCTTTTTCAAACATTATATCGAACCCTCGTGCTTATCAAACGGGAATCTGTTTAATTTGTTCCTCTTGAACCAGGCTGAGGTGCCGTTGTACTGCTAGACCTGGACTAGGATAGGGCAGTGGGAGCGATGATACCCGGAGAACACCATGGGTACATAGATTGCAGGTGCAAGTACGTACCTGTATGGTGACTTCATCTGCCTGCCTCTCTGTCAACCTACAGGAAGTCCAGCATCACACCTGGTGTCCCCGTGAGGGTCAGGGCGCCATACAGGTCCCCAGTACCTCTTCATAATGTCTTCACGAAATTATGAAGTCCTCATTACATGTATACTTGTCGTGTTGACAGGTTTGTTAAGTTGACAAACACTTTGCCAGATAAGACGAAAAAAGGTTCAGGCTCCACTTACTTTAAGATTTTTTTCCTTTTTTTGTTTGTTTAAAATGATAATACAGTGTGAGATATTCTCCGAGTCTAAACTAGCGAAGAGAAAGTACACCTTTCACAACAAGCTATGTAGAGTTTATAAACCTCTACGCAGAGGGAAATGTCCCAGTAAAGGCTCTATCTGCAGCCTATGTCTTTCACTATCGTCGGCAGCACGGCATTTGGAGGCAAGCGTAGACACCTTTGATCAGGTGGCAGACACAAACACAACGTCCCACACCCTTCAAACTTATTGACAAGCTTGATTATCTATCAGGAGTAAACAACTCTTCAAGACCTCCAACGGGAACCGACACCTTAGATCAGCTGACTTACGTAAACTCCTCACATAACGCCTGCACCTACTCCACGTCTGTTTATGTGATGTGGGCCCGGACCTGTAAATGACATGTCTTCGCTCAGTCAGGTTAAGCATCACTAGGTTTGGCTAAAAATTGGATGGGTGGCCACGTGAATACAATCTGGCCTCAGTTAGTCATAAACTTATTGTCCACAGCACAAAAATATACCATACTTTGCCCCGAATCCAGGTATACCATACCACACACCGAACACAGATATACATGTACCATACCTCGCCCCGAACACAGATATACATGTACTATACCTCGCCCCGAACAAAGGTATACATGTACCATACCTCGCCCCGAACACAGGTATACATGTACCATACCTCTCCCCGAACACAGGTATACATGTACCATACCTCGCCCCGAACACAGGTATACATGTACCATACCTCTCCCCGAACACAGGTATACCATACCACATTCCGAACACGGGTATACCAATCCACAAGCATCAATATACAGGTAAATCATACTGTGTCAAAACACATTTAACAGCTTCAAAGGACAAACCTTCCTGGGGTTGAGAATGTACACTTGGGACACAAGACACAGTCCTGTGTTCCAGTACTGGGTCCATCACCTTTCGTTATGTGGCACCCCTGTGTATGTGGCACCTTTGTCTATGTAGCACCCTTGTGTATGAGGCACTCTGCTTCTACCAACATTTCTGTACTCGACTGAAGAAGCCTACTGGGTAGGTGAAACGTTTCGGAATAAAGATACCTGACTGTTCGACATGTGTCTTACCAACCTGTCGGAATTGTATACCGTCAAGTGAGTTGTGTAAGATATTACAAACGACCTTCGCTGTCACGATCAACCACGGTGGCAACACCTTTCAGTAGATCGTCTTCAAACTCACGAGATCATAATATGACGATTGCAAACCAGTCACAGAACTGGTGGGGTTTGACCCAGGGGGGTTAGCACACTAGCTGGTGAGTTCACAGACCCCGTGGTAAGCACACTAGCTGGTGAGTTCACAGACCTCCGTGATAAGCACACTGGCTGGTGAGGTCACAGACCTCCGTGGTAAGCACACTAGCTGGTGAGGTCTCAGACCCCGGTGGTAAGCACACTGGCTGGTGAGGTCACAGACCTCCGTGGTAAGCACACTGGCTGGTGAGTTCACAGACCTCCGTGGTAAGCACACTGGCTGGTGAGTTCACAGACCCCGTGGTAAGCACACTGGCTGGTGAGGTCTCAGACCCCCGTGGTAAGCACACTGGCTGGTGAGGTCACAGACCTCCGTGGTAAGCACACTGGCTGGTGAGGTCACAGACCCCGGTGGTAAGCACACTGGCTGGTGAGTTCACAGACCCCGTGGTAAGCACACTAGCTGGTGAGGTCCCAGACCCCCGTGGTAAGCACACTGGCTGGTGAGGTCACAGACCCCGGTGGTAAGCACACTGGCTGGTGAGGTCACAAACCCCGGTGGTAAGCACACTGGCTGGTGAGGTCACAGACCCCGGTGGTAAGCACACTGGCTGGTGAGATCACAGACCCCGGTGGTAAGCACACTGGCTGGTGAGGTCACAGACCCCGGTGGTAAGCACACTGGCTGGTGAGGTCACAGACCCCGGTGGTAAGCACACTGGCTGGTGAGGTCACAGACCCCGGTGGTAAGCACACTGGCTGGTGAGGTCCCAGACCCCCGTGGTAAGCACACTAGCTGGTGAGGTCACAGACCCCGGTGGTAAGCACACTGGCTGGTGAGGTCACAGACCCCGGTGGTAAGCACACTGGCTGGTGAGGTCACAGACCCCGGTGGTAAGCACACTGGCTGGTGAGGTCACAGACCCCCGTGGTAAGCACACTGGCTGGTGAGGTCACAGACCCCGGTGGTAAGCACACTGGCTGGTGAGGTCACAGACCCCGGTGGTAAGCACACTGGCTGGTGAGGTCCCAGACCCCCGTGGTAAGCACACTGGCTGGTGAGGTCACAGACCCCGGTGGTAAGCACACTGGCTGGTGAGGTCACAGACCCCGGTGGTAAGCACACTGGCTGGTGAGGTCACAGACCCCCGTGGTAAGCACACTGGCTGGTGAGGTCACAGACCCCGGTGGTAAGCACACTGGCTGGTGAGGTCACAGACCCCGGTGGTAAGCACACTGGCTGGTGAGGTCACAGACCCCCGTGGTAAGCACACTGGCTGGTGAGGTCACAGACCCCGGTGGTAAGCACACTGGCTGGTGAGGTCACAGACCCCGGTGGTAAGCACACTGGCTGGTGAGGTCCCAGACCCCCGTGGTAAGCACACTGGCTGGTGAGGTCACAGACCCCGGTGGTAAGCACACTGGCTGGTGAGGTCACAGACCCCGGTGGTAAGCACACTGGCTGGTGAGGTCACAGACCCCCGTGGTAAGCACACTGGCTGGTGAGGTCACAGACCCCGGTGGTAAGCACACTGGCTGGTGAGGTCACAGACCCCGGTGGTAAGCACACTGGCTGGTGAGGTCCCAGACCCCCGTGGTAAGCACACTGGCTGGTGAGGTCACAGACCCCGGTGGTAAGCACACTGGCTGGTGAGGTCACAGACCCCCGTGGTAAGCACACTGGCTGGTGAGGTCACAGACCCCGTGGTAAGCACACTGGCTGGTGAGGTCACAGACCCCGGTGGTAAGCACACTGGCTGGTGAGGTCACAGACCCCCGTGGTAAGCACACTGGCTGGTGAGGTCACAGACCCCCGTGGTAAGCACACTGGCTGGTGAGGTCACAGACCCCGGTGGTAAGCACACTGGCTGGTGAAGCCACAGACCCCGTGGTAAGCACACTGGCTGGTGAGGTCACAGACCCCGGTGGTAAGCACACTGGCTGGTGAGGTTAACACACTGGCTGCTGAGGTTAACACACTGGCTGGTGAGGTTAACACACTGGCTACTGAGGTTAACACACTGGCTACTGAGCTTAACACACTGGCTACTGAGGTTAACACACTGGCTGGTGAGGTTAACACACTGGCTGCTGAGGTTAACACACTGGCTGCTGGTGTTAACACACTGGCTGCTGAGGTTAACACACTGGCTGCTGAGGTTAACACACTGGCTGCTGAGGTTAACACACTGGCTGCTGAGGTTAACACACTGGCTGCTGAGGTTAACACACTGGCTGCTGAGGTTAACACACTGGCTGGTGAGGTTAACACACTGGCTGCTGGGGTTAACACACTGGCTGCTGAGGTTAACACACTGGCTGCTGAAGTTAACACACTGGCTGCTGAGGTTAACACACTGGCTGCTGAGGTTAACACACTGGCTGCTGAGGTTAACACACTGGCTGCTGAGGTTAACACACTGGCTGCTGAGGTTAACACACTGGCTGCTGAGGTTAACACACTGGCTGCTGAGGTTAACACACTGGCTGCTGAGGTTAACACACTGGCTGCTGAGGTTAACACACTGGCTGGTGAGGTTAACACACTGGCTGCTGAGGTTAACACACTGGCTGCTGAGGTTAACACACTGGCGGCTGAGGTTAACACACTGGCTGCTGAGGTTAACACACTGGCTGCTGGGGTTAACACACTGGCTGCTGAGGTTAACACACTGGCTGCTGAGGTTAACACACTGGCTACTGAGGTTAACACACTGGCTACTGAGGTTAACACACTGGCTACTGAGGTTAACACACTGGCTGGTGAGGTTAACACACTGGCTGCTGAGGTTAACACACTGGCTACTGAGGTTAACACACTGGCTACTGAGGTTAACACACTGGTTACTGAGGTTAACACACTGGCTGGTGAGGTTAACACACTGGCTGCTGGGGTTAACACACTGGCTGCTGACGTTAACACACTGGCTGCTGGTGTTAACACACTGGCTGCTGAGGTTAACACACTGGCTGCTGAGGTTAACACACTGGCTGCTGAGGTTAACACACTGGCTGCTGAGGTTAACACACTGGCTGCTGAGGTTAACACACTGGCTGCTGGGGTTAACACACTGGCTGCTGAGGTTAACACACTGGCTGCTGAGGTTAACACACTGGCTACTGAGGTTAACACACTGGCTGGTGAGGTTAACACACTGGCTGCTGAGGTTAACACACTGCCTACTGAGGTTAACACACTGGCTACTGAGGTTAACACACTGGTTACTGAGGTTAACACACTGGCTGGTGAGGTTAACACACTGGCTGCTGGGGTTAACACACTGGCTGCTGAGGTTAACACACTGGCTGCTGGTGTTAACACACTGGCTGCTGAGGTTAACACACTGGCTGCTGAAGTTAACACACTGGCTGCTGAGGTTAACACACTGGCTGCTGAGGTTAACACACTGGCTGGTGAGGTTAACACACTGGCTGCTGGGGTTAACACACTGGCTGCTGAGGTTAACACACTGGCTGCTGAGGTTAACACACTGGCTGCTGAGGTTAACACACTGGCTGCTGAGGTTAACACACTGGCTGCTGAGGTTAACACACTGGCTGGTCAGGTTAACACACTGGCTGGTGAGGTTAACACACTGGCTGCTGAGGTTAACACACTGGCTGGTGAGGTTAACACACTGGCTGCTGGGGTTAACACACTGGCTGCTGAGGTTAACACACTGGCTGCTGAAGTTAACACACTGGCTGCTGAGGTTAACACACTGGCTGCTGAGGTTAACACACTGGCTGCTGAGGTTAACACACTGGCTGCTGAGGTTAACACACTGGCTGCTGAGGTTAACACACTGGCTGCTGAGGTTAACACACTGGCTGCTGAGGTTAACACACTGGCTGCTGAGGTTAACACACTGGCTGCTGAGGTTAACACACTGGCTGCTGAGGTTAACACACTGGCTGCTGAGGTTAGCACACTGGCTGCTGAGGTTAACACACTGGCTGCTGGGGTTAACACACTGGCTGCTGAGGTTAAAACACTGGCTGCTGAGGTTAACACACTGGCTACTGAGGTTAACACACTGGCTACTGAGGTTAACACACTGGCTACTGAGGTTAACACACTGGCTGGTGAGGTTAACACACTGGCTGCTGAGGTTAACACACTGGCTACTGAGGTTAACACACTGGCTACTTAGGTTAACACACTGGTTACTGAGGTTAACACACTGGCTGGTGAGGTTAACACACTGGCTGCTGGGGTTAACACACTGGCTGCTGACGTTAACACACTGGCTGCTGGTGTTAACACACTGGCTGCTGAGGTTAACACACTGGCTGCTGAGGTTAACACACTGGCTGCTGAGGTTAACACACTGGCTGCTGAGGTTAACACACTGGCTGATGAGGTTAACACACTGGCTGCTGGGGTTAACACACTGGCTGCTGAGGTTAACACACTGGCTGCTGAGGTTAACACACTGGCTACTGAGGTTAACACACTGGCTGGTGAGGTTAGCACACTGGCTGCTGAGGTTAACACACTGGCTACTGAGGTTAACACACTGGCTACTGAGGTTAACACACTGGTTACTGAGGTTAACACACTGGCTGGTGAGGTTAACACACTGGCTGCTGGGGTTAACACACTGGCTGCTGAGGTTAACACACTGGCTGCTGGTGTTAACACACTGGCTGCTGAGGTTAACACAGTGGCTGCTGAGGTTAACACACTGGCTGCTGAGGTTAACACACTGTCTGCTGAGGTTAACACACTGGCTGGTGAGGTTAACACACTGGCTGCTGGGGTTAACACACTGGCTGCTGAGGTTAACACACTGGCTGCTGAGGTTAACACACTGGCTGCTGAGGTTAACACACTGGCTGCTGAGGTTAACACACTGGCTGGTGAGGTTAACACACTGGCTGCTGAGGTTAACACACTGGCTGCTGAGGTTAACACACTGGCTGCTGAGGTTAACACACTGGCTGCTGAGGTTAACACACTGGCTGCTGAGGTTAACACACTGGCTGCTGAGGTTAACACACTGGCTGCTGAGGTTAACACACTGGCTGCTGAGGTTAGCACACTGGCTGCTGGGGTTAACACACTGGCTGCTGAGGTTAACACACTGGCTGCTGAGGTTAACACACTGGCTGCTTGGGTTAACACACTGGCTGCTGGGGTTAACACACTGGCTGCTGAGGTTAACACACTGGCTGCTGAGGTTAACACACTGGCTGCTGAGGTTAACACACTGGCTACTGGGGTTAACACACTGCCTGCTGAGGTTAACACACTGGCTGCTGGGGTTAACACACTGGCTGCTGAGGTTAACACACTGGCTGGTGGGGTTAACACACTGGCTGGTGGGGTTAACACACTGGCTGCTGGGGTTAACACACTGGCTGCTCGGGTTAACACACTGGCTGCTGAGGTTAACACACTGGCTGCTGAGGTTAACACACTGGCTGCTGAAGTTAACACACTGGCTGCTGAGGTTAACACACTGGCTGCTGAGGTTAACACACTGGCTGCTGAAGTTAACACACTGGCTGCTGAGGTTAACACACTGGCTGCTGAGGTTAACACACTGGCTGCTGAAGTTAACACACTGGCTGCTGAGGTTAACACACTGGCTACTGAGGTTAACACACTGGCTGCTGAGGTTAACACACTGGCTGCTGAGGTTAACACACTGGCTGCTGAGGTTAACACACTGGCTGCTGAGGTTAACACACTGGCTGCTGAGGTTAACACACTGGCTGCTGGGGTTAACACACTGGCTGCTGAGGTTAACACACTGGCTACTGAGGTTAACACACTGGCTGCTGGGGTTAACACACTGGCTGCTGAAGTTAACACACTGGCTGCTGAGGTTAACACACTGGCTGCTGGGGTTAACACACTGGCTGCTGAGATTAACACACTGGCTGCTGAAGTTAACACACTGGCTGCTGAGGTTAACACACTGGCTGCTGAAGTTAACACACTGGCTGCTGAGGTTAACACACTGGCTGCTGAAGTTAACACACTGGCTGCTGAGGTTAACACACTGGCTGCTGGGGTTAACACCCTGGCTGCTGAGGTTAACACACTGGCTGCTGGGGTTAACACACTGGCTACTGAGGTTAACACACTGGCTGCTAAGGTTAACACACTGGCTGCTGGGGTTAACACACTGGCTGCTGAGGTTAACACACTGGCTGCTGGGGTTAACACACTGGCTACTGAGGTTAACACACTGGCTGCTGAGGTTAACACACTGGCTGCTGCGGTTAACACACTGGCTGCTGAGGTTAACACACTGGCTGCTGAGGTTAACACACTGGCTGCTGAGGTTAACACACTGGCTGCTGAGGTTAACACACTGGCTGCTGAGGTTAACACACTGGCTGCTGAGGTTAACACACTGGCTGCTGAGGTTAACACACTGGCTGCTGAGGTTAACACACTGGCTGCTGAGGTTAACACACTGGCTGCTGAGGTTAACACACTGGCTACTGAGGTTAACACACTGGCTGCTGAGGTTAACACACTGGCTGCTGGGGTTAACACACTGGCTACTGAGGTTAACACACTGGCTGCTGAGGTTAACACCCTGGCTGCTGGGGTTAACACACTGGCTACTGAGGTTAACACACTGGCTACTGAGGTTAACACACTGGCTGCTGTTATGTTAGGTTAGGTTACGTTATGTTTGGTTAGGTTACGTTATGTTAGGTTAGGTTACGTTATGTTAAGTTAGGTTACGTTATGTTAGGTTAGGTTACGTTATGTTAGGTTACGTTACGTTATGTTAGGTTACGTTACGTTATGTTAGGTTAGGTTACGTTATGTTAGGTTAGGTTACGTTATGTTAGGTTAGGTTACGTTATGTTAGGTTAGGTTACGTTATGTTAGGCTAGGTTACGTTATGTTAGGTTAGGTTACGTTATGTTAGGCTAGGTTACGTTATGTTAGGCTAGGTTACGTTATGTTTGGTTAGGTTACGTTATGTTAGGTTAGGTTACGTTATGTTAAGTTAGGTTACGTTATGTTTGGTTAGGTTACGTTATGTTAGGTTAGGTTACGTTATGTTAAGTTAGGTTACGTTATGTTAGGTTAGGTTACGTTATGTTTGGTTACGTTACGTTATGTTAGGTGAGGTTTACGTTACGTTATGTTGCGTTACGTTATGTTAGGTTAGGTTACGTTACGTTATGTTAGGTTAGGTTACGTTACGTTATGTTAGGTTACGTTACGTTATGTTAGGTTACGTTATGTTTGGTTAGGTTACGTTATGTTAGGTTAGGTTACGTTATGTTAGGTTAGGTTACGTTACGTTAGGTTACGTTACGTTATGTTAGGTTAGGTTAGGTTAGGTTACGTTATGTTAGGTTAGGTTACGTCATGTTAGGTTACGTTATGTTAGGTTAGGTTACGTTACGTTAGGTTACGTTAGGTTACGTTATGTTACGTTACGTTATGTTACGTTACGTTATGTTATGTTACGTTATGTTACGTTACGTTACGTTATGTTACGTTATGTTAGGTTAGGGTTCTCTAAGGAAGATGTAATGCAGATTAAGTTAGGTTGAAGTTTATAGCAGGTTACAGTAACTTGTTAAAATACTTAACTACAAACAAGCAAATTACAAAGTGCAACAACACGTCTGGCAGCGGAGTGTCTGGGTACATGTACACAACGTTCACATGTACACGCATGTTACTGCCGCCTGTACTCTTGTTCAACACTGTTCAATTATTATTATTATTATTATTATTATTATTATTATTATTATTATTATTATTATTATTATTATTATTATTATTATTAATTGTATTATTTTAATTATTATTATCATTATTAATTTTACTATTATTATTTCTATTATCATTTAATTATTATTATTATTATTATTATTATTATTATTATTATTATTATTATTATTATTATTACTGTGATTATTACTATCATATTACTATCCGTGGAAGGAGCGAGGGGGGGTGGGAGATTGGAAGGAGGGGGAGGGAAAGGAAGATAGCTCCACTTCCCGGAATCAAGAGCCCTTCGCCAGCATCAGAGTGGTGAGACGGGGGAGAGGGGGGGAGGGATAGTAGGTACGGCAGTGGTGGTGGAGAAGGGAGGGGGGGCGGCGGGGGTGGGTGGGGGGCTGGAGATGGTAGTTAGAGCCCCGCTCGTCCTGGCACAACTCCTCCTCCTCCCCCCATCCCAATCCCCCCTGCCTCCCTTCCCCAACCTCCACCAACTCCCGTTCTTCCCCCTACATCCCCCTTACAACCCCCCCACCATCCCCCCTACATCCCCCTTACATCCCCCCTACATCCCCCTACATCCCCCCTCCCTCCCATAACTCCCCTCCCTTCCCTCACCCCAACCCCCCCCGCCTCGCCTTTCAACTTTCAACCCCGTGACCTACCTAATCCAAAATGTTGTCAGTTCTCCGACCAGTGCCAAGTTCCAGTGCCAAGTTCCAGTGCCAAGTTTCAGTGCCAAGTTTCAGTGCCAAGTTTCAGTGCCAAGTTTCAGTGCCAAGTTTCAGTGCCAAGTTTCAATGCCAAGTTTCAATGCCAAGTTCCAGTGCCAAGTTTCAGTGCCAAGTTTCAGTGCCAAGTTCCAGTGCCAAGTTCCAGTGCCAAGTTTCAGTGCCAAGTTTCAGTGCCCAGTTTCAGTGCCAAGTTCCAGTGCCAAGTTCCAGTGCCAAGTTTCACCTGAGTCCATAAATGACACGGGAAAGAGAGAGCCCGGATAACATTAGTTCTTAATTAAGATAATAGTAGATAGTTCTTAATTAAGATAATAGTAGATAGTTCTTAATTAAGATAATAGTAGATAGTTCTTAATTAAGATAATAGTAGATAGTTCTTAATTAAGATAATAGTACATAGTTCTTAATTAAGATAATAGTAGATAGTTCTTAATAAAGATAATAGATAGTTCTTAAGATAATAGCAGATAATTTTTAATTAAGATAATAGTAGATAGTTCTCAATAAAGATAATAGTAGATAGTTCGTAATTAAGATAATAGTAGATAGTTCTTAATTAAGATAATAGTAGATAGTTCTTAATTAAGATAATAGTAGATAGTTCTTAATTAAGAGAATAGTAGAAAGTTCTTAATTAAGATAATAGTAGATAATTCTTAATTAAGATAATAGTACATAGTTCTTAATTAAAATAATAGTAGATAATTCTTAATTAAGATAATACTAGATAGTTCTCAATAAAGATAATAGTAGATAGTTCGTAATTAAGATAATAGTAGATAGTTCTTAATTAAGATAATAGTAGATAGTTCTTAATTAAGATAATAGTAGATAGTTCTTAATTAAGATAATAGTAGATAGTTCTTAATGAAGATAATAGTAAATAGTTCTTAATTAAGATAATGGTAGATAGTTCTTAATTAAGATAATAGTAGATAGTTCTTAACAAAGATAATAGTAGATAGTTCTTAATTAAGATAATAGTAGATAGTTCTTAATTAAGATAATAGTAGATAGTTCTTAATTAAGATAATAGTGGATAGTTCTTAATTAAGATAATAGTAGATAGCTCTTAATTAAGATAATAGATAATTCTTAATTAAGATAATAGTACATAGTTCTTAATTAAGATAATAGTAGATAGTTCTTAATTAAGATAATAGTAAATAGTTCTTAATTAAGATAATAGTAGATAGTTCTTAATAAAGATAATAGTACATAGTTCTTAAGATAATAGTAGATAATTTTTAATTAAGATAATAGTAGATAGTTCTTAATAAAGATAATAGTAGATAGTTCTTAATTAAGATAATAGTAGATAGTTCTTAATTAAGATAATAGTAGATAGTTCTTAATTAAGATAATAGTAGATAGTTCTTAATTAAGATAATGGTAGATAATTCTTAATTAAGATAATAGTAGATAGTTCTTAAGATAATAGTAGATAATTCTTAATTAAGATAATAGTAGATAGTTCTTAATTAAGATAATAGTAGATAGTTCTTAAGATAATAGTAGATAATTCTTAATTAAGATAATAGTAGATAGTTCTTAATAAAGATAATAGTAGATAGTTCTTAATTAAGATAATAGTAGATAGTTCTTAATTAAGATAATGGTAGATAGTTCTTAATTAAGATAATAGTAGATAGTTCTTAATTAAGATAATAGTAGATAGTTCTTCATTAAGATAATAGTAGATAGTTCTTAATTAAGATAATAGTAGATAGTTCTTAATTAAGATAACAGTAGATAGTTCTTAAGATAATAGTAGATAATTCTTAATTAAGATAATAGTAGATAATTCTTAATTAAGATAATAGTAGATAGTTCTTAATTAAGATAATAGTAGATAATTCTTAATTAAGATAATAGTAGATAGTTCTTAAGTAAGATAATAGTAGATAGTTCTTAATTAAGATAATAGTAGATAATTCTTTATTAAGATAATAGTAGATAGTTCTAAATTAAGATAATGGTAGATAGTTCTTAATTAAGATAATAGTAGATAGTTCTTAATTAAGATAATAGTAGATAGTTCTTAATTAAGATAATAGTAGATAGTTCTTAATTTTATTTATTTATTTTATTTTATTTATTTAGAAATTTAGCATACAAACAGAGGTACAAAAAAATACAGGTAAGAGCAGCATGCCAAAGCCACTTATATGCATAGCATTACGGGCTGGCTTACAATTAACTTAAGATTAACTAAGCAATGATGAAATCAGTGATAAGACATTATTGTAAACAGATAACTATAAAATACAAATGAGTATTACAAAGACAGGTCATATGGTTGCATGCATTGCTGTTCATTCAGTAGAATGGAGTATTCTGTTAGGTAGTGTATTTAAAAAAAAAATAACAAAGTTAGGTTTAACATTTGTGTGATATAATTGTGAGTAACATTTAGGATATACAATTTATATGGTTCAGTTATTCAGTATTTATTTGGTTTTGAGTGAGTAAGTGATCTTTGAGAAGAGACTTGAATTTATAAACAGGTAGTGTTTCTTTTATATTTACAGGTAATGAATTCCAGATTTTAGGGCCTTTTATGTGCATTGAGTTTTTGCATAGCGTGAGATGGACACGAGGAACATCAAAGAGTGATCTGTGCCTTGTATTATGGTCATGTGTTCTGTTGAGGTTGGCAAGGAGATGTTTGAGGGGAGGGTTAATATCAGAGTTAAGTGTTCTATGTATGTAATAGGTGCAGTAATAAGTATGGATGTTTTGTATGGTGAGTAGGTTGAGTGTTTTGAATATTGGTGGAGTGTGCTGCCTGTAGTGAGAATTTGTTATCATTGTAACTGCAGCCTTTTGTTGGGTAATTAGTGGTCTGAGATGGTTAGTTGTTGTTGAGCCCCATGCACAAATTCCGTAGGTAAGATAGGGGTAAATAAGAGAGTGATAGAGGGCCAGGAGGGCTGACTGTGGAACATAGTACCGTATCTTCGATAGTATGACTACAGTCTTGGAAATTTTCTTAGAAATTTGTTGTATATGTGTATGAAATTTGAGTCTATTATCGAGGTGGATTCCTAAGAATTTTCCCTCTGTTAGCTTTGTTATAGATGATCCGTTTATCATTATGTTAAGAGGGACATCTGTAGCTCTGTTACCAAACTGAATGAAGTAGGTTTTGTCAATGTTTAGTGTAAGTTTGTTAGTCCTCATCCAGGTAGATATTTTCTGTAATTCGGTGTTTACAGTATTGGCTAGCGTGACTGGGCTCGGGTGAGAGAAGACGTATGTAGTGTCATCTGCAAAAAGTGTGGGTTTGAGTAATTGCGAAGCATTTGGTAGGTCATTTATGTATAGGAGAAAGAGAAGAAGGCCAAGGATACTTCCCTGTGGGACACCAACTGTAATTGGTTGTGCGGAAGAGCTTGCCCCATTTGCGTACACATATTGGCTTCTGTTGCTGAGGTAAGACTTGAGGTAGTTGAGGGAGTGCCCTCTTATACCATAGTGTGACAATTTTACGTGGAGCAAGTCATGGTCAACTGTATCAAAAGCTTTACGTAAGTCAATGAAGATCCCCAGAGGGACTTCTTTTTTCTCTATTGCAGTGTATATATGTTCTAGCATGTGTATAATAGCATCATTAGTATTTTTATTAGGCCTGAATCCAAATTGGCAGGGGTTGAGTATGTTTTGGGAGATGAGGTAGGAGTAGATTCGTTTATGAATTAATTTTTCGAAGATTAAGATAATTAAGATAATAGTAGATAGTTCTTAATTAAGATAATAGTAGATAGTTCTTAATTAAGATAATAGTAGATAGTTCTTAATTAAGATAATAGTAGATAATTCTTAATTAAGATAATAGTAGATAGTTCTTAATTAAGATAATAGTAGATAATTCTTAATTAAGATAATAGTAGATAGTTTTTAATTAAGATAATAGTACATAGTTCTTAATAAAGATAATAGTAAATAGTTCTTAATTAAGATAATAGTAGATAGTTCTTAATTAAGATAATAGTAGATAGTTCTTAATTAAGATAATAGTAGATAGTTCTTAATTAAGATAGTAGTAGATAGTTCTTAATTAAGATAATAGTAGATAGTTCTTAATTAAGATAATAGTAGATAATTCTTAATTAAGATAATAGTAGATAGTTCTTAATTAAGATAATAGTAGATAGTTCTTAATTAAGATAATGGTAGATAGTTCTTAATTAAGATAATAGTAGATAATTCTTGATTAAGATAATAGTAGATAGTTCTTAATTAAGATAATAGTAGATAGTTCTTAAGATAATAGTAGATAATTCTTAATTAAGATAATAGTGGACAGTTCTTAATTAAGATAATAGTAGATAGTTCTTAATTAAGATAATAGTAGATAGTTCTTAATTAAGATAATAGCAGATAGTTCTTAATTAAGATAACAGTAGATAGTTCTTAAGATAATAGTAGATAATTCTTAATTAAGATAATAGTAGATAGTTCTTAATTAAGATAATGGTAGATAGTTCTTAATTAAGATAATAGTACATAGTTCTTAATAAAGATAATAGTAAATAGTTCTTAATTAAGATAATAGTAGATAGTTCTTAATTAAGATAATAGTAGATAGTTCTTAATTAAGATAACAGTAGATAGTTCTTAAGATAATAGTAGATAATTCTTAATTAAGATAATAGTAGATAGTTCTTAATTAAGATAATAGTAGATAGTTCTTAATTAAGATAATAGCAGATAATTCTTAATTAAGATAATAGTAGATAGTTCTTAAAATAATAGTAGATAATTCTTAATTAAGATAATAGTAGATAGTTCTTAATTAAGATAATAGCAGATAGTTCTTAATTAAGATAATAGTAGATAGTTCTTAATTAAGATAATAGTAGATATTTCTTAATTAGATAATAGTAGGTAGTTCTTAAGATAATAGTAGATAATTCTTAATTAAGATAATAGTAGATAGTTCTTAAGATAATAGTAGATATTTCTTAATTAAGATAATAGTAGATAGTTCTTAAGATAATAGTAGATAGTTCTTAAGATAATAGTAGATAGTTCTTAAGATAATAGTAGATATTTCTTAATTAAGATAATAGTAGATAGTTCTTAAGATAATAGTAGATAGTTCTTAAGATAATAGTAGATAGTTCTTAATTAAGATAATAGTAGATAGTTCTTAATTAAGATAATAGTAGATAGTTTTTAATTAAGATAATAGTAGACAGCTCTTAATTAAGATAATAGTAGATAGTTCTTAATTAAGATAATAGTAGATAGTTCTTAATTAAGATAATAGTAGATAGTTCTTAATTAAGATAATAGTAGATAGTTCTTAATTAAGATAATAGTAGATAGTTCTTAAGATAATAGTAGATATTTCTTAATTAAGATAATAGTAGATAGTTCTTAAGATAATAGTAGATAGTTCTTAAGATAATAGTAGATAATTCTTAATTAAGTTAATGATAGACAGTTCTTAATTAAGATAATAGTAGATAATTTTTAATCAAGGTAACAGTAAGTAGATACTTCTTAATCAAGGTAACAGTAAGTAGATACTTCTTAATCAAGGTAACAGTAAGTAGATACTTCTTAATCAAGGTAACAGTAAGTAGATACTTCTTAATCAAGGTAACAGTAAGTAGATACTTCTTAATCAAGGTAACAGTAAGTAGATACTTCTTAATCAAGGTAACAGTAAGTAGATACTTCTTAATCAAGGTAACAGTAAGTAGATACTTCTTAATCAAGGTAACAGTAAGTAGATACTTCTTAATCAAGGCAACAATTGTTTTGATTGTTCTTATAAGTTTGGTAAGTGTTAAAATATGTCTCGTTAGTTCCTTAGGTTAGGTAAAGTTTGTCAGGAAACTGGACAAATGTTTGCTGACGCGGGTCTTAGTTATATGATGACCCGCAGATACAGATTTTGGTCATCTGACCGAGGCCTTCCGATGGCTTACCGGTCCAACCCTTTAAAAATTAGGGTCATAAGTAATTAGTTCCTTAGGAATTAAGCTCATTCTACACCGTTTTTCATATATATGCCTTTTGTTAGTGGATCTGAGGATGCTGCTGATTAGCCAAAGGCTATTAAATTTCTTGGCGTTGACCTTGACATTATTTATTACAGACATAATGGATTTTCCGAAAGAAAGCTTGGACACGAATAGATATTATTATTGGTGTTGAATTCTCTCTGCCAGTTAGTAGCATTTATCAACATGACTAAATTATTGACTGGAGTCTGAGTGTAATATTGTAGGTTCCATAGGTAGTCTGCATTTGTTGGTCACCAGAAAGGTTGAGTAATGATCACTAGTATTATCAGTGGTTATGTCAGCTTTTTGAGATGTAAAGTTTGTCCTGGTGTAGCCAGGGGGAAGGTATGTTGTTAAATTAGACACATGTGCAACTCTTGGGTATCTTTACTGAGGAAACGTTTCGCCACACGGTGGCTTCATCAGTCCATACAAAGGATAAACTTGAAGAACAGGAGGAGAATGAGGTAATCAGTCCCTCAACCTTGAGTCGATGTGGTCAGTCCATCAATCTTGAATAGAATACGGCATAGGAGCGGAGAAGCAGCTTATAAACCGTATGGCAGGAGAGGTGCAGCAGTTGTAGGTGGTGTCACATTTGTCCAGTGTGGAAGTAGGTCGTGCCCAAGGGTTAGGCAAGCGAAGAATTCCCAAGTATTAAGATCCCAAGAAGTTGCAGTGTCTGACAGGATTGTAGATGACTGGTTCAACTACAAAGAGGGAAGGTATGTTCATCCCTGGTACAGGTAGGTTATTACATATTAATTCATTAAATTCTGCCACATTTGATGGTTAAATGTGTGATGAGGGTCGTACGATTTTGTTGACACTGTGGAGTGTAAATTCATAATTTCATGTGAGGGCCGCATTCAATTCCTAGAAGGGCCACATGCGGCCCGCGGGCCACAAGGTGGAGACCTCTACGATTAGAGTATTAGATTGCAGTCAGTGCCGGATCAGCCAGGCTGTGGCTCGTACGTTGGACTGCGTGCGGCCAGCAGTAACAGCCTGGTTGATCAGGCCCTGATCCACCGGGAGGGCTGGTCATGGACCGGGCCGCGGGGGCGTTGATCCCCGGAATAACTTCCAGGTAACCTCCAGGTAATCTTCCCCATTTTATCAGGAGTGTATACCTGGAGAGGATTTCAGGGGTCAACGCCCCCCCGGCCCGGTCTGTGACCAGGCCTCATGGTGGATCAGGGCCTGATCAACCAGGCTGTTACTGTTGGCCGCACGTAAACCGACGTACGAACCATAGCCTGGCTGATCAGGTACTGGCTTTAGGAGCATGTCCAAAGCCTTCTTGAAGACAGCCAGAGATCTAGTGGTAATCGCCCTTATGTATGCTGGGAGGCAGTTGAACAGTCTTGGGCCCCTGACACTTATTGTGTTGTCTCTTATCGTGCTAGTGGAACCCCTGCTTTTCAATGGGGGGATGTTGCATCATCTGCCGAGTCTTTTGATTTCATAGGGAGTGATTTTCGTGTGCAAATTTGGTACTAACCCCTCCAGGATTTCCCAAGTGAATATAATCATGTATCCCTCTCGCCTGCATTCCAGGGAGTACAGGTAGAGGAACTTCAACCTTTCCCAGTAATTTAGGTGTCTTATTGTACTTATATGTGCCGTGAAGGTTCTCTGTACATTTTCTAGGTCAGCAGTTTCACCTGCCTTGAAAGGTGCTGTTAGTGTGCAGCAATATTCCAGCCTAGACAGAACAAGCGACCTGCAGAGTGTTATCATGGGCTTGGCATCCTTGTCTTGATGGCTCTCATTATCTATCCTATCATTTTTCTAGCAGATGCGATTGATACCATGTTGTGTTCTTTGCAAGTGAGATCCTCTGACATCAACAGCTGTTGGTCTGTAAGGCTGTTCTTGCAAGTGTGCTCTGTAAGTGAATGTGATTTCGCCAAACTTTCTCCTTCAGTTCATGATTACTGCTGAAATTCATGATGGATGTTACACCTAGGAAGTGTGCAAGTATTGTACCATTTAGATAACATGCTGATTTGAGTATCAGACCGCCGAAAATTTGAGCCTAGCAAAGTCAACTGTTGGTCGGATTCTAAAGAAAACTGACGACACTGATAACTGTGGTGAGCTGCGTCGAAGATGCGAAAGAAAATGCAAGACAACACCTGAGGATGACAAGGTTATAATAAAAAATAGTGTGAAGGATCCCAAGAAAAACAGCAAAGACCGACAGTGAGATTTGGCCTCAGCTGACGTAAATGTTGATTCTTCAACTGTTGGACGAAGACTTCTTAAAGTTGGCAGAACTGCTAGAAAGCTGGTAAAGTAACAATTATTGACTGCTGCTATGAAGAAAAACGGCTGCGGTGGGCACTTGATCTTAGGGGATGGACAACAGATGAATGGAGAAAAGTTATATGGTAGCGAGACAGCAAAGGCGAACCTCTATGGAATGGACACATTCAACAAGCGCCAAAACACCCACCTAAGATGTTTTGGGGTAGTTTTACTGCTAAAGGCCCTGGATGGTTTGTTATTGTTGAGAGAACGATGAACAGTGACAAATACAAAGCAATCCTGGCAACTCATTTGCTTCCCATTGTGGATAGAGACTTTCCTGATAGAGAAGGCATTTTCCAGCAGGATCTTGCTCCATGCCACACTTCCAGAAAAATGCTGACATTCTTCGAAGAGAGTGAGCTAAGCATTCTAAACTGGCCTGGAAAATCTCCTGACCTCACCCCAATTGAGAATCTATGGGCAATAATCAAACGCAGGATCGCGAAACACGACTGCTCAATTGTGAAGAAGCTAATTGTTAAGAACATAAGAAAGAATGAACACTGCAACAAGCCTACTGGCCCATGCGAGGCAGATCCATGTCAACCCCCGGCTTAGACCAATGGCCCAACCAGTCAGGTCACCTCCACTTAAGGAAGGAGCACAGCATCTGACCCAGAAGCACCAGCTAGTCAGGTCCAACTCACACCCACCCACACCCACTCATGTATTTAACTAACCTATTTTTAAAACTACACAACGTCTTAGCTTCTATGACGGTACTCGGGAGTTTGTTCCAATCATCCACAACTCTATTACCAAACCAGTACTTTCCAATATCCTTCCTGAATCTGAATTTTTCCATTGCTGCGAGTGCTGTCTAGGCTAGTTATTTTTAGCACGCTATTTACATCCCCTTTATTCATTCCAGTTTTCCATTTATACACCTCAATCATATCCCCCCTAATTCTACGCCTTTCTAGAGAGTGCAGATTCAGGGCCTCAGTCTATCCTCATAGGGAAGGTTTCTGATACATGGGATCAACTTTGTCATCCTCCTCTGTACGTTTTCCAGTGTATTTATATCCATTCTATAACACGGTGACCAGAACTGAGCAGCATAATCTAAATGAGGCCTAACCAAGGATATACATGTATAGAGTTGAAGAACAACCTGAGGATTTCTATTATTTATGCTTCTTGATGTGAAGCCAAGGATTCTGTTAACTTTATTGTGAACGCTTATGCACCATTGTCCTGGTTTCAGGTTACTGCTAACCAGAACTCCTAAATCCTTTTCGCAATCAGTAATATTAAGATCTACATTATTTAGTTTATGTGTGGCATGGTTATTATCCTTTCCAACATTTAGAACTTTGCATTTATCTATATTAAACTTGATCTGCCACTTCTCCGACCACTGCATCAGTCTGTTCAAATCATCCTGGAGTGCTCTAGTGTCCTCATTAGAATGAATTGGACGGCCTATTTTGGTGTTATCAGCAAATTTGTTTATGTCGTTTTTTATTCCCTCATCTATGTCGTTTATGTAAATTGTGAACAACAACGGGCCCTACACTGACCCCTGCGGAAAACCGCTTGTGATGTGCCCCCATTCTGATTTCTCCCCATTGATGCAAACTCTCTGCTGCCTATTTGTCAGCCATGCCTCTACCCAGGAAAATATTTCTCCTCCTATACACGATATCAGATTCAATACCATGATCTACCTCCTCAAATACCTTAGTGAAAAAAAGTTAGTAAATTCGTAAGACAGGAACGCCCCTTAGTAAAACCGTGTTGAGATTCATTAATCTATTTATGCCTTTCAAGATGGCCACGAATTGCCTCTGTAATTACTGATTCCATAAATTTTCCCACTATGGAGGTAAGACTTTTTGGTCCATAGTTCAAAGCTAAGGACCTGTCACCTGCCTTGTAAATAGGTATTACATTTGCCATTTTCCACTTATCAAGCACTATGCCAGTTTGTAGTGATATGTTGAAAAGATTAGCCGAAGGTATGCTAAGTTAATCTTTACATTCCTTTAACACCCTTGCAAACAGTTCATCAAGACCTGGGGATTTGTTAGGTTATAATCACACATTTCCTTATCACTGTCAGTGATCTTACCTGAGTTACTCTTAAGTGGGCCCACCCACGTAATTTCTTAGTGCCATGAAATCAGCCAAGTGGAAGTCTGGGACAGAGGCTTGATTACAGTTATCCGGGTAATTCCATGATATATTGAAACTAAGTGATTTGTGATCGCTTTTCCCTAACTCATCATTAACCTCAAGATTATTAATTAGTGATTCATTGTGGCAACGTTTCGCTCTCCAGGAGCTTTATCAAGCCATAGTTGGCAAGAACCAAGTCAAGTAGATTGTTTCCTCTAGTTGGTTCTGTCACAAACTGTTTTAAAAAGCAGTCCTGAACTGTATCAAGGAAGTCACTAGACTCAAGATTTCCTGTCACATTGTTCCAATCAATTTGTCTAAAGTTAAAATCTCCCATTATCACAACATTTTCATATCTAGATGTCTTATGAACTTCGTCCCATAACAGCTTACTGCACTCTCTATCAAGGTTTGGAGGCCTATAAATTACACCCAAAATTAACTTTTCACGACCCTCGAGAAACTGTAGCCAAACAGATTCTGTGTCCGATGTTTCTAATCTTATATCTGTCTAACAAAACAATTTAAATTATCTCTGACATACATCGCCACTCCACCACCCTTCCTGTTGACCCTATCAGTGTGGAATAGTTTACAACCCTGTATGTTGCATTCGGAAGGCATTTATCTAACTTTCAAGCTGAACCAGGTCTCTGTTATAGCAATAATATCTATATTGTTGCAGTTAACAGGACATGTGTTCAACATTGGTCGATTTTATGCCAAAGTATGTAGCAATGCTTATAAAATCAATTGTCTGTCATATCACTGCCGTGTATTTTCCAAATAAATATCACTGTCCCGATTAATATGCACACTATACTATATTTCCTGTGTAATAAAGATGGTTATGGTCAGAATATTGATTCACTGGTCAACAATTTTTGAAAATTTGTATGGTTCTTAAATGAGATTAGTTAATTCTTATATATTTTCATGTACTGAATCCAAATATCACCTTGAAAAATGCTTATTGGTTATAGGTTAAAATTTACGAGACATGTAATATTTGATTATTATAACGTACAATATGTGTCAGTATGTTTTAAACTCTAATCCGTACATATTCTCTGCCTTTTTGCTTGACACTTACAGTGGGCTGAAGAATCATCTCTTGCCAATGTCCAGCAACAGTCTGCAAGCATTCTTGTGTCCCATTTACCTGGAGGTTACCTGGAGGTTACCTGGAGGTTATTCCGGGGATCAACGCCCCCGCGGCCCGGTCCACGACCAGGCCTCCCGATGGATCAGGGCCTGATCAACTAGGCTGTTACTGCTGGCCGCACGCAGTCCGACGTACGAGCCACAGCCCGGCTGATCCGGCACTGGGTTTATTGGCAATTCCCCTAATGCTTGATGGGAGGCTGTTGAACAGTTTTGGGCCCCGGACACTTATGGTGTTTTCTCTTAGTGTACCAATGGCGCCCCTACTTTTTATTGGCGGCATTTTGCATCGCCTGCCCAGTCTTTTACTTTCGTAGGGAGTGATTTCTGTGTGCAGATTTGGGACCATTCCTTCCAAGATTTTCCAAGTGTAGATTATGATATATCTCTCCCTCCTGCGTTCCAACGAGTACAAGTCAAGTGCTTTCAAGCGTTCCCAGTAGTTAAGGTGCTTGACAGAACTTATACGTGCAGTAAAGGATCTCTGTACACTCTCTAGATCTGCGATTTCACCTGCTTTGTATGGAGATGTTAATGTACAGCAGTATTCCAGCCTAGAGAGAACAAGTGATTTGAAAAGGATCATCATGGGCTTGGCATCTCTCGTTTTGAAAGTTCTCATTATCCATCCTATCATTTTCTTTGCACGTGCGATCGTGGCACTGTTGTGATCCTTGAAAGTGAGATCCTCAGACATTACTACTCCCAGGTCCCTTACATTATTTTTCCGCTCTATTGTATGGCCGGAGTCAGTAGTATACTCTGTTCTAGTTATTATCTCCTCCAGTTTTCCATAACGGAGTAGTTGGAATTTGTCCTCATTGAACATCATATTGTTTACCGTTGCCCACTGGAAAACTTTGTTTATATCTTCTTGGAGGTTAACCGCGTCCTCAGCAGATGACAGCCTCATGCAGATCCTAGTATCATCCGCAAAGGATGATACGGTGCTGTGGTGTATATCTCTGTTTATGTCTGATATGAGGATAAGGAATAAGATGGGGGCGAGTACTGTGCCTTGTGGAACAGAGCTCTTCACTATGGCAGCCTCCGATTTAACTCTGTTGACCACTACTCTTTGTGTTCGATTTGTTAGGAAGTTGAAGATCCATCTCCCCACTTTCCCAGTTATTCCTTTAGCACGTATTTTATGGGCTATTACGCCATGATCGCATTTGTCAAATGCTTTTGCAAAGTCTGTGTATATTACATCTGCATTCTGATTTTCTTCCAGTGCATCCAAGGCCATGTCATAGTGATCCAGTAGTTGTGAGAGGCAGGAGCGACCTGCCCTGAACCCATGTTGCCCTGGATTGTGCAGATTTTGGGAATCCAGGTGATTTGCAATCCTGCTTCTTAGCACTCTTTCAAAGATTTTTATGATGTGGGACGTCAGAGCTATTGGTCTATAGTTCTTAGCTAATGCTTTGCTGCCACCTTTATGGAGCGGGGCTATATCCGTTGTTTTAAGTGACTGTGGAATTTCACCCATGTCCAAGCTCCTCCTCCATAGTGTACTTAGGGCACGCGAGAGGGGTTTCTTGCAGTTCTTAATGAAAACAGAGTTCCACGAGTCTGGGCCCGGGGCTGAGTGCATAGGCATGTTGTCAATGGCTTTTTCGAAATCTATCGGAGTTAGGGTAATGTCGGAAATCTGGCATACATTTATGGAGTTTTGAGGCTCATTCATGAAGAAATCATTTGGGTCGTCGATCCTCAGACTGATTAGTGGTTCACTAAACACAGAGTCGTACTGGGATTTCAATATTTCACTCATTTCCTTGTTGTCGTCTGTGTAAGTCCCATCCTGTCTGAGTATGGGCCCAATACTAGATGTGGTATTTGCCTTGTTTTTGGCATATGAAAAGAAATATTTGGAATTTCTTTCAATTTCACTAATAGCTTTAAGCTCCTCCTGCCTCTCCTGGTTCCTGTAAGAGTCATTTAGCTTAAGTTCGATAGTTTCCACTTCCCTGGTCAGCGCCTCCTTTCGTGTATCAGATATTCTAGCACTCCTGAGGAGCTCAGTGACTCTTCGTCGTCTTCTGTAGAGGGAGCGTCTTTTTCTCTCCAGTTTACTCCTGCTCTTCTTCTTTCTTAGGGGAATATGCCTAGAACATGCTTCGGCTACCAGGAAGTTGATCCTTTCAAGGCACTGGTTTGGGTCCATGTCATTTAAGACATCTTCCCAACATGTTTCGTTTAGGACATGGTTTACTTGGTCCCAGTTGATGTTCTTGTTGTTGAAATTGTATTTTGTGAAGACACCTTCACAGGTACATGCATTCTGCTGTTCAGGACCCCTATGCATGTACGTCTGGACTTCGATTAGATTGTGATCGGAATTAGTTGTTTTTGATATTCTTATGTCTCTTATCAGGTCCTCATTATTTGTGAAGATTTGCCTGGTACCATTTTTCCATGGTTGTAATATCTTGGTGAAACCTTTCACCATGTTCGTCACTAACTGCCTCAGTTCGCTGGAAAAAATTCTAAATGTGAGTCCAAAAAGTGATTTTAAGTGACATGTTACATCCCATGTTCTTGTACGCTGCTGACGGTCGCAAAGTTTTGAAATCTTCACATCGGCTGCTAGGAGATTTCACTGTTGAAGACGAGAGCCTAGCAGCTCTGCCTTATTTTTGGGTAGTTGCAGATCCCTGAGAAGGTCATGGAGTTCCCCTTTTGTTATGAGATGTGGCCTAGAGGAGTGTGCTTCATCAAAGTTTCGGTCACTATAATCCAGCAATGTCATCCTCCTCTACTTCTTCCTTACCATTTTCTTCATCTGACTCGAAGGATACCGAAGTTGGTGCATCAGGAACAGGTAGACCTTCTCCATGTGGAACTGAGCGAATAGCTGATGGAATGTTTGGATATTCAATGGACCCATGGAGGTACCATGAAGAAATAACAATTGTTGGTATGGTCTGTTGGCTCCCGCCATGTAATTGGCACAGCAAAAGGCATTCCTTTCCTCTTCCTGTTCAACCATTGGCGAAGGTTAGTAGCACAATTGTTGCAGCACATGTGTGAAGTCCAGTTCTTATCCTGGTCACCAATCTTGTCTCCAAAATATAGGTGATATGCCATTCTAACCATAGCAGTTGTATGGCGCTTCTGTGATACAAAGGTCACCTCACCACAAGTATAACAGAAGTTGTCTGCATTATTCACACAAGTACGAGACATCTGAAAGAAGAAAATAACAAACAATTAGAGGATAAACAGAAAATTTATTCATTAATTTATCATTATAATACAGAGTATGACAGCTAAGCTGAAGTGTTTATATCATTCAGTAGGAAAATAAAATTAATATAATATGTCTCACATATATATCAATAGTTTCCTCAGAGAATATTTATTTTAAGTTTAAAAAGTGTTTGTCTAAGAAAATCACCAACAAACACACACACACACACACACACACACACACACACACACACACACACACACACACACACACACACACACACACACACACACACACACACACATACACATACACACACATACACCTTTCACCTCAAAATATAAACTTGGACATCACAACCACCTTCTATGACTGCTGGAACAATAATGAGGGTCAGTCAGACTGTGATTGTGGTAAGAAACAACCACTTTCTATGACTGCTGGAACAATAATGAGGGTCAGTCAGACTGTGATTGTGGTAAGAAACAACCACTTTCTATGACTCAAGAAATCGTAATGACACGATTGCAAACAAACCATACCATAAACTTACATTTGTGGTCACAGTGGTACCTATGCTAACCTTCCTATGGTGTAGAAATATACCTAGTTGGACGAATCTTATTGTAGCTAGCTGGTCCAGTGGCTAACGCGACGGTCTGGAGTTTTGAGACTCTCTGACCGCGGGTTCAAATCCCGCCCGTGGTATGGTTTAACCACCATCTGTGACTGCTGGAACAATAATGAGGAACAGTCAGACTGTGAGTGTGGTAAGAAACAACCACCATCTATGACTGCTGGAACAATAATGAGGATCAGTCAGACTGTGAGTGTGGTAAGAAACAACCACCATCTATGACTGCTGGAACAATAATGAGGATCAGTCAGACTGTGAGTGTGGTAAGAAACACACTGCCACAAGACTGTTGGAACCTGTTGTCACACGTTGGTCTATATTGAAAAGTAGAGATAACAAACAATTTTAACCATGATGTTCATTATCAGTGACTTAAAATTAGTTGGAAATTGTTACTCTGGTCTCGAAAACATTTTGGTTGTTGACCAGTGTTATCTTCGTGATAAGACAGAAGGTTTAACTCGGGGTCAGTATCCGTATCTATCAACCATAAGTTATTCAGGGACACATAAATACAGTTAAATAAATTACCATACAAAGCAGCATACTTGTAACTCACCTAGATTGACCCAAGAAAGTCAAAGTAACTTACTTCCATTGGTTTTCGTAATATCTTATTATTTAAACCATAAAAGTTAAAACAACTAAGTAACTCAACTATGTGAAAAGCAGTTACAGTAAAAGAAAATATACTAAGAATAAGGTAAACTGAGTTATTTACATTAATATTAAAAAGAGGATCAGATCACAGTACAAGATACATGTATGTTAACTGTACAAGAAATCACTCTCATCCCTTTCTGTACGATATATATATAGGAAGAATAAGGTAGAGTTATAAGTAACTGAACATTAGTAATATGAGAAATTGAGTGACAGATACTTAAGAGAGATAAGAGAGATTTCGTTCGGATTTTTAACCCCGGAGGGTTAGCCACCCAGGATAACCCAAGAAAGTCAGTGCGTCATCGAGGACTGTCTAACTTATTTCCATTGGGGTCCTTTAATCTTGTCCCCCAGGATGCGACCCACACCAGTCGACTAACACCCAGGTACCTATTTGCTGCTAGGTGAACAGGACAACAGGTGTAAGGAAACGTGTCGAAATGTTTCCACCCGCCGGGAATCGAACCCGGGCCCTCCGTGTGTGAAGCGGGAGCTTTAGCCACCAGGCCACCGGGCCACATAGGTACTTACGTACCTATAGGGTTCTACTGTATGTAAAAGCTAGGCTGTTAATAATAAGATATTACAAGGACCCCACTGGAAATAAGTCACTTAGTTTGACTTATTTGAGGGGGGTTATCCTAGGTAATTTGCATAGATGCTAATATGTGAGACAATTGTAATCACCTAAAACTAATGTAATAGTAGTTATTTAAAAGTTTACTTATGTGTACCTGAGCCTTAATAAACTTATTTATACACTGCAAGAGCATCAGATAAGATATTACAAGAACTTCAGTGGAAATAAGTCGCTGTTAGACCTTTTTTTTTTGGGGGGGGGGGGTTACGCATATATTACTATGTATAGTAATTGTGCTTATGTGGACCTGTACCTAAATAAATTTACTTGTACCTTAATAAACTTTCTAAGACACCCCAATGGAAATAAGTCACTTTATGTCACTTTTCTAGGTTATCCTAGGTAATTTACACTACATATGATAATTGTACTTATGTATACTTGTACCTAAATAAACTTAATAGGTGTCCCGTGGCCTGGTAGGCAACACTCTCGCCTCACACACTGAGTGTCTGTAGTTCGTTCCCCGGCAAGAGTGGAAATATTGGGCATGTGTGAAAATTTGTGTGGACTGCCTCCAAGTGAGTCACCTACCCTGGCAAACTCTGTTGACACCGAGCTCTGAGGTGGGTACCTCAGCCTCACAAGTGGCTTATAGGACAGATTTTCACAAATGATTGGTATTGCAAGAAACCTCGCCTGCATGCACGTATAAAGGACTAACTTACTTGGTGTTGCAGCATATATCCTGATCTTCACTTCCCTAAGCTAGCCTTAGCCCCTTTGGACTCCCCTTCAGGAGCCACGTGCAACCGGGAGCATTAATTACTGCAATGTTCAATCATAATTAGTGTCCTGCCTGCACCTCAGAAATTCCTATATCCAAGAGGGTATGTATCCCCTAGTGTAACTATGCAGACTCAGACTCTAGCTTCAGACGGCTCTGAGACACTGGTACTTACTGGGCATGCTCTCTCTGTTGCACACTGAACCCACAGTTAAAACTCACCCACGATCTCCCAAGACACTGGCCAGAATCTACGAGAAAAAAGTGAAGGTCTTGTCTTACTGTAAGGGCCTGACGGAGGTCATCTACGGTACATCGAGGTGCCTCTACCCGATTTCCCCCGGGTCTCAGATGCGAAGACACGTGGGGTGCCGTCTGTTGTTCATGGCACGTCTTGTCTTGATGGTGTCTGTCGTAAGAAGAACGCTATTGTGTTCTTGAGACCTGCGCCTCATCATTCAAGCTAGGGCTGCCAGTTCTCCCTAGCTAACTTATCCTAGTGTTTGCCTACATTATCGGCCTATTACTGCCTATGTTAAGGTCTTAGGTCTACATTATTATTATCTACATTTGCCTTAGTAAACCTAATATTAATATACTATCAGTAGAACTACCTACTCCTTCCCTGAAGAGTAAATCTATAAATTAAATAAGCTTACCAACAATCGCCAACCAGAGAATGCTTTGTTTGTTTGGGAGGGTTTAAGGGCCGCCCGGCTCAGCCGTCCCATACGGCCATGCTGGATCTGCTGTGGAACTTTAGGGACCAAATAAATTTCCACATCCTCCCGCCGGCAAAGGTAGGCGCTAAGTCTAAATCAAGTCCACCTTCCGCAAGCCCCCACGGCGGACCCTGGACACGAGTGCCGTCCAGCCACTCTCGTCGAGCAGACTCCGGTCTAACTTCAACCGTCCAGTTTCCCCTGTGTGGACCTCTGGGGGTGCAAACTTGTTGGTCCCAGTGGTCTTAGCACCCTTTCCCTTAACTTTAACATCTTTCGCATGTCTAGCCTTGACTGAGCAGCTCCGTACTTTCCCACCCAGTGGCCCACATGCCCTGGTAGCCTTTCCTCCCACTGTTACGAGGTTCCCTGGATTTAAAGGCAATCTATCTCCCTCTTTACGACGTACCCTGTAAAAGTGTTTTCCCAAGGTGGCCGAGTGTTCGTCACTCCCTACCTGGTTCAGCTCCCCTGGCGGTTCATCGTGTATACTGGTACTCATTATCACTACTCCCCCAGCTATCATGGGGACAGCTTCTCCTCTCTCTGGCGTGGCAGGGAATTCAGGTGGAATCCTGCCGCCTATGATATATCCTACTGGGGATCTGTATAAACCAATTCCTTCCTTAAACGTCCGTCGTGTAGACAGGAAGTCATCTATATGATTGGCTCCCACCAGGATACCTACATTTCTGACCATGTCAGTGGTAATTCCCTGGTCTGCCAGCTTCACGTCAAGGTCTTTCAATCGCTTAGCTGCTGCAGCAAGACCTCTCGCGGTAATTGCCCTGGGTAATGTTTCTACCACCAAGGCTGTAATGTCTCTGCGATGTCCACCTAAATTGACTGTGACATCCACCACATCATAAGATTTGGGTGGGACCTGACTTACAGCCCCTCCCAACATCATACTAACTTTCTTTGTGGCCTTCAACTTTAATTTAGCCACCAACTTCTTTGTTATCAAGGATACTTGTGCTCCTGGGTCAAAGAATAATCGGGTTGTTTCGGACCTGTGCCCACTCACAACCTTTGCCATGACTGTAGGTAGGGCAGCACCTCCGTGATTCTCACTCGGATTAGAGACTTCACTCCCACTAATCACGCTGGCTACCATTTCAGGCTCGGACTCACTTTCTATCTCTACCTGAGAGATATCCCTACTAGCTTGGGGTTCCCTTAAATTATTGGGACATAGTGCAGTATGGTGCTTACCTTGGAGTTTACCTGGAGTTTACCTGGAGAGAGTTTCGGGGGTCAACGCCCCCGCGGCCCGGTCTGTGACCAGGCCTCCTGGTGGATCAGCGCCTGATCAACCAGGCTGTTGCTGCTGGCTGCACGCAAACCAACGTACGAGCCACAGCCCGGCTGATCAGGAACTGACTTTAGGTGCTTGTCCAGTGCCAGCTTGAAGACTGCCAGGGGTCTGTTGGTAATCCCCCTTATGTGTGCTGGGAGGCAGCTGAACAGTCTCGGGCCCCTGACACTTATTGTATGGTCTCTTAACGTGCTAGTGACACCCCTGCTTTTCATTGGGGGGATGGTGCATCGTCTGCCAAGTCTTTTGCTTTCGTAGTGAGTGACTTTCGTGTGCAAGTTCGGTACTAGTCCCTCTAGGATTTTCCAGGTGTATATAATCATGTATCTCTCCCTCCTGCGTTCCAGGGAATACAGGTTTAGAAACCTCAAGCGCTCCCAGTAATTGAGGTGTTTTATCTCCGTTATGCGCGCCGTGAAAGTTCTCTGTACATTTTCTAGGTCGGCAATTTCACCTGCCTTGAAAGGTGCTGTTAGAGTGCAGCAATATTCCAGCCTAGATAGAACAAGTGACCTGAAGAGTGTCATCATGGGCTTGGCCTCCCTAGTTTTGAAGGTTCTCATTATCCATCCTGTCATTTTTCTAGCAGATGCAATTGATACAATGTTATGGTCCTTGAAGGTGAGATCCTCCGACATAATCACTCCCAGGTCTTTGACGTTGGTGTTTCGCTCTATTTTGTGGCCAGAATTTGTTTTGTACTCTGATGAAGATTTAATTTCCTCATGTTTACCATATCTGAGTAATTGAAATTTCTCATCGTTGAACTTCATATTGTTTTCTGCAGCCCACTGAAAGATTTGGTTGATGTCCGCCTGGAGCCTTGCAGTGTCTGCAATGGAAGACACTGTCATGCAGATTCGGGTGTCATCTGCAAAGGAAGACACGGTGCTGTGGCTGACATCCTTGTCTATGTCGGAAATGAGGATGAGGAACAAGATGGGAGCTAGTACTGTGCCTTGTGGAACAGAGCTTTTCACCGTAGCTGCCTCGGACTTTACTCTGTTGACGACTACTCTCTGTGTTCTGTTAGTGAGGAAATTATAGATCCATCGACCGACTTTTCCTGTTATTCCTTTAGCGCGCATTTTGTGCGCTATTACGCCATGGTCACACTTGTCGAAGGCTTTTGCAAAGTCTGTATATATTACATCTGCATTCTTTTTGTCTTCTAGTGCATTTAGGACCTTGTCGTAGTGATCCAGTAGTTGAGACAGACAGGAGCGACCTGTTCTAAACCCATGTTGCCCTGGGTTGTGTAACTGATGGGTTTCTAGATGGGTGGTGATCTTGCTTCTTAGGACCCTTTCAAAGATTTTTATGATATGGGATGTTAGTGCTATTGGTCTGTAGTTCTTTGCTGTTGCTTTACTGCCCCCTTTGTGGAGTGGGGCTATGTCTGTTGTTTTTAGTAACTGAGGGACGACCCCCGTGTCCATGCTCCCTCTCCATAGGATGGAAAAGGCTCGTGATAGGGGCTTCTTGCAGTTCTTGATGAACACAGAGTTCCATGAGTCTGGCCCTGGGGCAGAGTGCATGGGCATGTCATTTATCGCCTGTTCGAAGTCATTTGGCGTCAGGATAACATCGGATAGGCTTGTGTTAATCAAATTTTGTGGCTCTCTCATAAAAAATTCATTTTGATCTTCGACTCTCAGTCTGGTTAGCGGCTTGCTAAAAACTGAGTCATATTGGGACTTGAGTAGCTCACTCATTTCCTTGTTGTCATCTGTGTAGGACCTATCTTGTTTAAGTAGGGGCCCAATACTGGACGTTGTTCTCGATTTTGATTTGGCATAGGAGAAGAAATACTTTGGGTTTCTTTCGATTTCATTTATGGCTTTTAGTTCTTCCCGCGATTCCTGACTCCTAAAGGATTCTTTTAGCTTAAGTTCGATGCTTGCTATTTCTCTGACCAGTGTCTCCCTGCGCATTTCAGATATATTGACCTCTTTTAGCCGCTCTGTTATTCTTTTCCGTCGCCTGTAAAGGGAGCGCCTGTCTCTTTCTATTTTACATCTACTCCTCCTTTTTCTTAGAGGAATAAGCCTTGTGCATACATCGAGTGCCACCGAGTTAATCTGTTCTAGGCATAAGTTTGGGTCTGTGTTGCTTAGTATATCTTCCCAGCTTATATCGGTTAGGACTTGGTTTACTTGGTCCCACTTTATGTTTTTGTTATTGAAGTTGAATTTGGTGAATGCTCCCTCGTGACTAGTCTCATTTTGTCGGTCTGGGGCTCCACGCATACATGTCTGAACCTCAATTATGTTGTGATCTGAGTATATTGTTTTTGATATGGTGACATTTCTTATCAGATCATCATTGTTAGTGAAGATGAGGTCTAGTGTATTCTCCAGTCTAGTAGGCTCTATTATTTGCTGGTTTAAATTGAATTTTGTGCAGAGATTTAAAAGCTCGTGTGAGTGTGAGTTTTCATCAGAGCTGCCTCCTGGTGTTATTACTGCAACAATATTATTTGCTATATTCCTCCATTTTAGGTGCCTTAAGTTGAAATCCCCCAGGAGCAAGATGTTGGGTGCAGGAGCTGGAAGATTTTCCAGACAGTGGTCAATTTTTAACAGCTGTTCCTGGAATTGCTGGGATGTTGCATCCGGAGGCTTGTAGACTACCACAATGACTAGGTTTTGGTTCTCGACCTTTACTGCTAAAACTTCCACTACGTCATTTGAGGCATTAAGCAGTTCTGTGCAAACAAGTGACTCTGCAATGTACAGGCCAACCCCCCCCTTTTGCCTGTTCACTCTGTCACATCTGTATAGGTTGTAACCTGGGATCCATATTTCGTTGTCCAAGTGATCCTTTATGTGGGTCTCAGTGAAAGCCGCGAACATTGCCTTTGCC
The DNA here is from genome assembly GCF_038502225.1 of Cherax quadricarinatus. Classification (NCBI taxonomy): domain Eukaryota; kingdom Metazoa; phylum Arthropoda; class Malacostraca; order Decapoda; family Parastacidae; genus Cherax; species Cherax quadricarinatus. The sequence continues at coordinate 6,560,545 of NC_091297.1, forward strand.
TCTGCAAGCAGTCCACGGATGAAAGGTATTTTGTTGTTTGTTGCTGGCTTTAGACCCTGTATATTTGCAAAGAAGAATGTTATCGGACTGGTGGTATTGTTGGTACTGGGGGGGGATTTTTTTTCCGGCATTAGTATCTGTATCTGTTGGTTTGGAGTGGAGGCCATCGACTGTGGTTCCACTCCAGGAATGACTGGATTTGGTGTACGATTTCTGCCATTTCCTGCCAGTTTTTTTTCCTTCCTGGCACTAAAAAACCTCTCCCTCTTGAGTGGCTGTGGCTACCCAGGTTTTCCCATGGCCTGGATGTTTTGTATCTTTTTGTCCCCTTTAGATGGTATGCCTGGCAATTTAAGTTATAGCACAGTCTTTCCTGTACTGAAGAGGTACACATTTCAGGGTGAAAAAGCTTACAGGAAGGGAGTTTGCATTTTCCTGTTGTCATATGGGCATGACATTTTCTAGGGTGGTCATAGTTGCATGTCCCATCTGTTTTTCCAGATTTCCCATGCCAGCAGATACCAAGTGCATAGTATGTGCACAGGCTTGGTTTCCGTTTGCCTTGGGTTTCTGTGACTGTATTCCCTGTTGGTGCATGTTTCCCTGTCTTACTCCTATCCTCCCTAGCACCAACAATGGAGCTCCCACCAGTTGTTTTTGGTAATTTATCCTCACTATTGCTATTGGAGTCCTCTTGTTTGCTATTTCCTGCGGTATTTCTAGTTTGCAATATTGGTTTTATCTTATCTTTGACTACACTTGTTTCCCTACTATGGCTCCTGTCCTCTATGAGGTCATTTATATGTATTCCTTCCTGCGTATAATTCCCGACTACCTGGACAAAAACTCCAGCTTCACCATTACTGTCTCCCAGGACAGTATCTCCAGCTTCACCATTTCTGTCTCCCAGGACAGCACCTCCAGCTTCACCATTACTGTCTCCCAGGACAGCACTATCAGCCCCACATTTACTGACTACCAGGACATCACCTCCAGCCTTACAGTTTGTGACTACATGGCCAGTATCAAGGGCAGTACCATTCAGCCCAGACTTTTTATGTTCCCATCTGTTGTAGAAAGCTTCCAGGTTTTCTATGAAAGCAGCTTTGATGTTATCCTCTTTTAATACCCTTGTGATTTTAGTCCACAGATTTTCCTCATTTGGGCATACCCAAAAACACTTCTCTGTTTTAATACTGCTTGTAGCTAGTTCTGGGATATCTGCACAAGGAGCGTGACACCAATTTCCACAAAAATGACAATTTATCCATGTGGAAGCCCGTTTGTTTGACTGACCACAGACTACACACAGCTTCATAATGATTTGAATGGTTGATTTACTGCAATTCTACTAGCAACCTCTTGAATATTATATTAATAACCTTAAATGAAGCTCTAGCTATTTGTATTTCTGTTTCTAACTCTTTTTGTATATTGGACAGCTTACCGTCACGTTCCTGATTTTTAATGTTTGTGTTTATAAGGGCGCCTACAAACCCATCCGTTTACAGTCTGCTTTATTGTCCAACGAAACTGTTTGAAACCAGTCCCGGGTTCGGACCAGTCAAGGGTTCGGACCAGTCAAGGGTTTGGACCAGTCAAGGGTTCGGACCAGTCGATCTGCTCTGATCAGTGGGTCACTTATTTAAAACATACTGGTCGGTGATTTGAGCTAACACATGAAGGATCTACTGGAAATTATCTACCCGAGTAATATGTGATTTGACTGATACAAAAGTATAACTTGCGTGTTGAAGAGCCGGTGATATCTGGCAGCTCCTACAATGACATACAGTCGACCTCTTTGTTTATCAATCGCTGTATCTGGCTTTTCTATTTTTGTTTTTTCCGTCTCCACCACAATAAATGCTATATTATCACTATAGTTGACTGGTGCAAATTTTGGAGGAAGGACGCTTTTTCTGTAGTAATAATTGCTTATCGTTGTGTATATTGCGACCGCTGGTAACTTTCAGGCTCGGACTCACTTTCTATCTCTACCTGAGAGATATCCCTACTAGCTTGGGGTTCCCTTAAATTATTGGGACATAGTGCAGTATGGTGCTTACCTTTGCAACAGACTCGACACTCACTGAGCTGGGTGCCACAGTCTCTCGCATAGTGTTCCCCACAACACTTGAAGCAGAGTCTCAACTCCCTTAGTCTCTGTTGCCTACTGCTCAGTGTTATATACTCCGAGCAACTCGTGCTAGAGTGTTCGCCTTCGCAGAACACGCATATTCTGGCATGAGTGCCTCTAAGGCTCTGCTTAGAGGTTCTTACCTTAGACACCTCTTTACCATAGTACACTCCAACGTTAGTCGTACGAGCTTTAGACTGATCTCTTGAGATCTTTGAGTGACTGTCTGGGTTTTTATGTGGCGATGGTGGTGACCCCCGAAACTCTCTCCAGGTAAACTCCAGGTAAACTCTTCTCTCACACCTATACTCAAATGAGAAACGAGATCTCCCAACCCCTCAACGATCTGTTGCATCGTGAACCTATTCATCTGATATTTTAAGTGTAACTCATGCACTGTAGTGCCAGCCAGTTTCCTCTAAATCACCTGACTGATGAACCATTCCGACTTACCCCAATCATGTAAATCTTTAAGACTATTCGTCAAACTCATAACTTCGATTCGGAACTTCTCTCGGCTCTGACGATCATGGCGACAAGCCTCTAGATCCAACAACCGATAAAGTATAGCTACCTTTATCTCCTCAGTGTTGACAAACGTGTCCTTTAATTGGTCTTTGGCATGTTGGTAATTGGTGTCGGTGGTTTGGTAATGCCGGACCAAGTCCAAGGCTTTACCCTTGAGCTGTGAACGTAAATATTGTAACTTGACGGCATCTGACAAATCATCTCTGTCATCTATCTGGGCTTTAAACTGATCCCAGAAAGCAATGTACTCTGTTAAGGTTCCGTCAAACGTTGGTAAATTCAACTGGGGCAATCTGGGCAACACATTAACAGGCGTGCTGTTGTTCGTGTTCCTTGAAACATTTGCTGCCCCTGCTGTACCGGCCTTCAAAGTCTTTATTAACTGCCTGCAGAGTCTCAACTCTGCTTTACACTCTGCCCTTCGTTCGTCATAGTCCGTCCGTGCTACTTCGACTGTATATTCAGCCTCACCTGTAGTATAGGCCTCTGTCTCATAAAGGATAAATGATCTCTCAAAGGCCTCCAGTCTTTGCTCCAAAGGTTTCAGGCAACTCTCTAGTTCCTCCCAGTCTACGTCTGGATCTTGCCTGACCGTACGACACTCCTCACATGCTTTGCTCAGGCACCCCTTATAGGCTCCCATAGACCGCTTTAATTGACTTAGAGCTGGGACAGCTGGTACTGCATCTTCACCTACCATAGTTACGGTTTAGTTAAGATCACGGTACTAATTTGTACTTCAATTAGCCCACCTCACAGCACGAACGGTATTAGGCAAGAATGAACGAGTCTCAAGGCTTCTCAACAAGCTTGACAACTCCCTTTATTATATTGACTCTACTCTGAATCAAAAATGTACACTGTTAGCTTTCAAATCCCAATTGAGATGTGTATCGATGTGAAAGCTTAACCTAGCACTTTCCTGTACAATACCAGCAAATAATTACAGAACTTAACCTAGTCTCAGGTACAATTCACAAATCCCACATTAACATGAATCGAAGACAATGAAAATCACAATAAAAGTGCAGTATACAAATTAAAATCACTTGGTTAACACAAATAAATTCAACAATTCAACTTGTGAAACAGTAAATAAATAATGTATGTAACCAGCTTGGCCTAACTGTGCCCAGCTTACTCTGTCTAGCGTGGATGGTTGGATAAGGTAAATCCTAACCTAGCTAGTGTGCTATAACTTAAACCTGGCTTTATAACTCCCTGTAAATAATAACTAGGTTAAATCTGTCCTAGCTGCTATAACCTTTGTAAAAATTTGCACAAGCCTAGCCTATCTGTGGCTACCTTGCAAATCCACTGTAAGTAATCAACACAAGTCTCTTACTCTGGATTACTTGTAATCACTGTAAATAATTAAATTCACAAGCTTCTCTAGCCTACCTGGCCTGCCTGTAAATTACTGCAAAGAACAACTTCTGTGTATAGTCAGCTTGGCCTAGCCTCTGTGTAACTTTGACCTAGGTGTGCTAACTTAACCTAACTTTTTTAAACTGGTTCCTAACTGTGGCCTAGGTATGATAGCTTAACCTAACTCCGTTAAACTGGTTCCTAACTGTGGCCTAGCTATGATAGCTTAACCTAGCTATTCCACATCACGGTTTTCGAATGACCACTTTTGTGAAAATTTGTGTGGACTGCCTCCAAGTGAGTCGCCTACCCTGGCAAACTCTGTTGACACCGAGCTCTGAGGTGGGTACCTCAGCCTCACAAGTGGCTTATAGGACAGATTTTCACAAATGATTGGTATTGCAAGAAACCTCGCCTGCATGCACGTATAAAGGACTAACTTACTTGGTGTTGCAGCATATATCCTGATCTTCACTTCCCTAAGCTAGCCTTAGCCCCTTTGGACTCCCCCTCAGGACCCACGTGCAACCGGGAGCATTAATTCCTGCAATATTCAATCGTAATTAGTGTCCTGCCTGCACCTCAGAAATTCCTATATCCAAGAGGGTATGTATCCCCTAGTATAACTATGCAGACTCAGACCCTAGCTTCAGACGGCTCTGAGACACTGGTACTTACTGGGCATGCTCTCTCTGTTGCACACCGGGCCCACAGTTAAAACTCACCCACGATCTCCCAAGACACTGGCCAGAATCTACGAGAAAAAAAGTGAAGGTCTTGTCTTACTGTAAGGGCCTGACGGAGGTCATCTATGGTACATCAAGGTGCCTCTACCCGATTTCCCCCGGGTCTCAGATGTGAAGACACGTGGGGCGCCGTCTGTTGTTCACGGCACGTCTTGTCTTGATGGTGTCTGTCGTAAGAAGAACGCTATTGTGTTCTTGAGACCTGCGCCTCATCATTCAAGCTAGGGCTGCCAGTTCTCCCTAGCTAACTTATCCTAGTGTTTGCCTACATTATCGGCCTATTACTACCTATGTTAAGGTCTTAGGTCTACATTATTATTATCTACATTTGCCTTAGTAAACCTAATATTAATATACTATCAGTAGAACTACCTACTCCTTCCCTGAAGAGTAAATCTATAAATTAAATAAGCTTACCAACAATCGCCAACCAGAGAATGCTTTGTTTGTTTGGGAGGGTTTAAGGGCCGCCCGGCTCAGCTGTCCCATACGTCCATGCTGGATCTGCTGTGGAACTTTAGGGACCAAATAAATTTCCACAGCATGTTTCATAATAATGTTTATTTCTACAAGTACATGTACAAGGTATACAGGTCTAGATAATATCAATGACATACTACTATATAGAAAGCCCCTCGTCATGTAGAGCATTTCGGGCAAATTGAGGCAGTTTTGTCCCCAGGATGCGATCCACACTAGTCAACTAACACCCAGGAACCTATTTTACTGACGTGTGAATATTGGACAGCAGGTGTCAAACACGTCCTAATGTTTTCACCCGTACCGGGGATTGATCCCCGGATCACGGTGTGTGGCAAACCACACCACGGGTGGGGATAGAACCCGCAATCAGAGACTTTCTGATAGCGGGTTCTATCCCCGCCCGTGGTATGGTTTATTTGCAATTGTGTCATTACAATTTCGAGAGTCACGGTGTGTGAGTTGAGTTTCCTTACACCTGTTGTCCCTGTTCACCTAGCAAGCATGTAGATACCTGGGTGTTAGTCGACTGATGTGGGTCGCATCCTGTGGGACAAGATTTAAGGACCCCAATGGAAATAAGACAGACAGTCCCTCGATGATACACTTTTCTAGGGTTATTCTGGGCGGCTGACTCTCCGAAGTAAATATTATCTTACTTCACTTCCGTTTCCTCAGTAAAATATCTGGGAATCCCTTTGTCCCATGCATGTCAGGAGAATTGATAGTGAACAGTGTAGTAAAGAAAGCGAATGTCAGACTGAAGTTGCTCTACAGACAAGCACAGTGTCTACCTACACTTGCTCTCCATGGTTTACCTGGAGTTTACCTGGAGAGAGTTCCGGGGGTCAACGCCCCCGCGGCCCGGTCTGTGACCAGGCCTCCTGGTGGATCAGAGCCTGATCAACCAGGCTGTTACTGCTGGCTGCACGCAAACCAACGTACGAGCCACAGCCCGGCTGGTCAGGAACCGACTTTAGGTGCTTGTCCAGTGCCAGCTTGAAGACTGCCAGGGGTCTATTGGTAATCCCCCTTATGTATGCTGGGAGGCAGTTGAACAGTCTCGGGCCCCTGACACTTATTGTATGGTCTCTTAACGTGCTAGTGACACCCCTGCTTTCATTGGGGGGATGTTGCATCGTCTGCCAAGTCTTTTGCTTTCGTAGTGAGTGATTTTCGTGTGCAAGTTCGGTACTAGTCCCTCTAGGATTTTCCAGGTGTATATAATCATGTATCTCTCCCGCCTGCGTTCCAGGGAGTACAGGTTTAGGAACCTCAAGCGCTCCCAGTAATTGAGGTGTTTTATCTCCGTTATGCGCGCCGTGAAGGTTCTCTGTACATTTTCTAGGTCAGCAATTTCACCTGCCTTGAAAGGTGCTGTTAGTGTGCCTTGACAGAAAACTGAAAAATAAACTGCAAATCAGCCAGAACAAAATGGTAGTATTCATCCTGAGGCTGGGTCCTGGAGCTGGGTCCTGGAGCTGGGTCCTGGAGTTGGGTCCTGGAGCTGGGTCCTGGAGCTGGGTCCTGGAGCTGGGTCCTGGAGCTGGGTTCTGGAGCTGGGTCCTGGAGCTGGGTCCTGGAGCTGGGTCCTGGAGCTGGGTCCTGGAGCTGGGTCCTGGAGCTGGGTCCTGGAGTTGGGTCCTGGGGCTGGGTCCTGGAGCTGGGTCTTGGAACTGGGTTCTGGACCTGGGTCCTGGAGCTAGGTCCTGGAGCTGGGTCCTGGAGCTGGGTCCTGGAGCTGGGTCCTGGAGCTGGGTCCTGGAGCTGGGTCCTGGACCTGGGTCCTGGACCTGGGTCCTGGAGCTGGGTCCTGAGGCTGGATTCTGGAGCTGGGTCCTGGAGCTGGGTCCTGGAGCTGGGTCCTGAGGCTGGATCCTGGAGCTGGGTTCTGGAGCTGGGTCCTGGAGCTGGGTCCTGGAGCTGGGTCCTGGAGCTGGGCCCTGGAGCTGGGTCCTGGAACTGGGTCCTGGAGCTGGGTCCTGGAGCTGGGTCCTGAAACTGGGTCCTGGAACTGGGTCCTGGAGCTGGGTCCTGGAGCTGGGTCCTGGAGCTGGGTCTTGGAACTGGGTCCTGGAGCTGGGTCCTGGAGCTGGGCCCTGGAGCTGGGTCCTGGAGCTGGGCCCTGGAGCTGGGTCCTGGAGCTGGGTCCTGGAGCTGGGTCCTGGAGCTGGGTCCTGGAGCTGGGTCCAAGAGAACATGTAAGCCAGGATGAATTACAACAGTTGGATATGCTGAATGTTGAAGACAGAGTTAAACAACTGAAGCTAAATCATGTTTATAAAATTGCTGACAAACAGTGTCCAGAATATCTTGGTGCTAATTTTGTCAAGGTTGGGAACCCAAGTTATCATAGTACTAGAGGGAGAGAACATAACTTTGTAGTAGCCACAGTCAGTGGCCAGGCTTCAAACACCTTTTATTATACAGCAATAAATGAATGGAACAGACTGCCTGTACATGTCAAAGCCAGTCATAGCATGAACCAGTTCAAGAAGACAGCCTAAAGGTGCCTAATGAATGTAGTGACAGATAGGGAGGAGAATTATTTTTTATGTTTTTTTTGGCTAACACACATGTAAATGTAAATAACTTTTTACCTTATTCCTAGCATATATCCTTTATAGTATAATAATAATAAATTATCTCCTACATTGTATAATAATGAGATATTAAAAGGCCCCCATTGGAATAAGTAAGTAAGTAAGTAAGTAAGTTTATTCAGGTATACACAAATACAGTTACATAGAATTATCATACATAGCAGCATATGTGTAGAGAACCTAGGATAACCCAAAAAAGTCAGACAGAGTGACTTATTTCCATTGGGGTCCTTTTACCTTATTATTATAGTATAAAGGTTATAATATTTTCTTATTATTCTACCATGAAGATAACATCTTATTATCATACTAAAAAGACTATCTGCTACACCAAGGTCATTAAGACTATCTACAATACGAGGGTCATTACAAGGAATAAGGTAAAATTTACACGTATGTTAGCTAAAATATTAGAAAATCATTCCCCTCCCTTTCTGTAGCTACATTAATCAGACACCTTTTGGCACTCTTCTTGAACTGGTTCACGCTATGACTGGCTTTGACATGTGCGGGTAGTCTGTTCCATTCCTTTATTGCTGTACAATAAAAGGTGTTTGAAGCCTGGCCACTGACTGTGGGTACTACAAAGTTGTGCTCTCTCCCCCTAGTACTATGATTGCTTTGGTTCCCAACCTTGACAAAATTGACAGCAAGATATTCTGGACATTGTTTGTGAGCAATTTTATAAACATGATTTAGCTTCAGTTGTTTTACTCTGTCTTCAACATTCAGCATATCCAACTGCTGTAATTCATCCTGGCCTACATGTTCTCTTGGTCCCAGCCCCAGGATGAATCTTACGATTTTGTTCTGGGTGATTTGCAGTCTATCTTTCAGTTTTTTTGTCAAGGCAGAGTACCAAGAAGAGCAAGCGTAATCCATATGGCATTGTATAAGGGCTAGACATAGGGTCCTGCGAGCCTCAGTAGGTAGACACTGTGCTTGTCTATACAGGAACTTCAGTTTGGCATTCGCTTTCTTTACTACACTGTTCCCTATCAATTCTCCTGACATGCATGGGTCAAAGGGGATTCCCAAATATTTTACTGATGAATTTTTTTACTTTTTTGTGTTATCCCAGGTTCTCTACACATATGCTGCTATGTATGATAATTCTATGTAACTGTATTTATGTATACCTAAATAAACTTACTTACTTATATATACCTGAATAAACTGACTTACTTAGTACTAAAAGGAGTAGTTAGTGTGAAGGGAAGCAGAAAATGGGTAGCAGTTTTCTGTGAATGTAGATGGTTGGTGGGGGGGGGGTGTTAGGTAGGGGGTGATGAGCCACCAATGGGAAGGATCCAACACGACGTAAACAAGACATCTCAGCCAGGTGATGGTGGTGATCCTCCTCTCACAGTGGTCACACTAGTACTTGTAACTGCCTCAGGAGGTCACCATGAAGAGTATTGTAGCAGTGTGGGTGTTGTGTGGAGCCCTGGTGGAGCCTGCTCAGGTGCTCACACCCAGGGGGGTGCTCCTCTCTAGTAAGTCTCTAGCTCATGGTCGCCTCCATGTCATTCCTTGTTGCCAGGATCAACCTACAATCCTGCATGTTAATTGTTGGTTACCTTTTTTTTTTTTTTAGTTCGTTGTTGTACATTTAATGACATTTATGTCTTGGTCACGGGGATCTTCACTGTTATTTTGCAATAAATTGAGTCTTCTCAAAATACATATGCGGTTAATGACCCTTTACAAATTTAGTCTTAAGTTTATTTAGGTATATTATACAATTTTACATGACTGTAATTGCATTATAGATTAATATATATATAAATTACCTGCCATAGCCCCCCAAAGAAAATTCAGAAACACTTAGTTTCCATTGGGGTTTTGTTGATATAATTATTGAAAGTGCTGTAATATTCTTAATAAAGATTTCCTTCAAACAGTATAATGAGGGGACATTATTGTCAAGTATTGGCATATTTTCTCCATGGTTGTTTTTGAACAAATTTATTTGCCTACTGTTGGCTTTCTTATGTGCCTGACATTGTTTTATTACTTAAGAAGAACATGTAGATTACATTACCTTTGCGCAGCATATTCAAAAAATAAAAATTTGAATAAGGTAATGAATAGTAAATGGACACACGCAGCTTAAGAGACATTATGGTTTGTGTTCACAATGTTCTCACTTCCCACAACAGGTGTCCGTAGTTTAATCCCCGGCGAGGGTGGAAACGTTGGGTATGTTTCCTTACACCTGTTGTCCCTTAGGCTTAGCCAGCAAGTAGGTACATTCTAGGGTGATAGTCGATTGGTGTGGGTCGCATCCTGGGGAGCAACATTGAGGACCCCAATGGAAATAAGACAGACAGTCCCTCGATGACACACTTCTTTTCTTGGGTTATCCTGGGTGGCTAACCCTTTGGGGTTAAAAATTCAAATGAAATCTTCTCTCTTATCTTAAGCCAATGCTGTATGACCCTTGTGAGTTTAACGCTTACTTATGATTATAATAATTTATTAAGCCACTACAAAAAACACAGGGGGTATATAAAGAGAAAATGATGTGCTACACGAAGAACATAGCACTGCGGTAAACAACAGTTTTAAAAATTAACAGACTTACTGTAACATACAACTGGACATTCTGAGTGTTGAAGACGGAGTAAAGCAACTGAAGTTGAATCATGTTTATAAAATTGCTCACAAGCAGTGTCCAGAGTATCTGGCTGCCAAATTTGTCAAGGTTGGGAACCAAAACCAGTATGGTACTAAGGGAAGTGAACAGTTTTGTAGTACCTACAGTAAGTGGTCAGGCTTTGAACTGTTCCACAAGGCACAGTACTCACTCCCATCTTGTTCCTCATCCTCATATCTGACATAGACAAGGATGTCAGCCACAGCACCGTGTCTTCCTTTGCAGATGACACCCGAATCTGCATGACAGTGTCTTCCATTGCAGACACTGCAAGGCTCCAGGCGGACATCAACCAAATCTTTCATTTGATTGCAGAAAACAATATGAAGTTCAACGATGAGAAATTTCAATTACTCCGATATGGTAAACATGAGGAAATTGAAACTTCATCAAGAGTACAAAACAAATTCCGGCCACAAAATAGAGCGAAAAACCAACGTCAAGGACCTGGGAGTGATCATGTCGGAGGATCTCGCCTTCAAGGACCATAACATTGTATCAATCGCATCTGCTAGAAAAATGACAGGATGGATAATGAGAACCTTCAAAACTAGGGATGCCAAGCCCATGACACTCTAAAGGTGGCTTGTTCTATCTTGGCTGGAATATTGCTACACACTAACAGCATCTTTCAAGGCAGGTGAAATTGCTGACCTAGAAAATGTACAGAGAACCTTCATGGCACGCATAACGGAGACAAAACACCTCAATTACTGGGAGCGCTTGAAGTTCCTGAACCTGTATTCCCTGGAACACAGGTGGGAGAGATACATGATTATATACACCTGGAAAATCCTAGAGGGACTAGTACCGAACTTGCATACAAAAATCACTCACAACGAAAGCAAAAGACTCGGCAGACAATGCAACATCCCCCCAATGAAAAGCAGGGGTGTCACTAGCACATTAAGAGACAATACAATAAGTGTCAGGGGCCCGAGGCTGCTCAACTGCCTCCCAGCATACATAATGGGGATTACCAATAGACCCCTGGCAGTCTTCAAGCAGACACTGGACAAGCACCTAAAGTTGGTACCTGACCAGCCGGGCTGTGGCTCGTACATTGGATTGCGTGCAGCCAGCAGTAACAGCCTGGTTGATCAGGCTCTGATCCACCGTGAGGCCTGGTCACAGACCGGGCCGCGGGGGCGTTGAACCCCAGAACTCTCTCCAGGTAAACTCCAGGTAATATAGCAATAAAAGAGTGAAATGGAGTGCCTGCACATGTCAGAGCCTGTCGTAGCATGATCCAGTTCAGGAAGAGAGCTAACAAGTACCTAATGAATGAAGCTACAGAAAGGGAGGAAAGGATTTCTTGTGTAGTTAGTGTACTTGTTATTGTAAGCTGAACGTCTTTATGTAAATAATTCAGTTCACTTTATTTCTATTGTATCTCCTTTTACTGTAACTGATTTTCACACAGTTGTGTTACTTTGCTGTTTTAATTTTTAAGGTTATAACTGTGACTAATTTCTAATAGGGTTGAATATTAAGATGTTGGAAGGACCCAATGGAAATACGTCACTTTGTCTGATGTTTTTGGGTTATCCTAGGTAATTTACACATACGTTAAACTGTGTATGATAATTGTACCTGTGTGTGCCTGTACCTAAATGAACTTACTTAACGTACTAGCTTCCATTAATAGTGGGTGTGGTGGGTTTTTCTTTTTGTAGATGATTCATGCTAATGGTCTACAGAATAAAGCTGACTTTATTCTGCATGATTTTCTGAAATGGAGATTAATGACTCAAGACATTTTCATCTGCAGGTCTTCAATTTTATAGTTATTTAGGAATCAAGTGGTAGAAGACTAGACCAAATTGAAAGAGTAGTAGTAAATGTTACAACCATTGGAAATTTAAAAAAAAAAATGTGATGGACATATTAATGAAGATGGGAGAACATAATGGTAATGTAGCTGCAAATAGGTAATTACTAACAAACTGATGGTCCAGTTGATCCACAAGACTTGTGGTTATGTTTTTAGATTTTAATACCACTGGTTGTCCAAATGGTGCTTTTAGTACACAGTTGTAAAATGCAAATAACCCAATACTACTTCCTTTTCAGTAATAATGTATAAATACTTGCAGTCATAAGATGTGTATTAGATATTTATGACTATGTTGATGTAACTGAAATAACCCACACTTTGGAAAAAGAAATTTGTATAATGTTATGGTTTGCCCTGAATTCTTTAAGCCATAGTAATGTGACTTTAACATATACAGTGGTACCTCGGGATACGAGTTTATTTCTTTCCAGAAGGCTGTTCGAGTGCTGATACCAAATGAATTCGTTCCCACAAGGAATAATGTAAAATAGATTAATTCCTTTCAAACCCCCAAAAATACACTTACAAAAGCACTTGCATAAAGCTTTCTTTCAACAAACTGGCCATATCCCACTGAAGCGGGGTGGCCCAAAAAGAAAAACAAAAGTTTCTCTTTAACTCTAGTAATGTATACAGGAGAAGGGGTTACTAGCTCCTTGCTCCCGGCATTTTAGTCGCCTCTTACGACACACATGGCTTACAGAGGAAGAATTCTGTTCCACTTCCCCATGGAGACAGGAGGAAATAAACAAGAACAAGAACTAGTAAGAAAATAAAAGAAAACCCAGAGAGGTGTGTATGTATATGCTTGTATATGCATGTGCAGTGTGACCTAAGTGTCAGTAGAAGTAGCAAGATGTACCTAAAATCTTGCATGTTTATGAGACAGAAAAAAGACACCAGCAATCCTACCATCATGTAAAACAAGTACAGGCTTTCGTCTTACACTCACTTGGCAGGACGGTAGTACGTCCCTGGGCGGTTGCTGCCTATCAACCTACCACCTACACACTTACATAAATACATTTACAAAATTGTTCGAGATTTGAGCTGTTCGTATCCCGAGGTTCCACTGTACTTCAGGGTGATGTTATGTTGAAATTTTCTTGTTAGACTCCAATATGAATCATCTATTTTTATGAAACTAAGGAAAATTATAAACCTAAAACACAAGCTTAAATAGTTTATCCTTTTGGTAATAGTGAGTGTTTTTATTGCGTCAATACAGTTGGTAATTTTATTTTTCAGAAGCATCTTTTTATGACCCAAAGAGAGATTTTAACTGTCTTGATGGTTCTGGGACTATCCCATTTTCATACGTGAATGATGATTATTGTGACTGTCAAGATGGGAGTGACGAACCTGGGACTGCTGCTTGTCCTAATGGTAAGCTGATTATCACCCAAATTTGTCAGTATAATATTAGTGTGTGCAACACAGATTGCAGTTGCTTTTACATTCAGAATTAGTAAATGAAATAATTTTTAAATTACATTTTTTCTAAATTTAGTAAATGTTTATCATATAATTAATTCTCCAATGATTTATATATTAAGGAGGTGTGCAATAAATTTGGTGTTTTACAGTAAATCAATAGCATTTTAAATATTTCATTTCCATTTTTAAAATTTACAAAGTGTATTTAAGCTGGAACTTTGCAAAAAACTATGCAGGACAGTAAAGTCCTAATTTAATGGATCCTAATTTAATAAATTTCAGATTTCATGGACAAAATCTGTGGGTGGACAACATCTGAAAAAAATGGGTAGAGTCCATTAAATCCATAATTGATATGAATTTAATGGACTTTAACCCTTAAATGGTCCAAACGTATATATACGTTTTTTCAGCATCTGAAAGTATGTAAAAAAATGTAGATTTTTTTTTTGTTTCACATGTGAAAACGTGTAAAAAAAATTTTTATCTACATCTTTTTTTTTGTTATATTTGAAAATATGTAAAAAAAAGTAGATCTACTTTTGTAGCACTACGAATTTGAACGTCGATCTGTTTGGACCGTTTAAGGGTTAATCCATAACAACTGTTATGGTTTTAAGTTATGGTTTAGTTATGTTATGGACTGCTGATTAAATTAATTTCGAATTTCACATGAAATCCACTAAACAGAGAGTTGTTCACACTCTGAATAGTGACTTTGAGTATAAAAGACACAGTATGTTAGATTTGGGATTGCATGTTATTGTTAAAGTTCACTGGGTAAATTAATTTCAAATTCAGCAGACAATTCTGGAATTGTCAGATACTGTTACAATTGTGGAAAAAAAGTCTCCATTTTGATTTAAAGAACATTCGGTATTACCAGACACCCCTTCCTCATAGTAATCCATTAAATCATGGTTTCACTGTATTGTGTAATTATTTCAGCAAAGTACTATAGTTTGTTTCTATATTAAACATCCTTCATTTTTTGTGCTCCCTTATATTCTTAGTTGTAAATAGTATAGATAAGATTAGATAATATACTATATTTCAGCGTGATACAATGTACAGAGGTGAATGACATTTAGGTGTGCATGTAGAAAGCCCCTTAATATGAAGAGCATTTCAGGCAGACTTAAGACTAACGTAAGATTAATAAAGCAATGACAAATTGAGTGGTTTTATATAGTCTCTCAGGTGGTTGTAAATATAAATTTAGGAGTTATAATGAATATGAAAGAATTGAATATCCTTTTAGTGCATGCTATATGGCTTTTATCATTTTTAATTGTTTAAAGAATTACAGGTTTAATTATGATTACAGTCTCTCCTCACTTAACGATGGAGTTCCATTCCTAAGACCGTGTCGGTAAATGAATTCGTTGCTAAGTGAGGAGCATACTATAATGGTAGCGGGTTTGTGTCATCCATCTTTGATATTGTTTTAATGTCGCCTTTGCACCATTTATAACACTTCTGGTATATTTTTAAGTGTTTATATACTATTGTATATTGTTAAAAATAGAATGGAAGAAATCAACTCTTTTTATACATTATTTGGGTGCGCATACTGGTCGGAGAGCCCGTCGTAAGTCCGAGTTGTCAGTAAGTAAGTACGTCGCAAAGTGAGGAGAGGCTGCATGGGTAATGAGAATTCTAGCATATTAACATAATGTGGACACAATCAGTGTTTTAATGGTTGGAAGGATTACAGATATTAAGAATTAGCTTATATTGTTTTCCATATGTTTGTGACACTGAGAATATGGATATATAGTATTCACATATTTAGCTGGTGTTGGGATATATTAGGGAGAAACTTTTTTTTAATGATAGTTTTGAAGATGCCTGCTAAGACAGTGGCTCCAGAGATTTCTGGCAGAGTTCCAGATTTTGGGCCCTTTTATGTACAGTGGAACCTCAAATATCGAACTTTCTTCGGTCCAGAAGGCTGTTCGAGTGCCTTTACCGAATGAATTTATTCCCATCAGGAATAATGTAAATTAGATTAGTCCATTTCAGACCCTCAAAAATACACTTATAAAAGCACTTACAAAAATACACTTACATAATTGGTCGTGCTGGGAGCAGTTCGATTTTTGAGGTTCCACTGTACATTGAATTTTTACAGAGATTTAGCCAGACATGGGATATGTCATAGAGATTTTGTGCCTAGTATTATGTCTATGTATCTTGTTGCAAGTATCAAGAGAGTGCTTCAGGCTGGGATTAATGTTAAATTTTATTGTTCTGTAAATGTAGGATGCTCAGTAGCAAGAATGAATGTTTTGTATAGTGAGTAGATTTAGGTGTTTGAAGAGTGGGGGGGGGGGGGGGTTGTCTAGCAGTGGACTGTGTGATCATTTGTACTTCAGCTTTTTGTTGAGTTGTTATTGGCTTACACTGATTTGCTGTTGTGGATCCCCCAAGCACAAATAATGTAAGCGAGGTAGGGGTAGATCAGTGAATAATATAATGTAAGTAGTGCTGTTTGTGGTGCATAATAACATATCTTTGAGAGGATGCCATCTGTTATGTATTGGATATAGGTGTTGAATTTTCAGGTTGTTGTTAAGGTGCAGACCCAGAAATTTTCCCTCATTATGTTTAGCAATAAGAGTATTGTTAATCATAATGTTTAGTTGGACATTACTTGCCCTGCTCCCAAACATTAAGTAGAAGGTTTTGTCAGTGTTAAATGTAAGTTTATTAGTAGTCATCAGGTTGATATTTTTAAGAGCCCTTCATTAACAGTGTTGTTAAGTGATGCTGGATTTGGGTGAGAGATGACAAAAGTTGTGTCATTAGCAAAGAGAATACGTCTTGAGTTGTTGTGATACATTTGGAAGGTCACTGACGTATAAAAGGAAAAGTAGGGGACTGAGAACGCCAGCGTCCGAGGGTTTTGTTGAGGTTGTGTCCTTGATAGAGATTTATTGCTGTCTGTTAGTAAGGTAAGACTTTATACAAGTGCATGGCCTCTGATACCTTAACGATCAAGTTTGTGACGTAGGATGCTGTGGTCTACTGTATCACAAGCTTTCCTTAGGTCGATAAAGAGTCCTAATGGATATTCATTTTTTCAATTGCTGTGTAAAGTAGGTCTAGCATTTTTACAGTTGCATCATTTTTGCTTTTGTTTCTCCTGAAGCCGAACTGGCAGGTGTTTAGAATGCTTCGTGATGTTATAAAGGAGTATAATCTCTTGTGTATGAGTTTCTCAAAGATTTTGGATAGCAAAGGCAAGTTTGATATTGGCCTATAGTTGTTTACATCTGTTGGGTCCCCACCTTTGTGTATTGGAGTAACCCTTGCTATCTTGAGTAATGTCGTGGAAGTGCTGGTTTTTAGTGATTTGTTAAAGAGCAATGTAATGGTAGGTGAGAGGACATGAACTAGTTGTTTGAACAGTAGGGGTGGGACATGAGCTAGATTTCCTGATTTATTTTTTAGTGAATTAATAATCAGAGTGACTTCAGTGGGCTCGGTTTGAGTAAGATAGAGGGAAGTTGGAAAGTCTCCATCTAAGTAATCACTCACTCGGGTATTGGTGCTTGGAATTTTACTGGTGAGACTTGATCCTATGGTTGAGAGGAGGTCATTTATCGTGTTAGCCGTTTTGATAGGCAGGAGTTCATTTGGTTGAGTTAGGACAATATCTCTAGTTTTGTTCAGCTTTTGGGTACCATGGATCTGAGAGAGTGTCTTCCAGTTCTTTTCTATACCTCCTCTCATTTCAGTGAATCTATTAGAATAGTACAGATGCTTGAACTTTCTTATTAGTTTGGTGAGGGCTGATGTTCTTTAGTTATTAAGCCCTCACTGTCTATATTGTTTTTCATATTGATGTTTCTTATCAGTGGATCTTAGAATGCTGTTAGTAAACCATGGGCAACCTAGTTGTTTATTAGTAATCTGTTTAGTTTTTGTGGGACACTGTTTGTTGTACAGTCTGTATTTTTAGAAATATGTCTATCCATTCATCAATATCATTGGCATTGGAAAATTCTGTAGGCCAGCCAACTGAGCTTAGCACTGCAGTGAAGTTACTCACTGATGCCTCATCATGGAGTCAAAAAGAGATCTTGCTCTATTCCATTGGTTGTTTAGAAATATTTGTTAGGAAGAAGGTGGGGGTAGTTGTCAGTAGTGTTGTCTGTGATTATCCCTGATTTGAGGGGAGCTAGTATATTTGTCCATATATGGTCAATTGTGGTTGCACTCATCTCAGTTAGCCTTGTTGGTCTAGCTATAGCTGGTGTGGAGGAACTTGTTGGATAAGCACACTTTACTGCATAGTAATAGGAGATATGTACATAATAGAAAGGCACTTATGTTTTGCAGTTCAGATTCCAGCAGCCTCTCCCTGGAACTGCCCTCAATTGCAGTTGTGTCCACAAGTGGCTGAGGAGAATGAGTAACATATTGTATCTTGACCTTAATGAAGGTATTCCAAAATGTCAATTTTACCTGGAATCCTACAGGTTACTCAGGTTTGTTGGGCAAATTGCCCACGGCTGATGGCATCCTTTGGTAACCCCAATCAAATCCCATATCCACCTGTTAGCTGCAGCTAAAACTAGTTAATATCTGTTTGAAAGGACTCACCTGGGTGTTTGTATTGGACCTAGTTATGATACCAAGAATGATGGCTTGATTGATGAATGGGCAGCTATGTCACTCAGGTCATTACTCTAGTGTTCTTATTCACTCACAACGTGCCAGTACACCATCACTTCACGACAACCACTTGTTCATGAGTTGCCGTGTAAATTGTTTTTTTGGGAACTGTCCACAGTAGGGAGGATGTTCTCCCAGTGTTCATGATTGTGCTCGAGTTCACAATGCGGATATATTGAACACTAATTTATTCATGATTGTAATTTTACCATGGGATTTTGCTCACTCATATAAGGGAAACTAGTCTAACTTTCCTTGTTTTCCTGAGATTGTCTGATCAAGAATCTATGAATATATACCTTGAATATATACCTATATACCTTTGAAGAGTTTCAAGAGTTAATCTACTCTGAGCCCAGCCATGGGCCAGGCATGTCTGGTGCTTGCCTGGTCAACCAGGCTGTTGCTGCTGGAAGCCCGCTGCCCAACATATCCATCACAGCCTGGTTGATCTGGCACCTGGTCCAGTTTCCTCTTGAAGGCTTCTACACTTGTCCCAGCCATGTTTCTGATGTCTTCTGGTAAGATGTTGAATAGTCTGGGACCCCGGATGTTGATACAATGTTATCTCATTGTCCCCACCACACCCCTGCTCCTCACTGGGTTTATTTTACACTTCCTCCCATATGTCTCACTCCAGTATGTTGTTATGGCAGTGTGCAGATTTGGGACCAGGCCCTCGAGTATTTTCCAGGTATATATATTTACTAAAAAAGAGAAGAAGAAAAACTTTATAAAACTGGGATGCTTGAATGTGCGTGGATGTAGTGCGGATGACAAGAAACAGATGATTGCTGATGTTATGAATGAAAAGAAGTTGGATGTCCTGGCCCTAAGCGAAACAAAGCTGAAGGGGGTAGGGGAGTTTCGGTGGGGGGAAATAAATGGAATTAAATCTGGAGTATCTGAGAGAGTTAGAGCAAAGGAAGGGGTAGCAGTAATGTTGAAGGATCAGTTATGGAAGGAGGAAAGAGAATATGAATGTGTAAATTCAAGAATTATGTGGATTAAAGTAAAGGTTGGATGCAAAAAGTGGGTCATAATAAGTGTGTATGCACCTGGAGAAGAGAGGAATGTAGAGGAGAGAGAGAGATTTTGGGAGATGTTAAGTGAATGTATAGGAGCCTTTGAACCAAGTGAGAGAGTAATTGTGGTAGGGGACCTGAATGCTAAAGTAGGAGAAACTTTTAAGAGAGGGTGTGGTAGGTAAGTTTGGGGTGCCAGGTGTAAATGAAAATGGGAGCCCTTTGATTGAACTTTGTATAGAATGGGGTTTAGTTATAGGTAATACATATTTTAAGAAAAAGAGGATAAATAAGTATACAAGATATGATGTAGGGTGAAATGACAGTAGTTTGTTGGATTATGTATTGGTAGATAAAAGACTGTTGTGTAGACTTCAGGATGTACATGTTTATAGAGGGGCCACAGATATATCAGATCACTTTCTAGTTATAGCTACACTGAGAGTAAAAGGTAGATGGGATACAAGGAGAATAGAAGCATCAGGGAAGAGAGAGGTGAAGGTTTATAAACTAAAAGAGGAGGCAGTTAGGGTAAGATACAAACAGCTATTGGAGGATAGATGGGCTAATGAGAGCATAGGCAATGGGGTTGAAGAGGTATGGGGTAGGTTTAAAAATGTAGTGTTAGAGTGTTCAGCAGAAGTTTGTGGTTACAGGAAAGTGGGTGCGGGAGGGAAGAGGAGCGATTGGTGGAATGATGATGTAAAGAGAGTAGTAAGGGAGAAAAAGTTAGCATATGAGAAGTTTTTACAAAGTAGAAGTGATGCAAGGAGGGAAGAGTATGTGGAGAAAAAGAGAGAGGTTAAGAGAGTGGTGAAGCAATGTAATAAGAGAGCAAATGAGAGAGTGGGTGAGATGTTATCAACAAATTTTGCTGAAAATAAGAAAAAGTTTTGGAGTGACATTAACAAGTTAAGGAAGCCTAGAGAACAAATGGATTTGTCAATTAAAAATAGGAGAGGAGAGTTATTAAATGGAGAGTTAGAGGTATTGGGAAGATGGAGGGAATATTTTGAGGAATTGTTAAATGTTGTTGAAGATAGGGAAGCTGTGATTTCGTGTATAGGGTAAGGAGGAATAACATCTTGTAGGAGTGAGGAAGAGCCAGTTGTGAGTGTGGGGGAAGTTCGTGAGGCAGTAGGTAAAATGAAAGGAGGTAAAGCAGCCGGGATTGATGGGATAAAGATAGAAATGTTACAAGCAGGTGGGGATATAGTTTTGGAGTGGTTGGTGCAATTATTTAATAAATGTATGGAAGAGGGTAAGGTACCTAGGGATTGGCAGAGAGCATGCATAGTTCCTTTGTATAAAGGCAAAGGGGACAAAAGAGAGTGCAAAAATTATAGGGGGATAAGTCTGTTGAGTATACCTGGTAAAGTGTATGGTAGAGTTATTATTGAAAGAATTAAGAGTAAGATGGAGAATGGGATAGCAGGTGAACAAGGAGGCTTTAGGAAAGGTACGGGGTGTGTGAACCAGGTCTTTACAGTAAAACATATAAGTGAACAGTATTTAGATAAGGCTAAAGAGGTCTTTGTGGCATTTATGGATTTGGAAAAGGCATATGACAGGGTGGATAGGGGGGCAATGTGGCAGATGTTGCAGGTGTATGGTGTAGGAGGTAGGTTACTGAAAGCAGTGAAGAGTTTTTACGAGGATAGTGAGGCTCAAGTTAGAGTATGTAGGAAAGAGGGAAATTATTTCCCAGTAAAAGTAGGCCTTAGACAAGGATGTGTGATGTCACCATGGTTGTTTAATATATTTATAGATGGGGTTGTAAGAGAAGTAAATGCGAGGGTCTTGGCAAGAGGCGTGGAGTTAAAAGATAAAGAATCACACATAAAGTAGGAGTTGTCACAGTTGCTCTTTGCTGATGACACTATGCTCTTGGGAGATTCTGAAGAGAAGCTGCAGAGGTTGGTGGATGAATTTGGTAGGGTGTGCAAAAGAAGAAAATTAAAAGTGAATACAGGAAAGAGTAAGGTAATGAGGATAATAAAAAGATTAGGTGATGAAAGATTGGATATCAGATTGGAGGGAGAGAGTATGGAGGAGGTGAATGTATTCAGATATTTGGGAGTGGAAGTGTCAGCAGATGGGTCTATGAAAGATGAGGTGAATCATAGAATTGATGAGGGGAAAAGGGTGAGTGGTGCACTTAGGAGTCTGTGGAGACAAAGAACTTTGTCCATGGAAGCAAAGAGGGGAATGTATGAGAGTATAGTTTTACCAACGCTCTTATATGGGTGTGAAGCATGGGTGATGAATGTTGCAGCGAGGAGAAGGCTGGAGGCAGTGGAGATGTCATGTCTGAGGGCAATGTGTGATGTGAATATAATGCAGAGAATTCGTAGTTTGGAAGTTAGGAGGAGGTGTGGGATTACCAAAACTGTTGTCCAGAGGGCTGAGGAAGGGTTGTTGAGGTGGTTCAGACATGTAGAGAGAATGGAGCGAAACAGAATGACTTCAAGAGTGTATCAGTCTGTAGTGGAAGGAAGGCGGGGTAGGAGTCGGCCTAGGAAAGGTTGGAGGGAGGGGGTAAAGGAGGTTTTGTGTGTGAGGGGCTTGGACTTCCAGCAGGCATGCGTGAGCGTGTTTGATAGGAGTGAATGGAGACAAATGGTTTTTAATACTTGACGTGCTGTTGGAGTGTGAGCAAAGTAACATTTATGAAGGAGTTCAGGGAAACCGGCAGGCCGGACTTGAATCCTGGAGATGGGAAGTACAGTGCCTGCACTCTGAAGGAGGGGTGTTAATGTTGCAATTTAAAAACTGGAGTGTAAAGCACCCTTCTGGCAAGACAGTGATGGAGTGAATGATGGTGAAAGTTTTTCTTTTTCTGGCCACCCTGCCTTGGTGGGAATAGGCCAGTGTGATAATAAAAAAAATATTATCATCATGTATCTCTCTCTCCTCTGCTCCAGTGAATACATGTTCAAGATTTGCAGGCGTTCCCAGTAGTTTAGATGCTTTACAAGCTCAGTGTGAGCCGTAAATGATCTTTGTATTTGTTCCAGCTCCAATATTTCTCCTGCTTTGAACGGGGCCGTCAGCACTGAGCAGTATTCTAAGTGAGGGAGCACTAGCGATTTGAAGAGTGCTGCCATCAGCATTATTTCCCTTGTTTTGAAAGTTCTCAATATCCACCCTGTCGTCTGCCTGGCTGTCATGATCTTTCGTCTTGTTATGGTCTTTAAAAGAAAGGTCCACTGACATAATTATTCCCAGGTCATTTATGTGTTCCTTACGTTCTATTTGGTGACCCTCTTGAGTTTGTATATAGTGTTCCTTAGTTCTTCATTCTTTCTATACCTAAGCAGCTGAAACTTATCACCATTGAACGTTATGTTGTTCTCCACTGCCCACTGGAAAACCCAGTTTGTCTTTCTGCACTTGTTCAGTGTCCTCTAGTGTAGTGACTTTCATGCTTATTTTAGTGTCATCTGCAAATGATGATACAAAAGTGTGCTGGGCATTTTGTCTATGTCTGCTATGAGGATGAGAAACAGCAGAGGTTACAGGACTGTGCCTTGGGGCACTGAGCTTTTGACCTTGCTGATGCTGGATCTTGCCCTGTTCACTACTACTTTTTGTGTTCTGTGTGTTATGAAACCGAAGATCCATCTGCCTACCTTCCCCGTAATGCCCACGGCCTTCATTTTGTGCACTATCACTCCATGATCGCATTTGTCAAACGCCTTTGCAAAATCTGTGTAAATCACATCTACGTTTTGGTCATCTTCCAATGCCTCCATAATTCTGTCATTATGGTTCAGCAGCTGTGACAGGTTTGGGTTATGTTGGTTGTACTGGTCCATGAAATTTGTAATCTGCCATCTCATCACTCTTTTGAAGATTTTTATGATGTGAGAGGATAGGGCTACTGGTCTGTAATTTTTAGCTAGTGCTCTACTACCTCCCTTATGCAAAGGAGCTATGTCTGCACACTTTAAGGCCTCTGGTATTTCACCTAGATCTAAGCTCTTTCTCTAGAATACTGAGGGCTCATGCTAGTGGTACTTTGCACTTCTTTATAAACAGAGCATTCCATGAATCTGGTCCAAATGCTGAGTGAGTGGGCATGTTTTCCATTTCTTTTTCAAAAACTATGGCCTTCTGGAGTGAAAAATATTTCTGCATTTTGTACCTTGCTGTCATTTAGTGGGATTCTGAACACTGACTCATACTGTTCTTTTAGGATTTCACTCATTTCCTGTTCGTCAGTATACGAATCTCCTCTCAGTAGTGCTCCAATTCTACAAGTAGTTCTTAGCTTGGATTTTGTGTAGGAATAGAAATATTTTGGGTTTCTTGCAATATCCTGTATGGCCCTTTGTTCCCTTTGTACTCTGTACTTATACTATGTTTCAATTCTTCGGCAGGAGGAGCTACGCACTTGCAGCATTCTTTGTGACATGTTCCCATTTCCTTGTAGCAATCTGATGCTCTTTAGCACCACAGATCCTTGCCCCACAAAGGAAATGCTGACTTTTGCTTCTTGAACAGAGCTCATTATAAAATCCCTATTTCTTGGTATTCTAAGCTGGTTTAGGGAGTCATAATACCCCTAGCTTTATCAAGTGGGATGCAGTTTTTCACAATTTTTTTCTGCTATGGGGAAACAGCAGTTCCCTTAGGGTTCCACTCGTATGTGCAAGTGGCCAGACATTCTGGTAAAGAGAGGCGTGTCTTGTGACGTCTTGCCCAACATGTGTTCCTGATAATTCTGCTGTGGGAAAGGGGAAGCAAGACTGCTCACAACCCTTTCTGAGAGGGTCACTACCCCCCCCCTTTCAAGAGGGGGTTGTCATCCCCTTCATAAACTGGAGATTTTTCTCCACAGCTGGTATGAGTAGTGAATTGTTCCTGCTATTAATGAAATCAGTTACTGGTTAGTCATCTGCTAGGCCAAGGTTAATGTCGAAGTCTCCAGCTAGTAGTAGGTAGTGCTTATTCATTTGTTTGCTTGTTATTAGTGTTTTTAGTTTATCACCAAAATTAGGAATATTAATACGAGGCATCATGTGTATAGCACCAACTATAATAGCAGTCTTTAAGTTTTTTACAGAGAAGTTGGTAAATATTTATTCACCGTATTCATCACTGAAGCATGTGGTGTTACAATATAATAGTTCATTAAAATAATAGATGGTAATACCTCCCTGCTTTAACAGGCTTTTTCTACTGCACCAATGTTGGCCACACACCTCTAAACATTCCATCCTCAAGAGTCAATGACGGTGTCTGTGATTGCTGTGATGCTTCGGATGAGTATGCTTCTAATGCCAATTGTGTCGACACCTGTCGAGAGTTGGGTCGTGCAGCTCGAGAGGAGGCAGCCAAGCAACGAGAGGAAAGACTTAAAGGGTATCACTTACGACAATCGATGATTGAAGAAGGGCACAAGAGGAAAAAGGATGTACAGGTTTGTGTAAAATTCTTACTCTCTCATGTTTAATTAACCTCAACTGCTGTAGTACCCTTACGGGTTTAACACTTTCCCTTGAATATCACACGAATCAAGTTTAACTTTTAATGCAAGGCTGTACTATAAAACAAATTAAGTATTTTAATAGTACTTCTCTCTCCCTATGTTATTGTCAGGTTATGAAATAGCACATTTATCTTTAATTGCTTAAAAGTGTAGAACATTGGGAGTGCCAATATTAATTATTTCAGGTTGGTTTACCAAACCATTTACAGTCCTGGGTAGACTGTTGTAAAGGTGGGAAATCTTAATGCACAGTTCAGTACCAAGGCTGCTGCTCCTCAGTTGAACAATAAACAACCTTTACTTGTTGTAGAAAGTCTTGGAATGAATGTTGCAGTATACAGTAGTACCTTAAATATATAGTAATCCAAACACCTTTATCCTCCACAAATAATTTTTTTTTTTGTAACTGCATGAGACTAATCCAGTTCGATTCATAACAGCCTCTTAAAATGATCCTCATAAAAACTCTTAACTGCTTTAAGTAGCCTACCACCTATTCTATACACTTGAAACATCTGCCACTTTGCTCCCCTATCCACTGTCATCTGTCTTTTCTAAATCCATAAATGCAATGAAAACTTCCTTACCCTTATCTAATTTTTTTTTTTTTTTTCAACAAGTCGGCCGTCTCCCACCGAGGCAGGGTGACTCAAAAAAGAAAGAAAATCCCCAAAAAGAAAATGCTTTCATCATCATTCAACACTTTCACCACACTCACACATAATCACTGTTTTTGCAGAGGTGCTCAGAATACCACAGTTTAGAAGCATATACATATAAAGATACACAACATATCCCTCCAAACTGCCAATATCCCAAACCCCTCCTTTAAAGTGCAGGCATTGTACTTCCCATTTCCAGGACTCAAGTCCGGTTATATGAAAATAACCGGTTTCCCTGAATCCCTTCACTAAATATTACCCTGCTCACACTCCAACAGATTATCAGGTCCCAAGTGCCATTCGTCTCCATTCACTCCTATCTAACACGCTCACGCACGCTTGCTGGAAGTCCAAGCCCCTTGCCCACAAAACCTCCTTTACCCCCTCTCTCCAACCCTTTCGAGGACAACCCCTACCTCGCCTTCCTTCCCCTATAGATTTATATGCTTTCCATGTCATTCTACTTTGATCCATTCTCTCTAAATGACCAAACCACCTCAACAACCCCTCTTCTGCCCTCTGACTAATACTTTTATTAACTCCACACCTTTTCCTAATTTCCACACTCCGAATTTTCTGCATAATATTTACACCACACATTGCCCTTAGACAGGACATCTCCACTGCCTCCAACCGTCTCCTCGCTGCTGCATTTACCACCCAAGCTTCACACCCATATAAGAGTGTTGGTACTACTATACTTTCATACATTCCCTTCTTTGCCTCCATAGATAACGTTTTTTGACTCCACATATACCTCAATGCACCACTCACCTTTTTTCCCTCATCAATTCTATGATTAACCTCATCCTTCATAAATCCATCCGCCGACACGTCAACTCCCAAGTATCTGAAAACATTTACTTCTTCCATACTCCTCTTCCCCAATTTGATATCCAATTTTTCTTTATCTAAATCATTTGATACCCTCATCTTACTCTTTTCTATGTTCACTTTCAACTCTCTACCTTTACACACATTCCCAAACTCATCCACTAACCTTTGCAATTTTTCTTTAGAATCTCCCATAAGCACAGTATCATCAGCAAAAAGTAACTGTGTTAATTCTCATTTTGAATTTGATTCCCCATAATTTAATCCCACCCCTCTCCCGAACACCCTAGCATTTACTTCTTTTACAACCCCATCTATAAATATATTAAACAACCATGGTGACATTACACATCCCTGTCTAAGACCTACTTTTACCGGGAAGTAGTCTCCCTCTCTTCTACACACCCTAACCTGAGCCTCACTATCCTCATAAAAACTCTTTACAGCATTTAGTAACTTACCACCTATTCCATATACTTGCAACATCTGCCACATTGCTCCCCTATCCACTCTATCATATGCTTTTTCTAAATCCATAAATGCAATATAAACTTCCCTACCTTTATCTAAATACTGTTCACATATATGCTTCAATGTAAACACTTGATCTACACATCCCCTACCCACTCTGAAACCTCCTTGCTCATCCGCAATCCTACATTCTGTCTTACCTCTAATTCTTTCAATTATAACCCTACCGTACACTTTTCCTGGTATACTCAATAAACTTATTCCTCTATAATTTTTACAATTGCTTTTGTCCCCTTTCCCTTTATATAAAGGGACTACACATGA
The DNA here is from genome assembly GCF_038502225.1 of Cherax quadricarinatus. Lineage (NCBI taxonomy): Eukaryota > Metazoa > Arthropoda > Malacostraca > Decapoda > Parastacidae > Cherax > Cherax quadricarinatus. The sequence goes on from NC_091297.1 coordinate 6,587,836, forward strand.
TCTCCGCCAATCCCTAGGTACCTTCCCCTCTTTCATACATTTATTAAACAAAAGTACCAACCACTCCAACACTATATCCTCCCCTGCTTTTAACATTTCTGTCATGATCCCATCAGTTCCAGCTGTTTTACCCCCTTTCATTCTACGTAATGCCTCGCGTACCTCCCCCACACTTACATTCTGCTCTTCTTCACTCCTAAAAGATGGTATACCTCCCTGACCAGTGCATGAAATTACCGCCTCCCTTTCTTCCTCAACATTTAAAAGTTCCTCAAAATATTCTCGCCATCTACCTAATACCTCCCTCTCCCCATCTACTAACTTCCCTACTCTGTTTTTAACTGACAAATCCATACTTTCCCTAGGCCTTCTTAACTTGTTTAACTCACTCCAAAATTTTTTCTTATTTTCATTAAAATTTCTTGACAGTGCCTCTCCCACTCTATCATCTGCTTTCCTTTTGCACTCTCACCACTGTCTTCACCTTTCTTTTACTCTCCATATACTCTGCTCTTCTTATAACACTTCTGCTTTGTAAAAACCTCTCATAAGCTAACTTTTTCTCTTTTATCACACCCTTTATTTCATCATTCCACCAATCACTCCTCTTTCCACCTGCCCCCACCCTCCTATAACCACAAACTTCTGCCCCACATTCTAATACTGCATTTTTAAAACTATTCCAACCCTATTCAACCCCCCCACTACTCATCTTTGCACTAGCCCACCTTTCTGCCAACAGTCGCATATATCTCCCCCGAACTTCCTCCTCCCTTAGTTTATACACTTTCACCTCCCTCTTACTTGTTGTTGCCACCTTCCTCTTTTCCCATCTACCTCTTACTCTAACTGTTCATTTATATACCTTAATGTAAACACTTAGTCAACACATCCCCTACCCTTTCTAAAACCACCCTATTCATCTGTGATCCTGCTGTCCACCTTACCATTAACTCTTCCAATAATTCTGCCACACACTTTTCCTGGTATACTCATCAGGCTTATTCCTCTATAATTCTTACTCTCTTTTGTCCCCTTTTCCTTTATGCAGAGGAACTATGCATGCTCTCCATTAGTCCATAGGTACCTTCTCCCCTTTTATACATTTCTTGAACAAAATCACCAATCACTCCAGAATTATATCTTTTTTTTTTTTTACACAGGGTTTGACAAGGTTATTAAGGATCCTTAGCTTTATTGACAAGCTATTTACAAGTTAAGGATTCCTAGCTTTATTGACAATCTATGAGCATTTTATTGTTATGAAACATACAAGTAAGGACCAGGATGAAGTTGGAGCCATCTGTGGGCCAGCATTTTCAGTTGATCAACTGACTTAATCTCGTTGACATCATAATGCTGTACGAATGTGTTCCAGATTTGAGTCATCCTGGGGATAAATGATCTCAGATGAAGTGATGTTCTGGGGAAGGGTACAGCCGGAGTGAAGTTGCTGCTTTCTGCCCGTCTTGTGGTATAGAAGCTTGCTTCTCGCTGTCCTCGAAGTGGATCCAGGTGTGGTACTTTGACAATGTTGGCCTTGTACATAACAGTAAGACCACCCACTTCCCTCCTGTGTTGAAGGCTCTGCTGAAATGACAGATCTATCCAGGATGGGTCCAGGCGAGAGATGAGACATCTTGCTCTCTTCTGTACTCTGTCAAGTAGTCACAGATGAGAGGGGAGCAGGCAAACCAAGAAAGTGGAGTATACTCAAGGTGTGAGCGTACTTGTGCCTCATACAGAATCTTGCAACCCCTACTGTGAAACAGATGTGAAATATGGCAAAGTGCTGTAAGCTTCCTGGCTGCCTTGTTTGCAAGATTTACAGCGTGATTCTTCATGGTCAGTTTAGAGTCAAATTTCACCCCAAGGATATCAACTTATTCCCCAGGTACCAACACCCTCCATTTCATACTTACTAGTGCACTGGCATTACCATAATGGTGCATTGAGACCATCATCATTTGTTTTCTCAGGTGCAAATGTTACTTGCCATCTGTATCCTCAAGCTGATATAGCTCTTAGCTGGTGACTGATGTAGCTTAGAGCGGCTGCCATTTCTTCTCTTGGATAAGTGAATGCGAGAGTACAGTAGTCTGCATATGCATGGGATTCTGGGTTGAGATGAAGAAGGCCATTGAAGTAGACATTCCATAATAATGGTCCCAGCACACTTCCTTGTGGAACACTTGCCCCAATAGGATATCTTGCTGATTACATTCCATTGAGAACTACCTTTTGAGATCTGCCATGAAGATAATCATCGAGGAGACATAGCATAGAGCCTGCAATTCCCAGTGCTTGAAGTTTTGCCAAGAGGCCCTGGTACCACACTTGGTCAAAAGCACCAGCAATGTCCAGTGCTATCACACAGCTGACTTTGGATTTATCCAGTGACTGGTGCCATTTAGTGGAGAGGTTTAACAACAGATCAGCAGCAGAGCAACCTTTCCTGAAGCCATATTGACTGTCACAAAGTAGTGAGTGGTAGTCAAAAAAGCTCTGTCATTTGTCTTGAGATTATTGTCTCGAGGATCTTGCTAGTGATTGACAGGAGTGACACTGGTCCGTAGTTGCTGATTTCTGCTCTGCTCTTCTCTTTGTGAACAGGGACTACATTTGCCTCTTTCCACAGAGAAGGCCATTTACACTGTACTAGGCAGTGCTGAAAGATGCGAGTTAGAGGTGCTGCTAGCTGGTCTGCACATCTCGGCAATCTTGGGCGCAACTTGTCTGGGCCCGCAGCTTTTTCTTGGTCAAGCGATTTAAGAAGGAAATGTACCTCCTCTTGCCTTATTGTCACCACTGACAGTTTTGACACAGTTCTTGCAGCTAGCTCAGGAGGGTCCCTTGCTGGAGCAGGAACTTGCATTTTTGTAGCAAAGTGTTTGGCAAAGAGGTCCGCTTTCTCTTGACTACTAGTAGAGGTGGTCCCGTCCTGTTGATTTAGAGGTGGGATGAGTTCATCAGGCAGATAACCTTGTCTGTCCTTGACCAGGGACCACCAGGTTTTGGAGCCTACCCTACCTGATGCTATCTTTCTTTTTGTGTCCACCTCCCATTTAGCGATGGCCCACTTTTGAACTTCACCCATATGCCTACAGGCTTGCCTGTGCAAGTTTCTGTTATAGGTGGTAGGATGTCTCTTATACCTTCGCCATGCTTTGTACTTAGCAGTGGCAGCCTCTCTATACGAAAGCCAAACCAAGGCTGATCTGTAGGCTTCGTCACATATTGCCGGTGAGGGATGTGTTCCTATTGTAGATTAAGGATGTGTCCAGTGAAGGCTTTCGCTTGGTTGTCAACATCTCCTTGGAGAATAGCATTCCAATTGGTGGTGGCAAGCTCAGAACAAAGGGCTGGCCAGTTACCTCTTTCCCATAGCTAGGTTGTGCGTATGGACTCCTCACCTCATTCTGTTAGGATCTTAAGTGTTGTAAAAACAGCCTTGTGGTCAGACAGTCCAACATAGCCGAGGGGTTGACAGGTGACTGTGCCTTCTGCCAGATCACTCACTACTGGGTCAAGTGAGGAGGCAGAGATGTGAGTAGGAAAATCAACTAAGTTTCTCATGTCATATGCCACAAGAAGGTCATCAAAGTCCCCCTGTTGAAGATGTTGGTTGAGGTCATCAACAATTATGATATGTTGACAGTTGTGTTGAAGGAGAAGGGAGTCCACATTTTTCATTAGGAAGTTGATGGGGTCTGCATGTTACCACTGAGGTTTGTACATTGCACATACTAGTACAGAGGTACTAGTGTTTATGCCTACCTTGAAGAACATCATTTCAAGAGGAGTAGGGATGGCAACATCAATGTGCTGGGCATGTACACATTTAGAGAAGCACACAGCAACACCTCCTCCTTGCCCTTGCCTGTCTCTTCTCATCCATGAGGTGTAGCCAGTAGTTCTTGCAAAATTTTTGGAGTCTGTCGTCCAAAAATGTTTCAACAACAGCTATCATATCGGAATGTCGAGTGTTCACAAAACAGTGTGTGAGCTCTCCAGTATTAGTAATGAAACTTCTAATGTTGGCCAACAGGATGCTGATAGACTGGCTCCTCATGCTGTGTTCAGCTTGAGGTGGTGGGTGTGTAAGGCATGTGAGGTGCCTGCCCTTGAGAGAGGTAGGGCACTGGGGCAGCTGCAGGGATGTAGGTCTGTGATCTTGTATAAGACACAATACCACCTGCTGGGGTGAGATAGGAGTAGCTGAGTGGGTGATGTGTGAGTGTGTTCACCAATTCAGAGATCCTGTTGGTTTCTTCCGAGAACAGTTCTCTAAACAGGTGGTCCTGTCTCTGAAGTTCCTTTTTCTTCTGACACTGGTCCTCCTGATGTCCTTCCCAGCTGCTTTATTCTTTTTCATTTTACCCACAGCCTCACATACCTTCCCCACACTCACATCTGGCTCTTCCCATCTCTCTTAAAAGATGTTAATACTTCTTTGGCCAATTCATAAAATCACTGTCTTTCTCTCTTCATCAACATTTAACAGTTCCTCAAAATATTCCTTCCATCTTCCCAATACCTTCTCCTCATCTGATAGCTATACTCTTCTGTTTATAACCATTATATTCCTTTGTTCCCTAGGCTTTCTCAACTTATTAATCTCACTCCTAAACTTTTTCTTATTCTCAGCCAAGTTTGTTAACAGAACCTCACCCACTCTAATTTGCTCTTTTACACTCCTTCACCACTCTTTTAACCCTTTCAGGGTCCAGAGGCCAAATTTTAAAGTGTGCACCAGTGTCCAAGAATTTTAAAAAAATAATTGTTATTTTTTCTTATGAAATGGTAGAGAATCTTTTTCTGAAGGTAATAAAACAAAAAGTATGAAATTTGATGGAAAATTGACAAAATTATGCTCTCGTGAAATTTGACGTGTCAGCGATATTTACGCACTGGCGATTTTGCCAACTTTGACTCCCATTTTAGGCCAGTTACATTATTCCAGTCGACCAAATTCTTAGCTATCTCACTAGTATTACTTCTATTCTATCGATTGAGCACAAGAATTCGCCAAGTCAACTGTTTCAACTACAAAATAAAGTGATCGGAAATTGGTAATTTGGCCAATTTAATGTGTCGTGGGGGTGACAAATGCACAATTCAAAATACTCCAATTTCAAAATAGGGTCCAGAATAAACAGTGCAGGCATTCCTGGCACTAAACTAACATTTTCTCTGTTCATTAGTTACGTTTTCAGGCTTTACTGATGAATTCCATTTTGATTTTTTGTTCATATAATGAATTTTTATTCAAACCAAAAAATAGAAGATTTACTGTTATGCAATATTGTAATAATTGTATAAATAGTATCACCACATTTGTAAACGTATATTAGACCCACCCGCAGGCGTGTATTAGACATGTGAGGTCATTTGTTTACCCTTGAACATCGGCAAAAATTTAACATTACCGCTACTTTGAGCTCGGTTTCAAGCCATTTCCAGTACTAAAACCAATCAAAATTATCTCTAACGAAAAAACATTGCAAAGTCGCTGTTTTATTCGAAAATTACGGTTTCATTTTTTTTTCCTCATTATGCACTGTGTGCTGCAGGATTTGTTTTATGTGGTGCACACATACCACATAGATGTATTCTCTCATATCTAGGCCAAAATATACCACTCACAGGTTATCAGAGTGAGCTGAATTCATGACGTAGATCTACGGTTTGGACCCTCAACATAAAGCCGTAGATCTTCGGCACAGACCCTCAAAGGGTTACTCTCTTTTACTCTCCCTATGCTCTACCCTCTTTATATTACTTCTGCTTTGTTAGGTTAGGTTAGGTAAGGTTCGTCAGGAAACAGGACAAATGTTTCCTGACGCGGGTCTTAGTCAGATGATGACCCGCCTTTGGAGCTTTTGGTCATCTGACCGAGGCCTTCCGCTGGCTTACCGGTCCACCCCTTTAAAAATTATGGTCATTTATAACCATTGTTATACTCTTCTGCTTTGTAAAAATCTTTCTCATATATTAGCTTTTTCTTTTACCACATTCCACCAATTGCTTCTCATCCCTCCTGCACCCACCCTCTTATATTCACAAGCTTCTGCTGCACACACTAACACTGCATTCTTAAAAAATGTAAGCAGACTATGATATGAAAGCACATCTATAGGTACAGAACATGATCAATAAAAATAAATAGATTAAGTGGAAAAAATCATAAAAAAAAAAAAAAAAAATTAAAATACATCAACTTCCTCCACATGGTAATTATAAGATTTCACTCATTCTTATTGTATTACACTTGTAAAATCAGGGGAATTTTTTTGGTGAGGTAATTTTTTTTTTTTTAATTGCTGGCAATGGAAAACACATTACTGGTAATTTTGGACCCTCAGGCAGTTTTAGGGTTAATTGTATAGTGTATGAATTATGATTAAATTTATTTAATTTTTTCTCAGTTTTCTCTGAACCATATTCATTTTTTCTTTGTACATGATCAGTTGGTGCATGTGTGATAAGCTGTTTCTTGTTTTTATAAGCATTTATCAAGAATTGTGGAATTTGTAAATCTCAAAATGTATCACTACGTTTTAGATTTAGCATTGGGTTTGTTTTATGCACCATGGGACATTTGTATTAAATTTAACCCTTTCACTGTCGGTCTCATAATATTATGGCTTTGAAGCCAGTGTCGGTCCTCTAATATTATACCAAAATTCTAGCAGCTTCCAATCTTGCAGGAGAGTGCTGGTAGGCCTACATATGAGAGGATGGGTCTAAGTGGTCAGTGTGCACAGTGTGCAGCACGCAGCGCATAATGGGAAAAAAAAGAACTGCGACCATATTTTTGGTTTAAAGCAGCGCTGCGATTTTGCAGTGTATTTTTGTATGGTATTCATGGTTGTATTCTCTCTTTCTTGGCTTCAGTTGATAGAATGGGAGATATATTACAGAAGTAGAGATGATTTTGAATGGTTTATAGATCAAAAGTAGCTTGAAAGTGAGCTCAAAGTAGCAGAAATGTTCGATTTTTGACGATGTTTGAGAGGAAACAAATCACATCGTGCATCCAATACATTTCAACTGGTGGGTCTAATATGCTTTCACAAATGCGCTGATATTACGCTGATATTATTTATACCATTTTTATAATAATTCAGCAGTTTGCGTAACAGTAAATCTTCTATTTTTTGTATGAATAAAAATTCAAAATGGAAAGCAAGCATAATATAAGAGGGTCCTGGAGACCTGACTAATGAGCAGAGAAAATGTTATTTTAATGCTATGAATGTTGGCATTATTTATTGTGGACCCTATTTAGAAATTGGCCTTTCTTGAATTTTGTATGAAATTGGCCAAATTACCAATTTCTAATCGCTATTGGGTAGTTGAAACAGGTAAATGGGCACTTTCTTGTACTCAATCGATGGAACCAAAGAAGTACTTGCAAAAAAGTTATGAATATGGTCAACTGGAACAATGGAATTGGCCCAAAATAGGGCTCAAAGTGGGCAAAATTGCCGATGCGTAAATATCGCCGAGATCGCTAACTTCACGAGTGTAATTCTGGAAATTTTCCATCAAATTTCGTACTTTTGGTTTTATTACCATCAGGAAAAGATTCCATATCACTTCATAAGAATTTTTTTTTTTTTTTTTAAATTCTTTGACACTGAGAGCAAGTTTGCAAGCAAGGGTTGCGACGGTGAAAGAGTTAAGTACCTATATATAAGAGTGTAGCATTTACTGTCATTTGCATGTTTGTGAGGCAGAAAGAGAAGTTCAGCTATCAGAGTGCAAAACATTAACAAACTTTTGCTTATGAAACATTAACAAACTTTTGCTTCACATTTGTTTGACAGGACAATAGTACTGCCTTTTTGAGTGAAGGCTTCTTACATGCTAGTGTCCAGGGTTTCACCTATTCACCACAACTGAATATTATCACTTGCTTGCAGTTGTCTTGTCAATGTAATGATAATGGCAACATTACCAGTAATTTCTATAATTCATTTTTAGTGCTGCCTCTAAATGATTATGGCCACTCTTAATATTCAGTCTTGTATTAATTTGTTGAAAGAAAATAACTAGCAGTGACTGCATAAATCCTAGGTAGTAGGTTGGTAAACAGCAACCGCCCAGGGAGGTACTACCGTTCAGCCAAGTGAGTGTACAACAAAAACCTGTAATTGTTTTACATGGTGGTAGGATTGCTGGTGTCTTTTGTCTGTCTCATAAACATGCAAGATTTCAGGTACATCTTGCTACTTTTACTTGCACTTAGGTCACACTACACATACATGTACAAGCATATATATACACACCCCTCTGGGTATTCTTCTTTTTTCTTTCTAGTTCTTGTTCTTGTTTATTTCCTCTGATCTCCATGGGGAAGTGGAACAGAATTCTTCCTCCGTAAGCCATGCGTGTTGTAAGAGGCGACTAAAATGCCGGGAGCAAGGGGCTAGTAACCCCTTCTCCCGTATAAATTACTAAATTTAAAAAGAGAAACTTTTGCTTTTCTTTTCGGGCCACCCCACCTCGGTGGGATACGGCCGGTGTGTTGAAAGAAAGACTGCATAAATATGAACCACATCACAAATATCAGAATTGTTTGCAAAAAATTCGAAGTTAAAGTTATCAGTTGTAGGGATTAGTGTTGTGGACGTGTTATAATGGGGCTTATATGGGCATTTTAAGTAGGAATTTATAGCCTAAATTAATATTAATTATTCATGTGTGGCTTGTCTGTAAGTTGAAAAATGATGATAAATCCTGAGGCAGTTGTAATTAAATTGGCAGTTTCCTTGGATATTGCTTGCTTCAGAATTTACTTATATTTCTTTCAAAGCAAGAGGCACTATACATTTAAGTTCATTGTTTCACAAACCATACTAATTCAGGAGTAAATGGTAGCATGTTCTGATGGCAAAACAAACTACATGTTGAACCACATAACTTATTTTTTGATGTATAAGGAGTACTTTTTTCCCCAAGAAAAGTCTTGGCAAATCACCCTGCACCTTATATGCTCAAAGTCAGGGTCAAGGGTAGGCTTTGGGTTACTGGCAAGTGGTGTTTTATAAAAGAATGTGCAGTTCATCATAGTAATAAAGTTGTAGTACAGTGGACCCCCGCTTAACGATCACCTCCAAATGCGTCCAATTATGTAAGTGTATTTATGTAAGTGTGTTTGTACGTGTATGTTTGGGGGTCTGAAATGGACTAATCTACTTCACAATATTCCTTATGGGAAAAAATTCGGTCAGTACTGGCACCTGAACATACTACTGGAATGAAAAAAGTTCGTTAACCGGGGGTCCACTGTACTTGTAATGCTCATTCATCATGTATGCTAGAAAAATACGGTACATTATGATTTACTTCAGTAGTCTCAAACTTTTTCACAGACGTTAAAGTATCCAAAGAAGAAGTAAGGAACTTAACATTGGTCCAGGATGGACTGAAATATCTAAGTTTGGTATCTAAATTGTGGTTTAGTTTGAGTTATTCCAACTACAATATTGTGAATTTTTATTCTTCAAGCTAATACTTTGTTGGCATAAAAATCAGTAGAACCAGATAACATAACACTATTGGTTTTAAAAGAATATGTAAATCTGAGATATCTGTTTTGTACAATTTGAGCATTTTGTTGCAAGTAGGTAAACTGGCAGAAAAATGGAAAAAATGACATGCATGCTGATTTTTAGCAGCAATCATTTGAACTACAAGCATATCTTATTGACAAGCACTGTTGTGGAGATAGTTGAACAAGCCATTGGAAAAAATATAATAAAACACTGGAAAACAAAAATTTGCTAATTTTTTTTTTTCAACAAACCGGCCGTATCCCACCAAGGCAGGGCGGCCCAAAAAGAAAAATGAAAGTTTTTCTTTTTAAATTTAGTAATTTGTACAAGAGAAGGGGTTACTAGCCTCTTGCTCCCGGCATTTTAGTCGCCTCTTACAACACGCATGGCTTACGGAGGATGAATTCTGTTCCACTTCCCCATGGAGATAAGAGGAAATAAATAAGAAGAAGAACTAGTAAGAAAATACAAGAAAACCCAGAGGGGTGTGTGTATACAGTGGACCCCCGGTTAACGATTTTAATCCGTGCAAGAGGGCTCATCGTTATGCGAAATAATCGTTATGCGAATGAATTTTCCCCATAAGAAATAATGGAAATAAAATTAATCCGTGCAAGACGCCCAAAAGTATGAAAAAAATTTTTTTTTACCACATGAAATGTTAATTTTAATACACACAAACTGAAAAAGGCATGCACAATTAAATGACACTTACTTTTATTGAAGATCTGGTGATGATTGATGGGATGGGAGGAGGGGAGAGCATTATCTTCTTACTGTTTAGAAGGGGAATCCCCTTCCATTAGGACTTGAGGTAGCAAGTCCTTTTCTGGGGTTACTTCCCTTCTTCTTTTAATGCCACTAGGACCAGCTTGAGAGTCACTGGACCTCTGTCGCACAACAAATCTGTCCATAGAGCTCTGTACCTCCCGTTCCTTCAAGACTTTCCTAAAATGGGCCATAACATTGTCATTGAAATAGTCACCAGCACGGCTTGCAACAGCTGTGTCAGGGTGATTTTCATCTATAAAGGTTTGCAGTTCAACCCACTGTGCACACATTTCCTTAATCTTTGAAGTAGGCACAATGGATTCCACAACTGGCATAGGCTTCTCAGGGTTAGCCCCAAACCCTTCAAAATCTTTCTTAATTTCCATACTAATTCTCACCCTTTTTACCACAGGGTTGGCACTAGAAGCTTTCTTGGGGCCCATGGTCACTTATTTTCCAGAAACAGCACCGAAAACACTGTAATAATACGAAATATTCCGAGTGTATGCTTGGATGTTACCGCGGAGGCTGGCTGGTAAACAATGGGACGGCCAGCACATGTGAGGGCACATTGGACGCGTCTCGGACGAAAATCGGTAAGCGGGTTTTTAATCGGTATGCGCGGCAAAAATTTTGCGATAAAAGTAATCGTTATGCGGAAAAATCGCTATGTGATGCCATCGTTATGCGGGGGTCCACTGTATATATGCTTGTACATGTATGTGTAGTGTGACCTAAGTGTAAGTAGAAGTAGCAAGATGTACCTGAAATCTTGCATGTTTATGAGACAGAAAAAAGACACCAGCAATCCTACCATCATGTAAAACAAGTACAGGCTTTCGTTTTAAACTCTCTTGGTAGGACGGTAGTACCTCCCTGGGGGGTTGCTAAGTGGGAAGTACATTATGGATTCATACTGCACCATGCACAGCACCTGCATAACATTATTCATTATCATTTTTATAAAGGATGACCCATGAATTCAGCTTAGTCATTGTAGTAAATCTGTGACTCGTTAGTTAACATTCATACTGTTGACTTTACACAATGCTGCTTGTCTCAATTTTTTCTAGTGTTGTATGCATTATTTTTCAATATGCAAAGCATATTATTATGAATATATTCCATATAGTATTAATTATTTTTCCACATGAAATTTGCAGCAGGTTTGGTTATAATAAGAGACATTTTTTCCCTAAGATTAAAATTGAACATCTTAAAAAAGAGAAAGAAAATGCAGAAGCCATTCGTACAGAGAAAGAAGACATTAAGAAGGCTGCAGAAGAGCCAGAGAAGCTAGCGTTAGAAAAATATCAAACTGCTGAACAAGAAAAGAAGGCAGTAGCTGAGGAGGAAGAAAAGAAGAAAGATGAGCAGGAGGCCAGGGAGGCCTTTGCTCATCTCGACAACAATGGCGATGGCTACTTGACAGTTGATGAACTTCAGTCCCGGCAAACTTTCGATACAAATAGGGATGGACATGTTTCAGAAGAAGAGGCTAAGGTTAGTGTATATTTATTTTATATGCTTTTTAAAAAAAATTGGGCCAAAGCTTTGAAATGAAAATTTGTTTTTACCTTGATAGATAAATCTTGAACCAAGGCAGGGTAACCCAAAAATGGGAGCTTTCACCATCATTCATTCAATTGCTGTTTTGCCAGAGGTGTGCTGACATCACAGTTTAAATGATCCTCCAACTACAGCATCCCCATCACTCCTTCAGAGTGCAGGCAGTGTACCACCCACTTTGAGGACTCCTATTTGGCTAACTGGTTACCCTTACTCCATTCATGTATGTAACCTTGCTCACACACTAATGGCACATGAAGTCATAAATAGAACATATTTTTGTTATTATAATGTGTTTTCTCATTAGCCATATTAAGATGTTTACATTGCAATTTTTTTTTTTATAACCATCTTAATAAATTGAAAAGTAATATATTTTATAGTATGGTTCATACATGCTATTCAGTGATGCAATTGACAGACTTTACATAGGACATTCAGATAACCATTTAGAAAGAAAGAAAGAGGCACAATACTGAGACTGGAACAATACACAAATAACCTGCACATAGGAGAGAGGAGCTTACAGTGATGTTTCAGTCCAACTTAGATCACTTACAAAGTCACACTTGACTTTATAAATGGTCCAAGTTTGATCGAAACATTATCTTAAGTTCCTCTCATGTGCAGGTTGTGTAGATAAACATTTACAGTGGAGGTGTTTCCACCTTAGGCAAGGTGACCCAAAAAAGAAACACTTTCACCATGATTTACACTATCACTATCTTGCCATAGGCACTCAGATATGACAGTTAAGATGCCCCTCTAAACAGCCAATATCCCAAACCCCTCCTTTAGAGTGCAGGCACTGTACTTCCCACCTCCAGGACTCAAGTTCAGCTAACCAGTTTCCCTGAATCCCTTCACAAAATATTACCTTGCTCACAATCCAACAGCTCATCAAGTCCCAAAATCATTTGTCTCTACTTCTATCTAACATGCTCACACATGCCTGTTGTATGTCCAAGCCCCTTGTTCACAAAATATACTTTACCCCCTCCCTCTATTCTTTCCTACAGCATCCCCTACCCAGCCTTCCCTCCACTGCAGATTTATACACCCTCCAAGTCATTCTATTTTGCTCCAGCCTTTCTAAATGACCACACCACCTCAACAGTCTTGATAATACTTTTAGTAACTCCACACCTCCTCCTAATCTTCAAGCTATGAATTCTTTCCATAATATTTATGCCACACATTGCCCTCAGACATGACATCTTCACTGCCTCTAGCCTCCTCTCCCACGGCAACATTTTCAACCCATGTTTCACACCAATGTAAGAGTGTTGTACCATTATACTGTCATACATTCCTTTCTTTGCCTCCATGGATAATGTTCTTTGTCTCCACAAATACCTCAATGCACCACCCACCTTTTTACCTTCATCAGTTATATGGTTTACCTTGTCTTTCATATATCCATCTGCTGACACTTTTTTAACTCATTTGATACCCTCATGACCTTACTCTTATCTATGTTCATATTCAACTTTCTTCCTTCACATGCCATCCCAAAATCGTCCACAGACCTTTGCAACTTCTCTTCAGAATCTCCCAAAATCACAGTATCATGCCTAAGGGCAATGTGTGGTGTAAATATTATGCAGAGATTTCGTAGTGTGGAAATTAGGAGATGTGGAGTTACTAAAAGTATTAGTCAGAGGGCTGAGGAGGGGTTGTTGAGGTGGTTTGGTCAGTTAGTGAGAATGGAACAAAGTAGAATGGCTTGGAGAGCATATAAATCTGTAGGGAAAGGAAGGTGGGGTAGGGGTCATCCTCATAAAGGTTGGAGGGAGGGAGTAAAGGAGGTTTTGTGGGTGAGGGGCTTGGACTTCCAGCAAGCACGTGTGAGCATGGTAGATAGGAGTGAATAGATACGAATGGTTTTGGGACCTGACGAGCTGTTGGAGTGTGAACAGGGTAATATTTTGTGAAGGGATTCAGGGAAACTGGTTAGCCGGACTCGAGTCCTGGAAGTGAAAAGTACAATGTCTGCACTTTAAAGGAGGGGTTTGGGATATCGGCTGTTTGGAGGGACATCTAAACTTTTGTAACCGAGCGCTTCTGCAAAGACAGTGATTATGTATGAGTGATGGTGAAAGTGTTGAATAATGAAAGTTTTTTCTTTGTTTTTGGGATTTTCTTTCTCTTTTGGTCACCCTGCCTTGGTGGGAAACGGCCGACGTGTTAAAAATAAACTTTTAACACCTTGAATCCTCTCTAAATTAACAGTTATGCTGCTGTGGAATCATTGTTTCAACAATAGCAGTTGAGGTAGACCAGTATTCATTCTGATAAATTAGGATACAGCAGCTTAACTGGGCAAGCCTTTGCTACAACAAATTTTAACAAATTTCTGCTTTGATAGTTCTACCTTAGGCAAGGGGATATCATGTCAAAGGATGACTTCTTCAACTCTGGATGGCTAATGATGCGGCCTGTCTACAATATGGACAAGAGAATGTTCACACCTCCTTCGTCCACCCCAACCCCTCCTGAGGAGAGTCTCACTCCACCCCCACCTGTGTTTGATGAGGTATGTTGTCATATGTCTTCATTTATGATGCTTCATACTAGCCTTGGAAAATGGAATGGCTTTAAATCTAAACTTAGGTCCGTGAAAGTCTTAAAAATTGTAACTTCTTGCTCATTAGATATGTCCGTCAGTTAGAATGTAATATTAATGACTTCATTGTCTCTCTATGTAGCCTGCCTAATGTTCGAATTGGATCAAGTTTGTTAATAATGATAAACCCATTATATCTTTTACTTGCTAATTATGGTAATAATCTTTAGTGTCAAGAATGTGACATGGATCATTAAATCATTCATATTCATTTAGTCCTTTGGTAGAACAAGAAGAAGAGTTAATTGTTTTCCCTGAAGTACAGTTTGAGCATACCACTATTAACAAATGTATAAAAGTTACTTTTTGTTGCATCCAACTTAATCTTATTTGATTCTGAAAAGAAAGAATGTTTTATTTTACTTATACAGTGAAACCCCAAGTTTCGGCATTAATTCATTCCAGGAGCTAGGCCTAAACTCGAAACGGCCAAAAGCTGAAGCAATATTTCCCATAAGAAATAATGTAAATACAATTAATCCGTTCCAGACCCACAAAAATATTCTCAAGAAAATATAATGTTTAAAGAATAACTATAGCTTAACATATACATAGTACATAAATGAGTATTGAAAGTAAAGACACATGTGCAACATCTGGATATCTTTATTGTAGACATTTCACCATCCAGTGGCTTTATCAATACAAATTCTAGGACATAATTGGAAGACTGTAGAACTATATACAAAAGATGAGGTAATCAGTCCCTCAGCCTTGGAGTTAGTGTTCACAGCATCGTGGTGGAGGAGAATCTGGAGCAAAGGCAAGAAGACTGGTGGTTATATAGGCGCCTATGTAACCTCCAGTCTTCTTGCCTTTGCTCCAGATTCTCCACCACGATGCTGTGAACACTAACTCCAAGGCTGAGGGACTGATTACCTCATCTTTTGTATATAGTTTTACAGTCTTCCAATTATGTCCTAGAATTTGTATTGATAAAGCCACTGGATGGTGAAACGTCTACAATAAGGATATCCAGATGTTGCACATGTGTCTTTACTTTCATATTGTTGGTATTTTATACCTTTCTTGCACATAAATGAGTATTAAATGAGTAATACAATACATAAATAAACATTTAATTAAGCATTTAAAATCACATTTACGTACCTTTATTGAAGACTCGTTTGCATCTGGAAGATAGGGAGGAGGAGAGAGGGAGGACTTATTATTGCCTCAACCACTGCCACTATGAAGTTTCTTTGGGCCCATGGTGGCTTATTTCACAGTCGCAATCAATAAACAAGCACTAAACACAATGAATTTATTGTGAAACGTTCAGATGAGCACACAGGGTAATGTTCACTCAAGGATAAATAAGCTAGACTGGCTCATGGCGCCTGCGAATGGAGGCGCGGACAGGTGAACGGGTCTGGTACGCCGGCCGAAACACGGGGCAACGGCCAAAACTCGGGACAAAATTTAGCCGAAAAAAGCAGTCAAAACTCAAAGCAGCCGATACTCAGGGCAGCCGAAACTCGGGGTTCCACTATTTTGTGTGGTGCAAACCATTCACTCCAGCACTCTAGGGACTGAGACCCTACTGATTGTCTGGACTTACCTAAAAAATGTACTCTTTAATAAGATTAGTTCCTTCAATTCCCTGTTATAGGCTTGGGTCCCTTACTAACTTATCTTAGGCTTAGTTCTCATAATAGCCAATCATCCACGTAGTTCTCTTAATAGCTTATCAGTAGCAAATATTTTCTGTTGGCATTAGCACAGATGGATGACATAAAAGGACTATGTAAGTATACTGTAAACTTATAATAATGGGATGTAGAAAGTGTGAGCATGTGAGAGAAAAACTGAGTGAGCCAGTGTGTCAGTGAGTGAGTGAGGGAGGGAGAAGATTGCTATACTGGTGCCCCAGTGAAATTAGACACATGTGCAACTCTTGGGTATCTTTATTGGGGATAAAGATACTCAATAAAGATACCCAAGAGTTGCACATGTGTCTAATTCAACATGTCGGTTCTCTGAACCATTCATCTACAGCCCCAGTGAAAGTTGAGTTTTCTTTATTATAATGCAGTACTGTAATTGTTTTAAATATTTCATTAAAATGTGTTTATTTACAATGGTTAATTGTAATTAGGAATAAAATCAAATTAATTGTTTAGGTAGTAAGGCAGGAGATGGTATCTTGTTATCCATGGCTCAAAGTTGTGTTCATATTGGGGCTCAGAACACAGTATGACACTTGGTTGGTACTTTCAACCAGAAGTATCATGCAGCACAAATAGATTTAAGAATATAGTTTATGCCTTTAATTATTTAATGTAAAATTTATGCAGGGGATCGTACTCCATTGTAAATTTACGCATAATTTTTATGCCTTCAAATTTGATACCTGCTGACATTTTGTGCTTCAGCTCAACTGTTTAGATGTTCTATCATCTCTTCTCAACTAAGAAAAAAATTTAGGGCCAGGCAGGTCCATGGAGTGTCTTTTGGATAACAGTGCCTCTTAAGCACATGGGAACAGTTTGTGTAATGTGCCACTCTTCATCTGTGTTAAGTTTTTGTTAGTGTACTCATTAAGAGTATATGTTTAAAATGAATGGGCTGTATTGTTAGTTACTTTATGCCCAGGTTATTTTGTTAGGGCTGTTAAGGCTGCATTTCACCTCTGTACCACCAATCGGCAATTTTTTAAACTAAAATGCATGCATACATGCATGCATACATACATACATACATACATACATACATACATACATACATACATTTTTTTTTTTTTTTTTTTCAACAAGTCGGCCGTCTCCCACCGAGGCAGGGTGACCCAAAAAAAGAAAGAAAATCCCCAAAAAGAAAATACTTTCATCATCATTCAACACTTTCACCACACTCGCACATTATCACTGTTTTTGCAGAGGTGCTCAGAATACAACAGTCTAGAAGCATACACATATAAAGATACACAACATATCCCTCCACACTGCCAATATCCCAAACCCCTCCTTTAAAGTGCAGGCATTGTACTTCCCATTTCCAGGACTCAAGTCCGACTATATGAAAATAACCGGTTTCCCTGAATCCCTTCACTAAATATTACCCTGCTCACACTCCAACAGATCGTCAGGTCCCAAGTACCATTCGTCTCCATTCACTCCTATCTAACACGCTCACGCACGCTTGCTGGAAGTCCAAGCCCCTTACCCACAAAACCTCCTTTACCCCCTCTCTCCAACCCTTTCGAGGACGACCCCTACCCCGCCTTCCTTCCCCTATAGATTTATATGCTTTCCATGTCATTCTACTTTGATCCATTCTCTCTAAATGACCAAACCACCTCAACAACCCCTCTTCTGCCCTCTGACTAATACTTTTATTAACTCCACACCTTCTCCTAATTTCCACACTCCGAATTTTCTGCATAATATTTACACCACACATTGCCCTTAAACAGGACATCTCCACTGCCTCCAACCGTCTCCTCGCTGCTGCATTTACCACCCAAGCTTCACACCCATATAAGAGTGTTGGTACTACTATACTTTCATACATTCCCTTCTTTGCCTCCATAGATAACGTTTTTTGACTCCACATATACCTCAACGCACCACTCACCTTTTTTCCCTCATCAATTCTATGATTAACCTCATCCTTCATAAATCCATCCGCCGACACGTCAACTCCCAAGTATCTGAAAACATTCACTTCTTCCATACTCCTCCTCCCCAATTTGATATCCAATTTTTCTTTATCTAAATCATTTGACACCCTCATCACCTTACTCTTTTCTATGTTCACTTTCAACTTTCTACCTTTACACACATTCCCAAACTCATCCACTAACCTTTGCAATTTTTCTTTAGAATCTCCCATAAGCACAGTATCATCAGCAAAAAGTAACTGTGTCAATTCCCATTTTGAATTTGATTCCCCATAATTTAATCCCACCCCTCTCCCAAACACCCTAGCATTTACTTCCTTAACAACCCCATCTATAAATATATTAAACAACCATGGTGACATTACACATCCCTGTCTAAGACCTACTTTTACCGGGAAGTAGTCTCCCTCTCTTCTACACACCCTAACCTGAGCCTCACTATCCTCATAAAAGCTCTTTACAGCATTTAGTAACTTACCACCTATTCCATAAACTTGCAACATCTGCCACATTGCTCCTCTATCCACTCTATCATATGCCTTTTCTAAATCCATAAATGCAATAAAAACTTCCCTATCTTTATCTAAATACTGTTCACATATATGCTTCAATGTAAACACCTGATCTACACATCCCCTACCCACTCTAAAACCTCCTTGCTCATCCGCAATCCTACATTCTGTCTTACCTCTAATTCTTTCAATTATAACCCTACCGTACACTTTTCCTGGTATACTCAGTAAGCTTATTCCTCTATAATTTTTACAGTCTCTTTTGTCCCCTTTCCCTTTATATAAAGGGACTATACATGCTCTCTGCCAATCCCTAGGTACCTTCCCCTCTTTCATACATTTATTAAACAAAAGTACCAACCACTCCAACACTATATCCCCCCCTGCTTTTAACATTTCTGTCATGATCCCATCAGTTCCAGCTGCTTTACCCCCTTTCATTTTACGTAATGCCTCACGTACCTCCCCCACACTTACATTCTGCTCTTCTTCACTCCTAAAAGATGGTATACCTCCCTGACCAGTGCATGAAATTACTGCCTCTGTTTCTTCCTTAACATTTAAAAGTTCCTCAAAATATTCTCGCCATCTACCCAATACCTCCATCTCCCCATCTACTAACTCCCCTACTCTGTTTTTAACTGACAAATCCATATTTTCCCTAGGCTTTCCTAACTTGTTTAACTCACTCCAAAATTTTTTCTTATTTTCATTAAAATTTCTTGACAGTGCCTCTCCCACTCTATCATCTGCTCTCCTTTTGCACTCTCTCACCACTCTCTTTACCTTTCTTTTACTCTCCATATACTCTGCTCTTCTTATAACACTTCTGCTTTGTAAAAACCTCTCATAAGCTACCTTTTTCTCTTTTATCACACCCTTTACTTCATCATTCCACCAATCACTCCTCTTTCCTCCTGCCCCCACCCTCCTATAACCACAAACTTCTGCCCAACATTCTAATACTGCATTTTTAAAACTATTCCAACCCTCTTCAACCCCCCCACTACTCATCTTTGCACTAGCCCACCTTTCTGCCAATAGTCGCTTATATCTCACCCGAACTTCCTCCTCCCTTAGTTTATACACTTTCACCTCCCTCTTACTTGTTGTTGCCACCTTCCTCTTTTCCCATCTACCTCTTACTCTAACTGTAGCTACAACTAAATAATGATCCGATATATCAGTTGCCCCTCTATAAACATGTACATCCTGGAGCCTACCCATCAACCTTTTATCCACCAATACATAATCTAATAAACTACTTTCATTACGTGCTACATCATACCTTGTATATTTATTTATCCTCTTTTTCATAAAATATGTATTACTTATTACCAAATTTCTTTCTACACATAGCTCAATTAAAGGCTCCCCATTTACATTTACCCCTGGCACCCCAAATTTACCTACTACTCCTTCCGTAACATTTTTACCCACTTTAGCATTGAAATCCCCAACCACCATTACTCTCACACTTGATTCAAAACTCCCCACGCATTCACTCAACATTTCCCAAAATCTCTCTCTCTCCTCTACACTTCTCTCTTCTCCAGGTGCATACACGCTTATTATAACCCACTTTTCACATCCAATCTTTATTTTACTCCACATAATCCTTGAATTAATACATTTATAGTCCCTCTTTTCCTGCCATAGCTTATCCTTCAACATTATTGCTACTCCTTCTTTAGCTCTAACTCTATTTGAAACCCCTGACCTAATCCCATTTATTCCTCTCCACTGAAACTCTCCCACCCCCTTCAGCTTTGTTTCACTTAAAGCCAGGACATCCAGCTTCTTCTCATTCATACCATCCACAATCATCTCTTTCTTATCATCTGCACAACATCCACGCACATTCAGACTTCCCACTTTGACAATTTTCTTCTTCTTATTCTTTTTAGTAATCTTTACAGGAAAAGGGGTTACTAGCCCATTGTTCCCGGCATTTTAGTTGACTTTTACAACACGCATGGCTTACGGAGGAAAGATTCTTATTCCACTTCCCCATGGATATAAAAGGAAAATTAATAAGACCAAGAACTATTAAGATAAAATCCAAGAAAACTCAGATGAGTGTGTATAAATAAATGTGTACATGTATGTGTAGTGTGACCTAAGTGTAAGTAGAAGTAGCAAGACATGCCTGTAATCTTGCATGTTTATGAGACAGACAAAAGACATCAGCAATCCTACCATCATGTAAAACAATCACAGGCTTCGTTTTACACTCACTTGGCAGGACGGTAGTACCTCCCTGGGTGGTTGCTGTCTACCAACCTACTACCTTACATACATTTTTATTTATTTTTTATTATCACACCGGCCGATTCCCACCAAGGCAGGGTGGCCCGAAAAAGAAAAACTTTCACCATCATTCACTCCATCACTGTCTTGCCAGAAGGGTGCTTTACACTACAGTTTTTAAACTGCAACATTAACACCCCTCCTTCAGAGTGCAGGCACTGTACTTCCCATCTCCAGGACTCAAGTCCGGCCTGCCGGTTTCCCTGAATCCCTTCATAAATGTTACTTTGCTCACACTCCAACAGCACGTCAAGTATTAAAAACCATTTGTCTCCATTCACTCCTATCAAACACGCTCACGCATGCCTGCTGGAAGTCCAAGCCCCTCGCACACAAAACCTCCTTTACCCCCTCCCTCCAACCCTTCCTAGGCCGACCCCTACCCCGCCTTCCTTCCACTACAGACTGATACACTCTTGAAGTCATTCTGTTTCGCTCCATTCTCTCTACATGTCCGAACCACCTCAACAACCCTTCCTCAGCCCTCTGGACAACAGTTTTGGTAATCCCGCACCTCCTCCTAACTTCCAAACTACGAATTCTCTGCATTATATTCACACCACACATTGCCCTCAGACATGACATCTCCACTGCCTCCAGCCTTCTCCTCGCTGCAACATTCATCACCCACGCTTCACACCCATATAAGAGCGTTGGTAAAACTATACTCTCATACATTCCCCTCTTTGCCTCCAAGGACAAAGTTCTTTGTCTCCACAGACTCCTAAGTGCACCACTCACTCTTTTTCCCTCATCAATTCTATGATTCACCTCATCTTTCATAGACCCATCTGCTGACACGTCCACTCCCAAATATCTGAATACGTTCACCTCCTCCATACTCTCTCCCTCCAATCTGATATTCAATCTTTCATCACCTAATCTTTTTGTTATCCTCATAACCTTACTCTTTCCTGTATTCACCTTTAATTTTCTTCTTTTGCACACCCTACCAAATTCATCCACCAATCTCTGCAACTTCTCTTCAGAATCTCCCAAGAGCACAGTGTCATCAGCAAAGAGCAGCTGTGACAACTCCCACTTTGTGTGTGATTCTTTATCTTTTAACTCCACGCCTCTTGCCAAGACCCTCGCATTTACTTCTCTTACAACCCCATCTATAAATATATTAAACAACCACGGTGACATCACACATCCTTGTCTAAGGCCTACTTTTACTGGGAAAAAATTTCCCTCTTTCCTACATACTCTAACTTGAGCCTCACTATCCTCGTAAAAACTCTTCACTGCTTTCAGTAACCTACCTCCTACACCATACACTTGCAACATCTGCCACATTGCCCCCCTATCCACCCTGTCATACGCCTTTTCCAAATCCATAAATGCCACAAAGACCTCTTTAGCCTTATCTAAATACTGTTCACTTATATGTTTCACTGTAAACACCTGGTCCACACACCCCCTACCTTTCCTAAAGCCTCCTTGTTCATCTGCTATCCTATTCTCCGTCTTACTCTTAATTCTTTCAATTATAACTCTACCATACACTTTACCAGGTACACTCAACAGACTTATCCCCCTATAATTTTTGCACTCTCTTTTATCCCCTTTGCCTTTATACAAAGGAACTATGCATGCTCTCTGCCAATCCCTAGGTACCTTACCTTCTTCCATACATTTATTAAATAATTGCACCAACCACTCCAAAACTATATCCCCACCTGCTTTTAACATTTCTATCTTTATCCCATCAATCCCGGCTGCCTTACCCCCTTTCATTTTACCTACTGCCTCACGAACTTCCCCCACACTCACAACTGGCTCTTCCTCACTCCTACAAGATGTTATTCCTCCTTGCCCTATACACGAAATCACAGCTTCCCTATCTTCATCAACATTTAACAATTCCTCAAAATATTCCTTCCATCTTCCCAATACCTCTAACTCTCCATTTAATAACTCTCCTCTCCTATTTTTAACTGACAAATCCATTTGTTCTCTAGGCTTTCTTAACTTGTTAATCTCACTCCAAAACTTTTTCTTATTTTCAACAAAATTTGTTGATAACATCTCACCCACTCTCTCATTTGCTCTCTTTTTACATTGCTTCACCACTCTCTTAACTTCTCTCTTTTTCTCCATATACTCTTCCCTCCTTGCATCACTTCTACTTTGTAAAAACTTCTCATATGCTAACTTTTTCTCCCTTACTACTCTCTTTACATCATCATTCCACCAATCGCTCCTCTTCCCTCCTGCACCCACTTTCCTGTAACCACAAACTTCTGCTGAACACTCTAACACTACATTTTTAAACCTACCCCATACCTCTTCGACCCCATTGCCTATGCTCTCATTAGCCCATCTATCCTCCAATAGCTGTTTATATCTTACCCTAACTGCCTCCTCTTTTAGTTTATAAACCTTCACCTCTCTCTTCCCTGATGCTTCTATTCTCCTTGTATCCCATCTACCTTTTACTCTCAGTGTAGCTACAACTAGAAAGTGATCTGATATATCTGTGGCCCCTCTATAAACATGTACATCCTGAAGTCTACTCAACAGTCTTTTATCTACCAATACATAATCCAACAAACTACTGTCATTTCGCCCTACATCATATCGTGTATACTTATTTATCCTCTTTTTCTTAAAATATGTATTACCTATAACTAAACCCCTTTCTATACAAAGTTCAATCAAAGGGCTCCCATTATCATTTACACCTGGCACCCCAAACTTACCTACCACACCCTCTCTAAAAGTTTCTCCTACTTTAGCATTCAAGTCCCCTACCACAATTACTCTCTCACTTGGTTCAAAGGCTCCTATACATTCACTTAACATCTCCCAAAATCTCTCTCTCTCCTCTGCATTCCTCTCTTCTCCAGGTGCATACACGCTTATTACATACATACATACATTAATTCATTCTTTCTTTTTAATGCACCGGCCGTATCACTGAGGCAAAGTGACTTAAAAAGAAAACCGAAAGTTTCTTTTTAAATTTAGTAATTTGTATGGAGAAGGAGTTGCTAGCCCCTTGCTCCTGGCATTTTAGTCGCCTCGTACAACACCTATGGCTTAAAGACGAAGAATGCATATGTACATACATATATATTTTGTAGAGAGTGAGAGGTGTCAGAATGTTGTATATAAACTGTGTTTGTTGTAAAGTTTCATTGTAGAGCCTCCACTTGATGAACTTTCCTCTTACAGGACAATTATGGTACTGAAGAGGAAGAAGATCATGAAGATTTTGAATCCAACTTAGACCCTGAGGTAATCTCTGTGGCATGATAAATGTGTTTCTGCTTGTTCTTACCTCTTGGATATGATTGCTTTGCTGTGGGGTACATTGCTTTGTCTTGTTTCAGCATCATCTACATAGTAAAAATATATGTACATGTATCTCAGATGCATTTTATATTCATATTTTAGTAAACAAAAAAGCCATGAACTGATGCGTGTGACAGAAATCTGCACTGAAGCATGAACTGTTACAAATTTATTTATTAGCATTCTAATTAGTTAAATGTTGATATAGATATTATGCAGCATTGGAGGGGAACTGGCACTAATTTGGCACACAGCAGAAGCAGCAATTCTTTTTATGCCTTGGTGGGAAACAGCCGATGTGTTAAAAAAATCATCTGATTTTAATGTTTAATGAGAGAGGCACAATAAAAGGTATTTCTGTTCTTAGGTTTGATGAACCACATACATTAACTACCCACTTTGTTTATATTATGCCCCAAACTATACAAAACAGACATCTATTTCAATCTGAGCTTGAGGACAGCAAATGACTTTTAGTGCTATCTTGTCAACACATGCTGTATTGTTATAGGTACGGTAGTCACCTAAAATTTAAGGGTATTTGATTCTAGCAATAACAGCTAAAGTGCACCCAGAGTCTATAATGTAGGTATTCATGTGCCATTGAGCCACTCGTAATAGGATCAGAAAATGTGTGTGTCCAGGGATAGCATTGTAGCATCTTAAATATGCATGTATATATATATATATTTTTTTTTTTCAACAAGTTGGCCGTCTCCCACCAAGGCAGGGTGACCCAAAGAGAAACAAAATCCCCAAAAAGAAAATACCTTCATCATCATTTAACACTTACACCTCACACATAATCACTATTTTTGCAGAGGTGCCCAGAAGACAACAGTTTAGAAGCAAATACATATAAAAATACACAATATATGCCTCCAAACTTCCAATATCCCAAACCCCTCCTTTAGAGTGCAGGCATTATACTTCCCATTTCCAGGACTCAAGTCCGGTTATATAAAATAACCAGTTTTCCTGAATCCCTTCACCAAATATTACCCTGCTCACACTCCAACAGATTGTCAGGTCCCAAATACCATTTGTCTCCATTCACTCCTATCTAACACGCTCACGCACGCTTGCTGGAAGTCCAAACCCCTCGCCCACAACACCTCCTTTACCCCCTCCTTCCAACCTTTCCGAGGACGACCCCTACCCCGCCTTCCTTCCCCTACAGATTTATACGCTCTCCATGTCATTCTACTTTGATCCATTCTCTCTAAATGACCAAACCACCTCAACAAACCCTCTTCAGCCCTCTGACTAATACTTTTATTAACTCCACACCTTCTCCTAATTTCCACACTCCAAATTTTCTGCATAATATTTACACCACACACTGCCCTTAAACAGGACATCTCCACCGCCTCCTTGCTGCAGCATTTACAACCCAAGCTTCACACCCATATAAGAGTGTTGGTACTACTATACTTTCATACGTTCCCTTCTTTGCCTCCATAGATAACATTTTTTTGCCTCCATAGATAACATTTTTTTGCCTCCACATGTACCTCAATGCACCACTAGCCTTCTTTACTTCATCAATTTTATGATTAAAATCATCCTTCATAAATCCATCTGCTGACAGGTCAACTCCCAAATATCTGAAAACATTCACTTCTTCCATACTCCTCCTCCCCAATTTGATATCCAATTTTTCTTTATCTAAATCATTTGATACTCTCATCACCTTACACTTTTCTATGTTCACTTTCAACTTTCTACCTTTACACACGCTCCCAAATTCGTCCACTAACCTTTGTAATTTTTCTTTAGAATCTACCATAAGCACAGTATCATCAGCAAAAAGCAACTGTGTCAATTCCCATTTTGTATTTAATTCCCCATAAATTAATCCCACCCCTCTCCCGAACACCCTAGCATTTACTTCTTTTACAACCCCATCTATAAATATATTAAACAACCATGGTGACATTACACATCCCTGTCTAAGACCTACTTTTACCGGGAAGTAGTCTCCCTCTCTTCTACACACCCTAACCTGAACCTCACTATCCTCATTTAGTAACTTGCCACCTATTCCATATACTTGCAACATCTGCCACATTGCTTCCTTATCAGCTCTATCATATGCCTTTTCTAAATCCATAAATGCAATAAAAACTTCCCTATATTTATCTAAATACTGTTCACATATATACTTCAATGTAAACACTTGATCTACACATCCCCTACTCACTCTAAAACCTCCTTGCTCATCCGCAATTCTACATTCTGTCTTACCTCTAATTCTTTCAGTAATAACCCTACCGTACACTTTTCCTGGTATACTCAGTAAACTTATTCCTCTATAATTTTTACAATCTCTTTTGTCCCCCTTCCCTTTATATAAAGGGACTACACACGCTCTCTGCCAATCCCTAGGTACCTTCCCCTCTTTCATACATTTGTTAAACAAAAATACCAACCACTCCAACACTATGTCCCCCCCTGCTTTTAACATTTCTGTCATGATCCCGTCAGTTCCAGCTGCTTTACCCCCTTTCATTCTACAGTATTTAGATAAAGGTAGGGAAGTTTTTATTGCATTTATGGATTT
Organism: Cherax quadricarinatus; assembly: GCF_038502225.1. Classification (NCBI taxonomy): domain Eukaryota; kingdom Metazoa; phylum Arthropoda; class Malacostraca; order Decapoda; family Parastacidae; genus Cherax; species Cherax quadricarinatus. Next base: position 6,614,669 of record NC_091297.1, read on the forward strand.
AGAAAAGGCATATGATAGAGTGGATAGGGGAGCAATGTGGCAGATGTTCCAAGTACAGTGGACCCTCGCCTAACACCATTAATCCGTTCCTGAGAGCTCAACGTTAGGCGAAATTATCGTTAGCCGAATTAATTTTCTCCATAGGAAATAATGGAAATCAAATTAATCTGTTCCTGACACCCCAAAGTATGATCAAAAAAAAATTTTTACCTGATTTTCATCAAAAAAGGTTTGCACTTTAAGCCACATTGCACACATTTCCTTAATCTTTGAAGTAGACAACTTCTTCAATTTCTCTATCCCCTCCTCCGGAGCAGTTTCCTCAGGTCTGGCCTCTTGCTGTTGAAGATGATCCAGCAGCTCATCAGTGGTTAGTTTGTCATTGTCCTCCTCCACCAACTCTTCCACATCCTCCCCACTAACCTCCAACCCCAAGGACTTCCCCAATGCCACAATGGATTCCTCAACTGGCATAGGATTCCTAGGGTTAACCTCAAACACTTCAAAATCCCTTTTGTCTACACATTCTGGCCACAGTTTCTTCCAAGCAGAGTTCAAGGTCCTCTTAGTCACTTCATCCCAAGCCTTACCTATAATGTTTACACAATTGAGGATGCTAAAGTGATCTCTCCAAAACTCTCTTAGAGTCAATTGAGTTTCTGAGGTCATTACAAAGCACCTTTCAAACATAGCTTTTGTGTACAGTTTCTTGAAGTTGGAAATGACCTGCTGGTCCATGGGCTGCAGGAGAGGAGTGGTATTAGGAGGCAAAAACTTGACCTTAATGAAGCTCATTTCCGCATAAAGTCGCTCTGCCACGTCTGAAGGATGACCAGGAGCATTGTCTAATACCAGGAGGCACTTAAGGTCCAATTTATTTTCCAGGAGGTAATTTTTCACAGTGGGGGCAAATGCATGGTGTAACCAGTCATAGAAAAAGTCCCTAGTGACCCATGCCTTACTGTTTGCCCTCCACAGCACACACAAATTAGCCTTGAGGACATTGTTTTTCCTGAACACTGGGAGTTTGAGTGATACACCAATAAAGGCTTCACTTTGCAATCACCACTAGCATTAGCACACATCAACAGAGTAAGCCTGTCTTTCATAGGCTTATGTCCTGGGAGTGCCTTTTCCTCCTGAGTAATGTAGGTCCTGCTTGGCATTTTCTTCCAAAACAGGCCTGTTTCATCACAATTAAACACTTCTTCAGGTTTCAGTCCTTCACTGTCTATGTACTCCTTGAATTCCTGCACATATTTTTCAGCCACTTTGTGGTCCAAACTGGCAGCCTCACCATGCCTTATCACACTATGTATGCCACTACGATTCTTAAATCTCTCAAACCAACCTTTGCTGGCCTTAAATTTACTCGCATCACCACTAGTTGCAGGCATTTTTCTAATTAAATCGTCATGCAACTTCCTAGCCTTTTCACATATGATCGCTTGAGAGATGCTGTCTCCTGCTATCTGTTTTTCGTTTATCCACACCAATAATAGACTCTCAACATCTTCTATCACTTGCGATCTCTGCACCTTTGGCAAGAACAGCTTCCTTGATTGCCGTTTTCTTGGCCACAATAGTAGCGATGGTTGATTGGGGTTTTGTGTACAACCTGGCCAGCTCGGAGACACGCACTCCACTTTCATACTTAGCAATGATCTCTTTCTTCATATCCATAGTAATTCTCACCCTTTTTCCTGTAGGGTTGGCACTAGAAGCTTTCTTGGGGCCCATGGTGACTTATTTTGCAGGTGCAATCAATAAAAAGGCTGTGATAATATGAAATGTTCTGATTGTATGCTTGGAAGCGACCGCGGTGGCTGACTTGTAAACACTGGCACCCACGGAACAAGTGAGGTGGGCTTAGGCCGCACGTGGACGCGTCTTGAACGAATCGCGTAGAGCGAGTTTTTTAGCGCTAGCCGAGGCAAAATTTTTGCGTTAAAATGTATCGCTAGGCAGATTTAACGTTATGGATGCGTTCGTTAGGCGAGGGTCCTCTGTATATTGAATAAGTGGTAAGTTACTAAATGCTGTAAAGAATTTTTATGAGGATAGTGAGGCTCAGGTTAGGGTGTGTAGAAGAGAGGGAGACTACTTCCCAGTAAAAGTAGGTCTTAGACAGGGATGTGTAATGTCACCATGGTTGTTTAATATATTTATAGATGGAGTTGTAAAAGAAGTAAATGCTAGGGTGTTTGGGAGAGGGGTGGGATTAAATTATGGGTAATCAAATACAAAATGGGAATTGACACAGTTGCTTTTTGCTGATGATACTATGCTTATGGGAGATTCTAAAGAAAAATTACAAAGGTTAGTGGACGAGTTTGGGAGTGTGTGTAAAGGTAGAAAGTTGAAAGTGAACATAGAAAAGAGTAAGGTCATGAGGGTATTAAATGATTAGATAAAGAAAAATTGGATATCAAATTGGGGAGGAGGAGTATGGAAGAAGTGAATGTTTTCAGATACTTGGGAGTTGACGTGTCAGCGGATGGATTTATGAAGGATGAGGTTAATCATAGAATTGATGAGGGAAAAAAGGTGAGTGGTGTGTTGAGGTATGTGTGGAGACAAAAAACATTATCTATGGAGGCAAAGAAGGGAATGTATGAAAGTATAGTAGTACCAACACTCTTATATGGGTGTGAAGCTTGGGTTGTGAATGCAGCAGCGAGGAGGCGGATGGAGGCAGTGGAGATGTCCTGTTTAAGGGCAATGTGTGGTGTAAATATTATGCAGAAAATTCGGAGTGTGGAAATTAGGAGAAGGTGTGGAGTTAATAAAAGTATTAGTCAGAGGGCTGAAGAGGGGTTGTTGAGGTGGTTTGGTCATTTAGAGAGAATGGATCAAAGTAGAATGACATGGAGAGCATTTAAATCTGTAGGGGAAGGAAGGCGGGGTAGGGGTCGTCCTCGAAAAGAGTTGGAAGGAAGAGGTAAGGGAGGTTTTGTGGGCGAGGGGCTTGGACTTCCAGCAGGCGTGCGTGAGCATGTTCGATAGGAGTGAATGGAGACGAATGGTATTTGGGACCTGACAATCTGTTGGAGTGTGAGCAGGGTAATATTTAATGAAGGGATTCAGGGAAACCGGTTATTTTTATATAGCCAGACTTGAGTCCTGGAAATAGGGAGTACAATACCTGCACTCTAAAGGAGGGGTTCGGGATATTGACAGTTTGGAGGGATATGTTGTGTATCTTTATACGTACAGTGGACCCCCGGTTAACGATATTTTTTCACTCCAGAAGTATGTTCAGGTGCCAGTACTGACCGAATTTGTTCCCATAAGGAATATTGTGAAGTAGATTAGTCCATTTCAGATCCCCAAACATACACGTACAAATGCACTTACATAAATACACTTACATAATTGGTCGCATTCGGAGGTGATCGTTATGAGGGGGTCCACTGTATATGCTTCTAAGCTGTTGTGTTCTGAGCACCTCTGCAAAAGCAGTGATTATGTGTGAGTGAGGTGAAAGAGTTGAATGATGATGAAAGTATTTTCTTTTTTGGGATTTTCTTTCGTTTTGGGTCACCCTGCCTCGGTGGGAGACGGCTGACTTGTTAAAAAAAAAAAAAAAGTGTTTTGCTTCTCGATGGTATTCTTACCATAGTGTAGTGTTGTGTGTTATACTGCTACGTGTTATTTGTTGTCCTAAAGTATACATCAGATTTGTTCATGTTTGTGGGTGTGTATAATTTACAGAATTTGCAGATACAGGTTCTCCTCGACTTACGATGGGGTTACCTTCTGACAAACTCATCGTAAGTCCAATATGAATATAATATCGTAAATAAATAAGTAAATAACTACTCTTTCTGAGTAAGTACTTTATTAACACATCAGCCATTTTCCACCATGGAAGGGTGACCCAAAAAATAAAAAAACTCTTTCATTATTATTCACCCCATCACCTATCTCCTTCAGAGTGCAGGCACTGTATTTCCCATCTCCAGGACTCAAGTCCAGCTTGCTGGTTTCCTTGAATCCCTTCATAAATGTTACTTCACTCGCACTCCTCACTTGTTCCTATTTAACATGCTCATGCATGCTTGCTGAAAGTCCAAGCCCCTGAAAAGTAAATAAATGAATACAGCCACCCAGGGAGGTACTACTACTGTCCTGCCAAATGAGTGTAAGACAGAAACCTGTATTTGTTTTGCATGATGGAAGGAGTGCTAGTGTCTTTTTTTCTGTCTCATAAACACATAAGATAACAGGTATATCTTGCTACTTTTACTTACACTTAGGTCACACTACACATGTATATACATGTTAATGTATACACACTCATCTGAGTTTTCTTTAATTTTTTCTTAATAGTTCTTGTTCTTATTATTTTTTCTTTCATATCCATGGGAAAATAGAATAAGAATCTTTCCTCTGTTAACCATGTGTGCTGTAAAAGTCGATTAAAATGCTGGGAGCAGTGGGCTAGTAACCCCTTTTCCCATATAGCTTACTAAAAATAAAAATAAAACCTTTAAGTTGGGATGTTTGAATGTGCATGGATGTAGTGCAGATGATAAGAAAGAGATGATTGTGGATGTTATGAATGAAAACGAAGCGGGATGTCCTGGCTCTTAAGTACAACAAAGCTGAAGGAGGTAGGAGAGTTTCACTGGGGAAAAATAAATGGGATTAGGTCAGGGGTTTCTAATAAAGTTAGAGTTAAAGCTAAGGAAGGAGTAGCAATAATGTTGAAGGATCAGTTATGGCAGGAAAAGAGGGAATATAAATGTATAAATTCAAGGGTTATATGGAGTAAAATAAGGGTTGGATGTGAAAAGTGGGTTATAGTAAGTGTTTCTTTACCCAGAGAAGAGAGAAGTGTAGAGAGAAAGAGAGATTTGTCTACACATTTGTGGAGCTTGATAGCGAGCTATGTAATTGCAAATGACACCCATGGGGAGAAGAAATAAAGAAGTAAAACGAAATAAAACATACGAGAAAGAAGTAGTAAAGCAAAAAAAAAAAAAATGTTGAGTGAGTGCTTGGGGAGTTTTGAGCCAAGTGAAATAATAGTTGTGGTGAGGGACCTGAATGCTAAAGTGGGTAAAACTGTTGTGGAGGGAGTAGTAGGTAAGTTTGGGGTGCCAGGGGTAAATGAAAATGGGAGGTCTTTAACTGAACTATATATACAGAGAGGTTTGGTAATAAGTAATACATATTTTAAGGAAAAGAGGATAAGTAAGTATACAAGATATGATATAGTGCATAATGAGAGCAATTTGTTAGATTATGTATTGGTGGATAAAAGGTTGATGGGTAGACTTCAGAATGTACACGTTTATAGAGGGGCAACTGATATATCAGATCATTATTTAGTTGTAGCTACAGTTAGAGTAAGAGGTAGATGGGATAATAGGAGAATGGCAACAGCAGGTAAGAATGAGGTGAAAGTTTATTAACTAAGGGAGGAGGAAGTTAGGGTGAGATATAAGCAACTATTGAAAGAAAAGTGGGTTAGTAAGAGTATAGGTAGTGTGGGGGGTTTAAGAGGGGTGGGATAGTTTTAAAAATTCATTGCTAGAATGTGGGGCAAAAGTTTGTGGTTATAGGAGGGTGGGTGCTGGAGGAAAGAGGAATGATTGGTGGACTGATGAGGTAAACGGTGTGATAAAAGAGAAAAAGGTCACCTATGAGAAGTTTTTTACAAAGCAGAAGTGATAAAAGAAGGGTGGAGTATATGGAGAGTAAAAGAGAGGGGTGAAGGAGTGCAAATTGAGAGCAAATGATAGTGGGTGCAGTGCTGTCAGCAATTTTTTCTGTAGTGAAATAAATAAGTTAAGAAAGCTTAGGGAACAAATGGACTTGATAGTTAAAAACAGAATAGGGGAGTTAGTAGATGAGGAGTTGGAGGTACTGGGAAGATGGCAGGAATATTTTGAGGAAATGTTAAATGTTGATGAAGAGAGGGAGGCAGTAATTTCATAAATTGGCTAGGGAGGTATAACATCTTTCAGGAGTGATGAAGAGCTGGAGGTGAGTTTGGGGGAGGTGCATGAGGTATTGGGTAGAATGAAAGGGGGTAAAGCAACTGGAGCTGATGGGATCATGACAGAAATGTTAAAAGAAGGCAGGAATATAGTTTTGGAGTGGTTGGTACTTTTGTTCAGTAAATGTATGAAAGAGGGGAAGGTACCTATGGATTGGTGGGGTGTGTATAGTTCCTTTATATAAAGGGAAGGTCAAAAGAGAATGTAAAAATTATAGGTGAATAAGTTTATTGAGGGTGTGTAAAGGTAGAAAGTTGAAAGTGAACATAGATAAGAGTAAAGTAATGAGGATCTCAAACGATTTAGATAAAGAAAAATTGGATATCACATTGAAGGGAGGGACCATGGAAGAAGTGAATGTTTTCAGATATTTGGGAATTGACTTGTCAGCAGATGGGTTTATGAAGGATGAGGTTAACCATAGAATTGACGAAGGAAAAAAGGTGAGTGGTACGTTGAGGTATCTGTGGAGACAAAAAACGTTATCCATAGAGGCAAAGAAGGGAATACAGTGGACCCCCGCATAACGATCACCTCCAAATGCGACCAATTATGTAAGTGTATTTATGTAAGTGCGTTTGTACGTGTATGTTTGGGGGTCTGAAATTGACTAATCTACTTCACAATATTCCTTATGGGAAAAAATTCGGTCAGTACTGGCACCTGAACATACTACTGGAATGAAAAAAGTTCGTTAACCGGGGGTCCACTGTATATGAAAGTACAGTGGTACCAACACTCTTATATGGGTGTGAAGCTCGAGTTGTAAATGCTGCAGCAAGGAGGAGGCTGGAGGCAGTGGAATGTCGTGTCTAAGGGCAATGTGTGGTGTAAATATTATGCAGAGAATTTTTTTTTTTTTTTTTATTATCACACTGGCCGATTCCCACCAAGGCAGGGTGGCCCGAAAAAGAAAAACTTTCACCATCATTCACTCCATCACTGTCTTACCAGAAGGGTGCTTTACACTACAGTTTTTAAACTGCAACATTAACACCCCTCCTTCAGAGTGCAGGCACTGTACTTCCCATCTCCAGGACTCAAGTCCGGCCTGCCGGTTTCCCTGAATCCCTTCATAAATGTTACTTTGCTCACACTCCAACAGCACGTCAAGTATTAAAAACCATTTGTCTCCATTCACTCCTATCAAACACGCTCACGCATGCCTGCTGGAAGTCCAAGCCCCTCGCACACAAAACCTCCTTTACCCCCTCCCTCCAACCTTTCCTAGGCCGACCCCTACCCCGCCTTCCTTCCACTACAGACTGATACACTCTTGAAGTCACTCTGTTTCGCTCCATTCTCTCTACATGTCCGAACCACCTCAACAACCCTTCCTCAGCCCTGTGGACAACAGTTTTGGTAATCCCGCACCTCCTCCTAACTTCCAAACTACGAATTCTCTGCATTATATTCACACCACACATTGCCCTCAGACATGACATCTCCACTGCCTCCAGCCTTCTCCTCGCTGCAACATTCATCACCCATGCTTCACACCCATATAAGAGCGTTGGTAAAACTATACTCTCATACATTCCCCTCTTTGCCTCCAAGGACAAAGTTCTTTGTCTCCACAGACTCCTAAGTGCACCACTCACTCTTTTTCCCTCATCAATTCTATGATTCACCTCATCTTTCATAGACCCATCTGCTGACACGTCCACTCCCAAATATCTGAATACATTTACCTCCTCCATACTCTCTCCCTCCAATCTGATATTCAATCTTTCATCACCTAATCTTTTTGTTATCCTCATAACCTTACTCTTTCCTGTATTCACCTTTAATTTTCTTCTTTTGCACACCCTACCAAATTCATCCACCAATCTCTGCAACTTCTCTTCAGAATCTCCCAAGAGCACAGTGTCATCAGCAAAGAGCAGCTGTGACAACTCCCACTTTGTGTGTGATTCTTTATCTTTTAACTCCACGCCTCTTGCCAAGACCCTCGCATTTACTTCTCTTACAACCCCATCTATAAATATATTAACCCTTTGAGGGTCGACAGGCCCTCTCCGAAACTCGTTCTCAGGGTCGGCCAAATTTAAAAAAAAAAAAAATTATTTTCTCTTATGAAAAGATAGAGAATCTTTTCCCGATCATAACGACACCAAAAGTTTGAAATTTGATAGAAAACTTACGGAATTATGCTCTCGCAAAGTTAGCGGTCTCGGCGATGTTTACGGATCGGCGATTTTGCCCACTTTGAGCCCCATTTTCGGCCAATTTCACTGTACTAGTCGACAAAAAACATGAATATTTCGCTAGAACTCCATTTTTTCTATCGAATGGGTGCAAGAAACCACCCATTTATAAATTCAACTATCCAGTACAGTGGTCAGAATTTAGCAATTTTGCCAATTTCACACAAATTTCAAAAGATGCCAATTTCGGAATAGGGTCCAGAATAAACAAGAAAGACATTGCTGGCACTAAAATGACATTTCCTCTAGTCATTAGTCACGTCTCAAGGCCCCTCTTATATTCTTTTGCTTTCCACTTTGAATTTTTATTCTCACAAAAAATATAAGATTTACTGTTATGCAGACTACTGCATTAGTGTAAAAAATGGTATAAATATTATTGGTGCACTTGTGAAAGAATATTAAACTCACCAGTTGACGTGTATTGCACGCTTGGCACGATTTGTTTACTTTTGAAGTTTGGTAAAAATCGAACATTTCTGCTACTTTGAGCTCAATTTCAAGGCACCTTTCATTGTAAAACCAGTCAAAATCATCTCAATTTCAGTAATATGTCTTCCATTCTATAAAATGAGACCAAGAAAACTAGAATACAACAATAAATACTATACGAAAATACACTGCAAAGTCGCTGATTTATTAAAAAAAAATGGAAAAAGTTTTTTTTTTCTCATTATGCACTGTGTGCTGCAGGATTTTTTTTAGACTGTGCACACTGACCACATAGACCCATTCTTTCATATGAAGGCCTACCAGCTTTCTCCCACTAGATTTGAGGTCGCTAGAATTTATGAGTACTAGTACGTCAAAAACCCCTACGCGTAAGACGTACTAGTACGACGAAAACCCTCAAAGGGTTAAACAACCACGGTGACATCACACATCCTTGTCTAAGGCCTACTTTTACTGGGAAAAAATTTCCCTCTTTCCTACATACTCTAACTTGAGCCTCACTATCCTCGTAAAAACTCATCACTGCTTTCAGTAACCTACCTCCTACACCATACACTTGCAACATCTGCCACATTGCCCCCCTATCCACCCTGTCATACGCCTTTTCCAAATCCATAAATGCCACAAAGACCTCTTTAGCCTTATCTAAATACTGTTCACTTATATGTTTCACTGTAAACACCTGGTCCACACACCCCCTACCTTTCCTAAAGCCTCCTTGTTCATCTGCTATCCTATTTTCCGTCTTACTCTTAATTCTTTCAATTATAACTCTACCATACACTTTACCAGGTATACTCAACAGACTTATCCCCCTATAATTTTTGCACTCTCTTTTATCCCCTTTGCCTTTATACAAAGGAACTATGCATGCTCTCTGCCAATCCCTAGGTACCTTACCCTCTTCCATACATTTATTAAATAATTGCACCAACCACTCCAAAACTATATCCCCACCTGCTTTTAACATTTCTATCTTTATCCCATCAATCCCAGCTGCCTTACCCCCTTTCATTTTACCTACTGCCTCACGAACTTATCCCACACTCACAACTGGCTCTTCCTCACTCCTACAAGATGTTATTCCTCCTTGCCCTATATGAGGCTCTGGTGGCCTGGTGGTTAACGCTCTCGCTTCACACGGTGAGGGCCTGGGTTCGATTCCCAGCCAGAGTAGAAACATTGGACATGTTTCTTTCACCTGTTGTCTATGTTCCCCATCAGTAAAATGGGTACCTGGGTGTTAGTCGACTGGTGTGGGTCGCATCCTGGGACACTGACCTAAGGAGGCCTGGTCACAGACCGGGCCGCGGGGGCGTTGACCCCCGGAACTCTCTCCAGATAAACTCCAGATAAACACGAAATCACAGCTTCCCTATCTTCATCAACATTTAACAATTCCTCAAAATATTCCCTCCATCTTCCCAATACCTCTAACTCTCCATTTAATAACTCTCCTCTCCTATTTTTAACTGACAAATCCATTTGTTCTCTAGGCTTTCTTAACTTGTTAATCTCACTCCAAAACTTTTTCTTATTTTCAACAAAATTTGTTGATAACATCTCACCCACTCTCTCATTTGCTCTCTTTTTACAATGCTTCACCACTCTCTTAACCTCTCTCTTTTTCTCCATATACTCTTCCCTCCTTGCATCACTTCTACTTTGTAAAAACTTCTCATATGCTAACTTTTTCTCCCTTACTACTCTCTTTACATCATCATTCCACCAATCGCTCCTCTTCCCTCCTGCACCCACTTTCCTGTAACCACAAACTTCTGCTGAACACTCTAACACTACATTTTTAAACCTACCCCATACCTCTTCGACCCCATTGCCTATGCTCTCATTAGCCCATCTATCCTCCAATAGCTGTTTATATCTTACCCTAACTGCCTCCTCTTTTAGTTTATAAACCTTCACCTCTCTCTTCCCTGATGCTTCTATTCTCCTTGTATCCCATCTACCTTTTACTCTCAGTGTAGCTACAACTAGAAAGTGATCTGATATTTATAGTGTGGAAATTAGGAGGAGGTGTGGAGTTATTAAAAGTATTAGTCAGAGGGCTGAAGAGGGGTTGTTGAGGTTGTTTGGTCATTTAGAGAGAATGGAACAAAGTAGAATGACTTGGAGAGCATATAAATCTTTAGGGAAAGGAAGGCGGGGTAGGGGTCATCCTCAAAAAGATTGGAGGGAGGGAGTAAAGGTTTTGTGGGCGAGGGGCTTGGTCTTTCAGTAAGCGTCCGTGAGCATGTTAGATGGGAGTGAATGGAGACGAATGGTTTTTGGGACCTTACGAGCTGTTGGAGTGTGAGCAGGGTAATATTTTGTGAAGGGACTCAGGGAAACTAGTTAGCTGGACTTGAGTCCTGGAGGTAGGAAGTACAATGCTTGAACTTTTAAGGAGTTGTTTGTTATACTGGCTGTTCAGATTGACATGTGAACTGTCATATCTGGGAGCCTCTGCAAAGACAGTGATTATGTGTGAATGATGATGAAAGTGTTCAATGATGGTGAAAGTGTTTCCTTTTTGGGTCACCCTTCCTTGGTGGGAGACAGCCGACACATTAAAAAAAATGTTGCGTACTTGCTGCCTTCATTCTGGGTAATTATCTTAAGTTTCATCTTCAAGCATTTGCTTTTGCACCATCGTAAAGTCAAAATATCGTTAGCCAGGGAGCACCCATAGTGTTATTAAGGATACAATTAGTGCACTACAGTGTATGTATTTGTCTTATTGTGGTTGTAGGGTTAGAGTCCCAGCTCTTGGCTCCATCTGCTAATTAACTGCATATGCATGGCTCAGAGTCAGTTGCAGGATATCAAAACATTATTGAAACTAGAAATGGCTGTAAACAAGGCTATAAACTCTAGGGAAAAAAATAAGCACTTGTAAATCAATATCTCTCAAATATATTTACTTAACTAAGCAGTTTTGTTCCATTTGAACTACAGAACAGTAGGTGTGTATATTTCTGTACTCACCTTATTTATAATTCCAGGGGTTGAATCTCAGCTCTTGGCTCTGTCTTTCAACTTTCCATGTGCCCAATTTACTCCCTCCTAGCTTTGGTTTGGGTTCTGATGAATTATGTTGGAAATGCAACATGTCTGAGTACCTCCTAAGTTACTAAGTATTGGGGAAAAATGTGGTACACACTGGGTTCTTGCCCCTCCTCCCAGTGAACTTATGGATGAATTCTTTGTCTTGTGCATGACCCTTGTTGGTTTAGTGCTTTATTTGATTTTATAATAATTTGTCTTGTGAGGAAGGCCTTCTCAATGTACACACCCTCCCTTATCTCAGTGTTCCATTCGTACACTTCCAGTATTATACTCGGCCTGTCTTAGTGAATCAGTTTTGATCTTTTCACCATCCTTTATTGTCTCTGGTCAATAACCACAGCACCTAAAAGGAATGCGAGCAATCATGGAAGTGCCAGTGAGAAGCATAATCATGAAAGTCATGGTGTTTTAAAATATAGATATTTGATAAATTTAAGAGTGATGCATGTGTGATGAAGATGGCATGAATGAAGCTTTAATATTCATAGAAGGAATGAGGTGCAATAAGTAACCCAGGTTGTGAGCTCCTGAGAAGAATGACAAGTAACGACAGCTAAATAAGTTACTGAATGAATGGATTGAGCAAAAAACAAAAAAGGTGCACCATTTAATTTCATCTTTCTAAAGAAAATAAGCCTTAGAGCACTCAGACCATACAACTGCAGGGAATTTCCCTGCTGAGTTATGGGAAATTATTTCTGAAGGTGGCCATGAGCTACAGTAAGTGTTTAATGTTGACAAATCAAGTCTTTATTGGAAGAAGATACCAGTGAGAACTTGCATTAGCAAAGGATCGCTTCAGCTTGCTACATTTTGGTAATGTGTCAAGAAATTTTAAGTGTCAGCCCATGGTTATTTATTGCTGTAAGAACCCCCTGTGCTTTGAAAGATACAGATAAAATCACTACCAATTATTTGGAGGTCAGACCAGTCAGCATGGATAACAGAGGAATTATTTATTGATTAAGACACTGTTGTCACCATTATCTACTTTATCTTTTTCTACTTTTACTTCTTCCACCTCTACTATACTACTACTACTACTACTACTACTACTATTATTTCTGCTTATGCTTTTTCTGCTTATAATTCTGTTTCATCTGTTATTTTTCATCAGAGGGAAAAGAAAAGAGAAATGAAAGGTTTCAGAGTGAGAACTTTTGCATTTAAATTTTCAGTCAAGTGATATAATTTTGCTAATTGATGTTGATATTTAAAGATTGCACTGTGAGGTGTTTTGTTCCACCCGTAGTGATCTTTGACATTTATTTATTGTTCAGGTTGATAAGTAAGTTTATTTAGGTACAGGTGCACATAAATAAAGTTACATAAACACTAATAATTATGATAATTATCATACATAGCAGCATATGTGTAGATTTCCATTGGGGTCCTTGTGATGAGTATTATTTATATTTAAAAGTTAAAACAGGTAAGTAACCTAACTATGTGAAAAGTAGCTACATATAATGAAATAGGATGTATTAGGGGTAAGGTAAAATCAGTTATTTACGTTGATTTTATGTCGGTGATGATAGTGAATTGTGAAGGGTACTGTGAAGACAGAAAAATTACTATTGCTACTAGGCTTAATAAAACAAGTGGAACTTGTGCATGAAGCATTGTTAGAGAGTTTGTGTGATGTATCATTGGTACATAGTGAGCACATTGAAAGAAGAAGCAGTTGTGTGGATGTAGTAGTAAGGAACTTGAGTACTGCAGGAAGTTTTTAGAATTTTTCATTGCAAGTGTTGTATAATTAACCCTTAACCCTTTCAGGGTCCAAGGCCCAAATCTGGAGTCACGCACCAGTGTCCAAGAATTTTCAAAAAAAAAATTTGTTATTTTTTCTTATGAAATCGTAGAGAATCTTTTTGTGAAGGTAATAAAACAAAAAGTACGAAATTTGGTGGAAAATTGATGAAATTATGCTCTCGCGAATTTTGATGTGTCAGCGATATTTACGAATCGGCGATTTTGCCGACTTTGACTCCCATTTTAGGCCAATTACATTATTCCAATCAACCAAATTCTTAGCTATTTCACTAGTATTACTTCTATTCTATCGATTGAGCACAAGAAATCGCCAAGTCAACTGTTTCAACTACAAAATAAAGTGATCGGAAATTGTTAATTTGGCCAATTTAACACAAAGTTCAAAATATTCCAATTTCAAAATAGGGTCCAGGATAAACAATGTAGGCATTCCTGGCACTAAACTAACATTTCCTCTGTTCATTAGTCATGTTTTGAGGCTTTACAAATAAATTCCATTTTGATTTTTTATTCACATAATGAATTTTTATTCACACCAAAAAATAGAAGATTTACTGCTATGCAATACTGTAATATTTGTATAAATATCATCACCATATTTGTGAATGTATATTAGACCCACCAGCTGACGTGTATTAGACGTGTGAGGTCGTTTGTTTACTGTTGAATATCGGCAAAAATTTAACATTTCCGCTACTTTGAGCTCAGTTTCAAGCCATTTCCAGTGCTAAAACCAATCAAAATCATCTCTATTTCTGTAATATGTCTTCCATTCTATCAAATGAGACCAAGAAATCGCAAATACAACTATAAAAAACATACGAAAAAACACTGCAAAGTTGCTGTTTTAATCGAAAAATCATGATTTCAGTTTTTTTCTCTCATTATACACAGTGTGCTGCAGGATCTGTTTTATGTGGTGCACACATACCACATAGATGTATTCTCTCATATCTAGGCCCAAATGTACCACTCACAGTTTATCAGAGTGAGCTGAGCTCATGGCGTAGATCTACGGTTTGGACACTCACCATAAAGCCGTAGATCTACGGGACGGACCCTGAAAGGGTTAACACAATGAACCTTGATATAATGGACTTCCAGATGAAAAGAAAATTCACTGCATAAATTGTACTTTTAATTTATTTTCAGTGTTTAATGCAGTATATCTGTAAGTTGTGTGTACTGAATATATTAAGTAGACAGTAAAGTATCTTAGTGCTTCTAATTGATTATTTAATACCATTCTGACTTAAAAGACACTTGGAAAATCCCCCTTCAGTCCATTATATTCATTTATTATTTTCTTTTGGGCCACAGTGTCAAGATTATTAACACCTGTATTAATTTTTTAACACTGTCTCTCTCTCACTAAGGTAGGATGACCCCAAAAAGAGAAAACACATTGACCATCATTGATTTAATCACTGTTTTGTCAGAAGTGTGCTGACTTTGCAGTTCTGATGACCCTCTGAACTCTTAACATCCCCACATCCCTCCTTCAGGGTGCAGGCACTATACTTCCCAGCTCCAGAGCTTAAGTCCAGATAATTGGTTTCCCTGAATCCTTTGATAAATTTTACCTTGCTCACTCCACCATCACTTCTAATCGTAAAAACCATTTAGTCTCCCTTAACTCTGATTCACACATATAAGCCTGTTACATGGTTAAGCCCTTACCACTCAGTACCTTTACCCCTTCCCTCCAACTCTTCCTAGGATGCATACCCCATCCACCTTCCTTCCTCCCCAGATTTATATAGCCTCTTAGTTATCCTATTCTGCTCTGTTCTTTGTAAAAACCCAAAACACATCAACAATTCCTTCTTAGTCCTCGAATTATACTTTTGGTAACTCTTTTAATCTCCACATTTTGGATTCTTTGCATTATATTCAAACCACCTAGCTCTCAAACATGACATCTTCACTGCCTCCAGCTTCATACCTCACACCCACAAATGTATTGGTACAACTATACTCTAGTAATTCTCTTTCATTGCCTCCATATATAAACTTTTTTTCCACAGATGCCTCAACACACTACCTACCTTTTTTTTCCTAGTCTGTTCTATGGTTCAACCACCTGTTGACATGTCCACTCCTAAATGTCTGAATACATTCACTCATCCATACTTCATCCCTCCTATCTGATATCCACTTCTCTATTACTTAGACTTTTTTTGTTAATATCATCACCTTGCTTTTTTCTATGTCCCCTTTTAATTTCCTTTTATTCTCCCAAATTCCTCTACCACCCTTTACAACTTGCTAGAATTTCTCAAAAGAACTGTTATGTTTGTAGAATTACTGACAATTTGAATTTGAATATGTTAGGTAAAATACACATGTGCATCTAATGGAGACATTTTATTACAGCAATGTTTTGCTTTCTAAGAGCTGTGTCAGGCCATATGTTGCTGCAGTGTCTCATTAGTTTCACATTGTCCTTTTATCTTACAGTCCCACACTTTTCACCAGTACCCTAGTATTCGCTTCTTTTACAACCCCATCTGTAATTTTTTTTTTTTTAACAAGTCGGCCATCTCCCACCGAGGCAGGGTGACCCAAAAAGAAAGAAAATCCCCAAAAAGAAAATACTTTCATCATTATTCAACACTTTCACCTCACTTACACATAATCACTGTTTTTGCAGAGGTAAATGTGTTAAGTAAATATGTTAACCATGGTGACATCACACATCCTTCTCTAAGATCCACTATTATTGGAAAAGTCCCTTCTTTCTCCTATACACCCTAACCTGGTTCTCGCTCTGTATAAAAACTCTTCCCTGCTTTTAGTAACTACCTGTTTCGTATACAGTGGTACCTCGAGGTACGAACTCAATTCGTTCCAGAAGGCTGTTCGAGTACCAATACCGAACGAATTTCTTCACATAAGGAATAATGTAAATTAGATTAGTCCATTTCAGGCCCCCAAAAATACGCTTACAAAAACACACTTACATAATTGTTCGAGTTGGGAGCTATTCAAAACTTGAGGTACCACTGTATTTGCAATGGTACTTCCGTATCATCCCTATTGTATATTTATTCTACATCCACAAATGCAACAAATACTTCCTTACATTTATTGAAGCATCATTCATTATTGTTTCAGTGTAAATGCTTGTTCTAGATATCCCCTACCCTTCCTAAATTTTCCATGTTCCTCTGCAATCGTATTTTCTTACTCGTACCTCTTTCACTAATAATTTTGTCACACACACTTTACCCAGCATCCTTAACAGACTAGTTACCCAATAACTCTAACACACACTTGTCCCATTTTTCCCTTATGTAAAGGAATTCTTCATGCTGTCTGCCAGTCCTCAGGTATCTTTCATGCATGTACAGTGGTACCCCGAGTTTCGAACTTAATCTGTTCTATTTCTAAAGTCGAAACGTTCGAAACTTGAAGCAGTATTTCCCTTAAGAAATACATAATGTAAATCCAATTAATTCGTTCCTGCTGTCAGGAGGCATGACAAAATAGTACTTCAATATGACACTGTTATCAACTCTACGGCTTATTTATCTATCACAATTCATCTAATATGACATAATAAACAATATAAGTAACATAAAAACCTGATATATACTCTAGAATTAATAAAATATGTATGTCATTACGTATGTGGTTGCGGGGAGTACGCAGTCGCGGGCATTCTTGCTCCGGCTATGAAAATATCTTCCCATTCTTTCCTTCTTCAGACGTGTTAGTATAAGGGAAAGTGGAGTTTGTAATGCCAACTGCATTAGATCACTTCTTTCATAAGAAAACCATAATATAGAAATGAAATGGTGTACGTACACCGTTAACATACCTTGCAGAAGATTGGCTTTAAACTCCACAACTTGTACATGTGCTGGCATGCAGGAACACATTAAAATCATTAAGAGTGTGTTATTAGTCATGAAGATGACATATTAATAATAATAACAATAAGACAATAATAATCACTCTGAGGTGCATTAAATGTCATATAAAATGTTAATGTGGACATTTTGCTTAATCCATCTATGATATTTTTTTCAGAACTATATAATAAACAAGAAGCTGGATGTCCTGGCTTTAAGTGAAACGAAGCTGAAGGGGGTGGGAGAGTTTCAATGGAGAGGAATAAATGGGATTAGGTCAGGGGTTTCAAATAGAGTTAGAGCTAAAGAAGGAGTAGTAATAATGTTGAAGGATAAGCTATGGCAGGAAAAGAGGGACTACAAATATATTAATTCAAGGATTATGTGGAGTAAAATAAAGATTGGATGTGAAAAGTGGGTTATAGTAAGCGTGTATGCAAGTGGAGAAGAAAGAAGTGTAGAGGAGAAAGAGAGATTTTGGGAAATGTTGAGTGAATGCATGGGGAGCTTTGAATCAAGTGTGAGAGTAATGGTGGTTGGGGATTTCAATGCTAAAGTGGGTAAAAATGTTATGGAGGGAGTAGTAGGTAAATTTGGGGTGCCAGGGGTAAATGTAAATGGGGAGCCTTTAATTGAGCTATGTGTAGAAAGAGATTTGGTAATAAGTAATACGTATTTTATGAAAAAGAGGATAAATAAATATACAAGGTATGATGAAGCACGTAATGAAAGTAGTTTGTTAGATTATGTATTGGTGGATAAAAGGTTGATGGGTAGGCTCCAGGATGTACATGTTTATAGAGGGGCAACTGATACATCGGATCATTATTTAGTTGTAGCTACAGTTAGAGTAAGAGGTAGATGGGAAAAGAGGAAGGTGAAAGTGTATAAACTAGGGAGGAGGAAGTTCGGGGGAGATATAAGAGAGTGTTGGCAGAAAGGTGGGCTAGTGCAAAGATGAGTAGTGGGGGGGGTTGAAGAGGGTTGGAATAGTTTTAAAAATGCAGTATTAGAATGTGGGGCAGAACTTTGTGGTTATAGGAGGGTGGGGGCAGGTGGAAAGAGGAGTGATTGGTGGAATGATGAAGTAAAGGGTGTGATAAAAGAGAAAAAGTTAGCTTATGAGAGGTTTTTACAAAGCAGAAGTGTTATAAGAAAAGTAAAGTATATGGAGAGTAAAAGAAAGGTAAAGAGAGTGGTGAGAGAGTGCAAAAGGAGAGCAGATGATAGAGTGGGAGAGGCACTGTCAAGAAATTTTAATGAAAATAAGAAAAGAATTTGGAGTGAGTTAAACAAGTTAAGAAAGCCTAGGGAAAGTATGGATTTGTCAATTAAAAACAGAGTAGGGGAGTTTGTAGATGGGGAGAGGGAGGTATTAGGTAGATGGCGAGAATATTTTGAGGAACTTTTAAATGTTGAGGAAGAAAGGGAGGCGGTAATTTCATGCACTGGTCAGGGAGGTATACCATCTTTTAGGAGTGAAGAAGAGCAGAATGTAAGTGTGGTGGAGGTACGCGAGGCATTACGTAGAATGAAAGGGGGTAAAGCAGCTGGAACTGATGGGATCATGACAGAAATGTTAAAAGCAGGGGGGGATATAGTGTTGGAGTGGTTGGTACTTTTGTTTAATAAATGTATGAAAGAGGGGAAGGTACCTAGGGATTGGCGGAGAGCATGTATAGTCCCTTTATATAAAGGGAAAGGGGACAAAAGAGATGGTAAAAATTATAGAGGAATAAGTTTATTGAGTATACCAGGAAAAGTGTACGGTAGGGTTATAATTGAAAGAATTAGAGGTAAGACAGAATGTAGGATTCCGGATGAGCAAGGAGGTTTCAGAGTGGGTAGGGGATGTGTAGATCAAGTGTTTACATTGAAGCATATATGTGAACAGTATTTAGATAAAGGTAGGGAAGTTTTTATTGCATTTATGGATTTAGAAAAGGCATATGATAGAGTGGATAGAGGAGCAATGTGGCAGATGTTGCAAGTATATAGAATAGGTGGTAAGTTACTAAATGCTGTAAAGAGTTTTTATGAGGATAGTGAGGCTCAGGTTAGGGTGTGTAGAAGAGAGGGAGACTACTTCCCGGTAAAAGTAGGTCTTAGACAGGTATGTGTAATGTCACCATGGTTGTTTAATATATTTATAGATGGGGTTGTAAAATAAGTAAATGCTAGGGTGTACGGGAGAGGGGTGGGATTAAATTATGGGGAATCAAATTCAAAATGGGAACTGACACAGTTACTTTTTGCTGATGATACTGTGCTTATGGGAGAGTCTAAAGAAAAATTGCAAAGGTTAGTGGATGAGTTTGAGAATGTGTGTAAAGGTAGAAAGTTGAAAGTGAACATAGAAAAGAGTAAGGTGATGAGGGTGTCAAATGATTTAGATAAAGAAAAATTGGATATCAAATTGGGGAGGAGGAGTATGGAAGAAGTGAATGTTTTTCAGATACTTGGGAGTTGACGTGTCGGCGGATGGATTTATGAAGGATGAGGTTAATCATAGAATTGATGAGGGAAAAAAGGTGAGTGGTGCGTTGAGGTATATGTGGAGTCAAAAAACGTTATCTATGGAGGCAAAGAAGGGAATGTATGAAAGTATGGTAGTACCAACACTCTTATGTGGATGTGAAGCTTGGGTGGTAAATGCAGCAGCGAGGAGATGGTTGGAGGCAGTGGAGATGTCCTGTCTAAGGGCAATGTGTGGTGTAAATATTATGCAGAAAATTCGGAGTGTGAAAATTAGGAGAAGGTGTTGAGTTTATAAAAGCATTAGTCAGAGGGCAGAAGAGGGGTTGTTGAGGTGGTTTGGTCATTTAGAGAGAATGGATCAAAGTAGAATGACATGGAAAGCATATAAATCTATAGGGGAAGGAAGGCGAGGTAGGGGTCGTCCTCGAAAGGGTTGGAGAGAGGGGGTAAAGGAGGTTTTGTGGGCAAGGGGCTTGGACTTCCAGCAAGCGTGCGTGAGTGTGTTAGATAGGAGTGAATGGAGACGAATGGTACTTGGGACCTGACGATCTGTTGGAGTGTGAGCAGGGTAATATTTGGTGAAGGGATTCAGGGAAACCGGTTATTTTCATATAGTCGGACTTGAGTCCTGGAAATGGGAAGTACAATGCCTGCACTTTAAAGGAGGAGTTTGGGATATTGGCAGTTTGGAGGGATATGTTATGTATCTTTATACATATATGCTTCTAAACTGTTGTATTCTGAGCACCTCTGCAAAAACAGTGATTATGTGCGAGTGTGGTGAAAGTGTTGAATGATGATGAAAGCATTTTCTTTTTGGGGATTTTCTTTCTTTTTTGGGTCACCCTGCCTCGGTGGGAGACAGCCGACTTGTTAAAAAAAAAAAAAAATAATAAACATGCTACGTAACATATAAATTAACATAAATATAAGATGTTTTTCCAGTCGGCTTGACGAAGTGAACCAAAACCATTCGTGTCCAGGCTGGTATCAACAACAACAACTGGTTTGTTTACAAAACTCGCAAACATGGGGGTTACATATCTACCACATTTTGATACCCACCTACCTTACTCAACCTTGCACCCTATATTAAGACCATTAAGTCTTCAGATTTTTTAAGATAAGTAATGAGTGTACTGGTTATGCATCTTATCGTTCTGGGGCACTTTAAATGCCTGCTATATAATGTGTGGGGTGGGGTGGCATGGCCAGATGGGGGTTACATACCAACCACTCTGTGATACCCACCTACCTTACTCCACCTTACACCCTCTATTAAGACTACAAATATTTTAAGGTAAGTAATGAGTGTACTGTATATGCATCTTATTGCTCTAGGGCACTTTAAATGCCTAGTGTATAATGTACTGTTCACTCGAGAAACAAAGCCAGACTGACTCACGACACCTGCACGGGGAGGTGCACAGGGCAGGTGGACAGGTCTGGTACGCGGTTTGAAACACTGGGCACATTTCATACTTGGGACAAAATTGTGCGAAAAAAGCAGTCAAAACTCAAAGCATTCGATAGTCGATGTGTTCGAAACTCAGGGTTCCACTGTATTAAGCAAATACACCAACTGCTCCAATATATCCTCTCCTGCTTTAAATATTTCTTAATCTTATTTATCCCAGCTGCTTTTCTCCTCTATTAATGGCTTGCAGTATTTGCAGGATTGGAAGTTTAATACTAAAAGCCAGAAATGTTATTGTATTAAGAAAAGACTCGTATGGCAAATTGAAAATCAGTTAGAGGATTATATATCTTGACTGCGTTTTTTCGTCCAAGCTTTAGTTAACTCATTAAGTATCTGTTGTACAAATAATAATCTCACTGACTAGATTGTAAGTGTTAATACAATAATAATTTTTATTAGCAATTTTCAGGAATAATTGAAATCCATTTCGAAGGTATAAAAGTTGGAAAAAAAATGCTTTCAAAATATGAAAGGATGCCTTAATAAATATATAATGTTTTTACTCAACAAATACTAACCTTTCCAAATTTTTCTTGCCATCATTGTCAAGCAGATATCACGCTACGTTAACTCCAGAGCTAACTGGGACCTTTTGTCGGTGAGGGGCTGATGCTTGGTGCATGATCGCTGTCTTTACAACTTGTTTGTGTTTGTAATGTGTTGTTAATATCCTTTCACTTGAGGAAAGTTGCACATATCATTCGTGATGTAAAAATTTTCTAAGCATGTTCATTAATCTGGTGTCTTTTAGGTTAGCAAAACTGTACAGCATCTAGCTATTTCTACTTTGTAATCCCCTGAAGGTAGGTTCTTTGATGCTGGTACAGGTAGGGGTTCTTAAGCCAAGAAATTAGACTTAACCTCCTCCTCTTGAATCGAACCTGTTTGCCTCCCTTTTCCCAGGTGCTGTATGATATCTGCCGGTTTAGCTCTACTTCTAGTAATGTAATGATAATAATAGTAATTTTAGCAATACCAGTTTACATTTGAGCTGTGAAAATTTATTAGTTAAAAGAACTTTTTGTACATTTTAAGAATTATGCAAATTAATAAGGATTACAATCTTTGGAAATTAATAATATTGGGTAAGCAAGTATAATTTCACAGAAGTGCTGATCATTATAAGAATTACTATGCCACTGGTATGATTGCTACTGCTATCTGCAACTCTGTTTCCCAGTAACACCAGTGTTGTGTTTCCACAGGATAGCATCCTTACCCTTATGATTGCCATAATGTTATTAACCCTTTGGGGTCGCCAGGCCCTCTCAGAGTCGCCAAAATTTAAAAAAAAAAAAAATTATTATTTTCTTATGAAAAGATAAGAGAATCTTTTCCCAATCATAATGACACCAAAAGTATGAAATTTGATGGAAAACTTACGGAATTATGCTCTTGCGAAGCTAGCGGTCTCTACGATGTTTACGCATCAGCGATTTTGCCCAATTTGAGCCCTATTTTCGGCCAATTCCAGTGTACTAGTAGACAAAAATCATAACTATTTCACTAGAACTCCGTTTTTTTCTATCGAACGAGTACAAGAAACCACCCATTTACCGATTTCAGCTATCCAGTAAAGTGGTCAGAATTTAGCAATTTTGCCAATTTCACACAAATTTCAAAAGATGCCAATTTCCAAATAGGATCCAGAATAAACAAGAAAGACATTCCTGGCACTAAAATAACATTTCCTCTGTTCATTAGTCACGTCCCTAGGCCCCTCTTACATTTCTTTTGCTTTCCACTTAATTTTTTATTCTCGCAAAAAAAAATAAGATTTACTGTTATGCAGACTACTGCATTAGTGTAGAAATGGTATAAATAATATCAGCGCACTTGTGAAAGAATATTAGACTCACCAGTTGGCGTGTATTGGACGCTTAGCATGATCTGTTTACTTTTGAACTTTGGTAAAAATCGAACATTTATGTTACTTTGAGCTCAATTTCAAGGTACTTTTCATTGTAAAACCAGTCAAAATCATCTCAATTTCTGTAATATGTCCTCCATTCTATACAATGAGACCAGGAAAACTAGAATACAACAATAAATACCATACGAAAATACAGTGCAAAGTTGCTGTTTTAAACAAAAAACACGGTCAAAGTTTTTTTTTTTTCATTACGCACTGTGTGCTGCAGAATTTTTTTTATACTGTGCACACTGACCACATAGACCCATTCTTTCATATGTAGACCTACCAGCTTTCTCTTGCTAGATTTGAGGACGCTAGAATTTATGCGTACTAGTACGTCAAAAACCCTGGTGCATAAGTCGTACTAGTACGGCCGAAACCCCAAAAGGGTTAAACACAAAAAACTGCTATGATACGATTCATAAAGTACATATTTTTGACTGGGATTAAATTTAGAGCATCAGGGCCAAGTTGCTTACCTGATGTAAATTATGATATGCAAAATAACTACAGGGGGAGTTGAATGATAGCTCTAGGCCTTTTGTGTTGCAATCAACACATCAGAAGCTTGCAGTGTTGCAGAATTATAGTAGTAAATCCAGGCAGTTTTGTTTCCTACTCTAATTCTGCAATATTGCAAGCTCCTGATGTGCTGATTGCAACACAAAAGGCCTAAAGCTATCAGTCAACTCCCTTTGTGGTTTTTTGCATCTTTTATCACTCATTCACAATTACTGCATAAATTATGATATGCAAAATTTCATTTGTGACCATTATGATTTATGTCTACCTACTCGATGCTCCTAGTTCTCCAACAATTAATTATTTCTGTTATGTCTAGTTAAAGTGTTAAGGTTATTTATTCACAGCTGGAATGTAAATGTAGTACTCAGGCTGCATAGAAAATTTGGAAGCACATTTCATGAAGTGTTATAAACAAATGTTTTTGTTTTATAGGCTCCTGACTCATGAAATTGTAATAAAATTGCAAACAAACCACGACGCGGGTGGGGCTTGAACTAATGGCAAGTGAGTCGTAAAACTCCAGGTCAGTACGTAAGCCAGTGGGCCAGCTGGCCCACTGGCTTACATACTGACCTGGAGTTTTACAAATCACTTGCCATGAATTTGAGCCCTGCCTATTCTGTTTTTTTTTTTTTTATAGGCTCTCTTTTTGGCCTGAATTTTATTAAATCATTTCTCCTATATTGTAACAGGTTAAGGAGCTCCAAACTATATATTAACACTAGAAGGCTTTCTTTAACCTAGAGCAGATAACAGGGTACAGTATACACAGAGTAGTATCTTTTAGCGTGTGTATACAGGTGGGCCCTGCTTATACAGCAGGTTAGGTTCTGGGCTATTGCTGTATAGCAAAAATTGCTTTCAAATGCATATAAAAGCCTGATAGCATTTTTACACTATCATAGATTAAGTAAGCTATATAACTAGGCCTAAAAATACATATACAGTACACACATTACTTTTTCTTTTTTTCAACAAAGCGGCCGTATCCCACCAAGGCAGGGTGGCCCAAAAAGAAAAACAAAAGTAATCTGTACAGGAGAAGGGGTTACTAGTCCCTTGCTCCTGGGATTTTAGTCGCCTCTTACAACACACATGGCTTACCAAGGAAGAATTCTGTTCCACTTTCCCATGGAGATAAGAGGAGATAAACAAGAATAAGAATTAGAAAGAAAATAGAAGAAAACCCAGAGGGGTGTGTATATATATGCTTGTACATGTATGTGTAGTGTGACCTGAGTGCAAGTAGAAGTATCAAGACGGTTCCTGAAATATTGCATGTTCATGAGACAGAAAAAAGGACACCAGCAATTCTACCATCATGTAAAACAATTACAGGCTTTCGTTTTACACTCACTTCGCAAGACGGTAATACCTCCCTGGGAGGTTGCTGTCTACCTAGGACACATTACTTATCTTGAAATATTTTCATCCTTAGCTTATAGCGAGTGGTGAATATATTTATTATACGAAGTGGAAATAAATGAGGAATGGGTATATAGTAGTCCCCCCAAATTTCCGGGGGTTATGTTCCAAGACCACCCGCAAATTCTAGATGTGGTTGAAAAAATGCATATTTCTATAGTTTAACCCTTTCAAGGTCTCCAGGCCCTCTCCCAGACTTGTTCTCAATGTCACCCAAATTTCCAAAAAAAAAATTTTTTTTTTCTTATGAAAAGATAGAGAATCTTTTCCTGATCATAATGACATCAAAAGTATGGAATTTGATGGAAAACGTACGGAATTATGCTCTCGCGAAGTTAGAGGTCTCGGAGATGTTTACGCATCGACGATTTTGCCCACTTTGAGCCCTATTTTCGGCCAATTCCAGTGTACTAGTCGACAAAAATCATAACTATTTTGCTAGAATTCCATTTTTTTCTATCGAACGAGTACAAGAAACCACCCATTTATTGGACGCTTAGCATGATATGTTTACTTTTGAACTTTGGTAAAAATCAAACATTTCTGTTACTTTGAGCTCAATTTCAAGGTACTTTTCATTGTAAAACCAGTCAAAATCATCTCAATTTCTGTAGTATGTCTTCCATTCTATAAAATGAGACCAGGAAAACTAGAATACAACAATAAATACCATACGAAAATACAGTGCAGATTTGCTGTTTTAATCCAAAAACACGGTCAAAGTTTTTTTTTTCTCATTACACACTGTGTGCTGCAGGAGTTTTTTTATACTGCGCACACTGACCGCATAGACCCATTCTTTCATATGTAGACCTACCAGTTTTCTCTCACTAGATTTGAGGGCACTAGAATTTAGGTGTAGTAGTACGTCAAAAACCCTGATGTGTAAGCCGAAAGGGTTAAACCCTAAATATTCCCCAAAACACTACAATTTAATTTCAAACTCAGCTTCATACATCACCCTTAAAAAAAAAAAAAAAAGAATGTAAAGATCAACCCATATACAGTACTGTACTGTAATTCATGCAACTTTGTTTTCTTTGGTATACTGTACATACAATAAATATTTATTATTTATTATCACACTGGCCGATTCCCACCAAGGCAGGGTGGCCCGAAAAAGAAAAACTCCATCACTGTCTTGCCAGAAGGGTGCTTTACACTTCAGTTTTTAAACTGCAACATTAACACCCCTCCTTAAATATACGGTAATAATTTAAATTATATTTTTCTTGATATTTACTGTTAAAACACAAAAAATTATATGTTGCCACAAAAAAAGCCAAAAAAAATTCTGTGAATTTGTGGAGATTTCAGCAAACAATTATTATTTCGGTTGCAAGGAAAAATTCATGAATTACTGAAGCCGTAAATTCGGAACTGCGAATTCACGGGGGGTGCACCGTAATTGAAAACCACTGCATTAGCGAAATGCTGTAAAGTGTACCACTGTAAGGCAGGGTCCTCCTGTACTTGAAATATATTGTACATCAGGGTGTGTATCTCTTAGTCTATATACACTGAGAATTTACTTCAATCCCTGTTGTAGGGGTTGAAGTGTTTTTGATGTCCTGTGATGTACTGCTTTCATAACACTAGGATAGTTGATTGATTACAAATGTAGCACACTAACTCTTACCACAGCTGTTGTGGTGCCATGCTGTTTCTCATAGAATTTTACAATCAATTTACAACTACATGTATATATTTTCAGGAACAAATATTTTACTTTATGGTTAAGATTAAACTACTGTACCTCTTTGGTTTATGATAACATTTTCTTAAAAGTGCATGTACAAATTTGCTAATATATTACTGATGTTGATTAGGATGAAAGTGAGGATGAAGATAGTGAAGAGTATGACAATTCTGAAGATGACCACGATGATGCCAAGGAAGGAGAACAGAAGGAAGAGGAAGACGGCCCTAAATATGACGATGAAACCCAGAAACTTGTTGATGGTCAGATTTTATGACAGTAATTAATGTAGTGTTTATTTAAAGAATTATTTCTGTTCATTGGTTGTACCTTAGTCACTGCAGACCTGAGTTTAGATAATGTTATATAAACAGAAATGTTTGTAGTTATCATTTATAACATTTCATTTTCTTTAGTTTCTTTAGTTGAAAATGAACATAGAAAAGAGTAAGGTGATGAGGGTATCAAATGATTTAGATAAAGAAAAATTGGATATCAAATTGGGGAGGAGGAGTATGGAAGAAGTGAATGTTTTCAGATACTTGGGAGTTGACGTGTTGGCGGATGGATTTATGAAGGATGAGGTTAATCATAGAATTGATGAAGGAAAAAAGGTGAGTGGTGCGTTGAGGTATATGTGGAGTCAAAAAACGTTATCTATGGAGGCAAAGAAGGGAATGTATGAAAGTATAGTAGTACCAACACTCTTATATGGGTGTGAAGCTTGGGTGGTAAATGCAGCAGCGAGGAGACGGTTGGAGGCAGTGGAGATGTCCTGTTTAAGGGCAGTGTGTGGTGTAAATATTATGCAGAAAATTCGGAGTGTGGAAATTAGGAGAAGGTGTGGAGTTAATAAAAGTATTAGTCAGAGGGCAGAAGAGGGGTTGTTGAGGTGGTTTGGTCATTTAGAGAGAATGGATCAAAGTAGAATGACATGGAAAGCATATAAATCTATAGGGGTAGGAAGGCGGGGTAGGGGTCGTCCTCGAAAGGGTTGGAGAGAGGGGGTAAAGGAGGTTTTGTGGGCAAGGGGCTTGGACTTCCAGCAAGCGTGCGTGAGCGTGTTAGATAGGAGTGAATGGAGACGAATAGTACTTGGGACCTGACGATCTGTTGGAGTGTGAGCAGGGTAATATTTAGTGAAGGGATTCAGGGAAACCGGTTATTTTCATATAGTCGGACTTGAGTCCTGGAAATGGGAAGTACAATGCCTGCACTTTAAAGGAGGGGTTTGGGATATTGGCAGTTTGGAGGGATATGTTGTGTATCTTTATATGTGTATGCTTCTAGACTGTTGTATTCTGAGCACCTCTGCAAAAACAGTGATAATGTGCGAGTGTGGTGAAAGTGTTGAATGATGATGAAAGTATTTTCTTTTTGGGGATTTTCTTTCTTTTTTGGGTCACCCTGCCTCGGTGGGAGACGGCCGACTTGTTGAAAAAAAAAAAAAAAAAAAATTATTACATCAACTTTGAATCTTTTTCCCCCTTTTCCCTGTCTCCCCTTCCTTTCCCTTCCTCACTTTCTTCACTGTCCTTCCCTCAACACCTCTATCTCTCCCCGTCTACCATTTTTTTTTCTTTTCTTCTGCTGTGTAGCATTGAGTAACCCTTAGGGTTTAAGTATTTTTTGTGAATATAATATTTCATTTCCTTAATACTGATATGTGGTGTATTCACACACTTTTTTTTCTCAAACAGTGGCTAATGAAGCTCGTGAACAGTTTGATGAAGCAGACAGGCACGTCAGAGATTTGGCCAGGGAATTGAAATCACTGGAAGAATCTCAAGAAAAAGACTATGGGCCAGAGGAAGAATTTAGGGTTCTTGAAGGAAACTGCTTTGAATATACAGATAGAGAATACACCTACAGACTTTGTCCGTTTGATAAGGTGTGTTGATGGTTTATTAAATTTCGTAGTATTTTCTTCTTAGCAAAGTTATGAGGATACTTATAAATATGGAATTTAGCTCATCAGTTTGTAATTTTTGCATATCCTTAAGAATTTATCATAACTTGTATCAAATTGTTGTTATTTATTAATTACAGGCAATCCAGAAACCCAAATCTGGTCATGGTGAAACACGGCTTGGTCAGTGGGGCGAGTGGACGGGACCAGAAGAATACAAATACAGCAGAATGTTATATAGCAATGGTCAGGCCTGTTGGAATGGGCCTACTAGATCTGCTGATGTGAGTCAAATTGTTTGCAGTTAGTGTATAAAACTTAGAACATGAATTTTATGTATATTACTGCCTTTTATTTGGTTAAACCACAGTTTACCTGATTACAGTATAGTCAGATTACTTTAGGCAAACCTACTGCATTATACTACTACTTTTTGACTTAACCCATTTGAATAGCAGTATCCTAAGGCAGGTTTAATCTCTAGATTGGTTTGATGTAGAATAAGTCACTACAGAACCTCAAAAGGAGATATACAGTAAGGCCCCGCTTTACAGCGTTTCGCTAATATGGACACTTCAAATTATGACCAAAACTTGCTATATGGTTCCCCCCACCTGACTTTCTAATATAGTCACTGCATGCGACTTGGTTTGTTTGCATTCTCTGTGAGCACGTCTCTCCATTATGAATGGAAATTTTCCAAAATTTCAAGGGTTTTAAAGCTATTGCATATTTTATGTTTCTTTTTTTTTTTTTTTTTTTTAACAAGTCAGCCGTCTCCCACCGAGGCAGGGTGACTCAAAAAAGAAAGAAAATCCCCAAAAAGAAAATACTTTCATCATCATTCAACACTTTCACCACACTCACACATTATCACTGTTTTTGCAGAGGTGCTCAGAATACAACAGTTTAGAAGTATATACATATAAAGATACACAACATATCCCTCCAAACTGCCAATATTCCAAACCCCTCCTTTAAAGTGCAGGCATTGTCCTTCCCATTTCCAGGACTCAAGTCTGGCTATATAAAAATAACCGGTTTTCCTGAATCCCTTCACTAAATATTACCCTGCTCACACTCCAACAGCTGGTCAGGTCCCAAATACCATTCGCCTCCATTCACTCCTATCTAACACGCTCATGCACGCTTGCTGGAAGTCCAAGCCCCTCGCCCACAAAACCTCCTTTACCCCTATGATATTTTCTTCAAAATTTTATAAGAAACAGGTTACATAGCATATACACATGATACACACACCCACAGTACAATAAATTTCACATAAATATGAGGTGTGGTAGCCAGGAGGAGGAAAAAAATTCCGATTTCTTTGGTCCAGCACCAGAGAAAATGTGTATCGATCCGCCTTTGACCCAGTGACTCCCCATAACGCATTCAGCTTTGTTTACAATTCTCAGCATGACTTCTCATTACTTCTCCCTTTGTTTGTGATAGCATCTAAAGGTACTTGTTAGAAATTATTAAACTCAGTGAACAAGGTATATCGATGGTAATAATATCACTGGGCTGCTTTAAATATTGTATAGCTATGTAGGTAGGTGTAGCTATGTAGCTCAGATGGGCTACATAGCTACACCTACCAGCTATGTACACCTAACCTACAAATAAATACTACTCACCTCTTGTCCTACATTAAGACTACACATATTTTAAGCTAAGTAATAAGTGTACTTTATGTGTATTTTATCGCTCTGGGCCGCTTTATATATCGTATATTATGTTTGGGAGTCAGAAAAGTGGCAGATGCAGTTCATTGTAGATAAATGCAAAGTTCTAAAGCTCGAGAATGTTCATAACCCTAGCACCTATCAGCTTAATAATGTAGAACTTAGCCGTACAGAATGCGAAAAGGACTTTGGGGTTACAGTGAGCAGTAACCTTAAACCAAGACACAATGCCTAAGCATATATAATAAGGCAAATAGATTACTGGGTTTTATATCAAGAAGTGTAAGCAACAGAAGTCCAGCTGTTATAATACAGCTTTATATATCATTAATAGGTCCTCACCTAGATTATACAGCTCAATTCTGGTTTCCATATTACAGAGAGGATATAAATTTGTTAGAAAACATTCAGCGAAGAATGACAAAATTAATTCATAGCATTAGAAATCTTTCGTATGAAGAAAGATTGAAGTCCCTTAAATTCATTCACTTGTAAGACGAAGAATGAGGGCAGACATGATCGAAGTGTAGAAGTGGAAGATGGGTATTAATAAAGGGTATATAAATAGTGTAGGTAGTAGGTTGGTAGTGTAGGTAGTAGGACGGTAGTACTCAGGGAGGTACTACCATCCTGCCAAGTGAGTGTAAAACGAAAGCCTGTAATTGTTTTACACGATGGTAGGATTGCTGGTGTCTTTTTTTTCTGTCTCATACACATGCAAGATTTCAGATACATCTTGCTACTTCTACTTACACTTAAGTCACACTACACATACATGTACAAGCATATATATACACACCCACCTGAGTTTTCTTCTATTTTCTTTCTAGTTCTTGTTCTTGTTGTTTATTTCCTCTTACCTCCATGGGGAAGTGGAACAGAATTCTTCCTCCATAAGCCATGCATGTTGTAAGAGGCGACTAAAATGCCAGGAGCAAGGGGCTAGTAATCCCTTCTCCTGCATAAATTACTAAATGTAAAAGGTGGCAACAACAAGTAAGAGGGAGGTGAAAGTGTATAAACTAAGGGAGGAGGAAGTTCGGGCGAGATATAAGCGACTATTGGCAGAAAGGTGGGCTAGTGCAAAGATGAGTAGTGGGGGGGTTGAAGAGGGTTGGAATAGTTTTAAAAATGCAGTATTAGAATGTGGGGCAGAAGTTTGTGGTTATAGGAGGGTGGGGGCAGGAGGAAAGAGGAGTGATTGGTGGAATGATGAAGTAAAGGGTGTGATAAAAGAGAAAAAGGTAGCTTACGAGAGGTTTTTACAAAGCAGAAGTGTTATGAGAAGAGCAGAGTATATGGAGAGTAAAAGAAAGGTGAAGAGAGTGGTGAGAGAGTGCAAAAGGAGAGCAGATGAAAGAGTGGGAGAGGCACTGTCCAGAAATTTTAATGAAAATAAGAAAAAATTTTGGAGTGAGTTAAGTTAAGAAAGCCTAGGGAAAGTATGGATTTGTCAGTTAAAAACAGAGTAGGGGAGTTAGTAGATGGGGAGAGGGAGGTATTAGGTAGATGGCGAGAATATTTTGAGGAACTTTTAAATGTTGAGGAAGAAAGGGAGGCGGTATTTCATGCACTGGCCAGGGAGGTATACCATCTTTTAGGAGTGAAGAAGAGCAAAATGTAAGTGTGGTGGAGGTACATGAGGCATTATGTAGAATGAAAGGGGGTAAAGCAGCTGGAACTGATGGGATCATGACAGAAATGTTAAAAGCAGGGGGGGATATAGTGTTGGAGTGGTTGGTACTTTTGTTTAATAAATGTATGAAAGAGGGGAAGGTACCTAGGGATTGGCGGAGAGCATGTATAGTCCCTTTATATAAAGGGAAAGGGGACAAAAGAGATGGTAAAAATTATAGAAGAATAAGTTTATTGAGTATACCAGGAAAAGTGTACGGTAGGGTTATAATTGAAAGAATTAGAGGTGAGACAGAATGTAGGATTGCGGATGAGCAGGGAGGCTTCAGAGTGGGTAGGGGATGTGTAGATCAAGTGTTTACATTGAAGCATATATGTGAACAGTATTTAGATAAAGGTAGGGAAGTTTTTATTGCATTTATGGATTTAGAAAAGGCATATGATAGAGTGGATAGAGGAGCAATGTGGCAGATGTTGCAAGTATATGGAATAGGTGGTAAGTTAATAAATGCTTTAAAGAGCTTTTATGTGGATAGTGAGGCTCAGGTTAGGGTATGTAGAAGAGAGGGAGAATAGTACTTCCCGGTAAAAGTAGGTCTTAGACAGGGATGTGTAATGTCACCATGGTTGTTTAATATATTTATAGATGGGGTTGTAAAATAAGTAAATGCTAGGGTGTTCGGGAGAGGGGTGGGATTAAATTATGGGGAATCAAATTCAAAATGGGAACTGACACAGTTACTTTTTGCTGATGATACTGTGCTTATGGGAGAATCTAAAGAAAAATTGCAAAGGTTAGTGGATGAGTTTGGGAATGTGTGTAAAGGTAGAAAGTTGAAAGTGAACATAGAAAAGAGTAAGGTGATGAGGGTATCAAATGATTTAGATAAAGAAAAATTGAATATCAAATTGGGGAGGAGGAGTATGGAAGAAGTGAATGTTTTTCAGATACTTGGGAGTTGACATGTTGGCGGATGGATTTATGAAGGATGAGGTTAATCATGGAATTGATGAGGGAAAAAAGGCGAGTGGTGCGTTGAGGTATATGTGGAGTCAAAAAACGTTATCTATGGAGGCAAAGAAGGGAATGTATGAAAGTATAGTAGTACCAACACTCTTATATGGATGTGAAGCTTGGGTGGTAAATGCAGCAGCGAGGAGACGGTTGGAGGCAGTGGAGATGTCCTGTCTAAGGGCAATGTGTGGTGTAAATATTATGCAGAAAATTCGGAGTGTGGAAATTAGGAGAAGGTGTTGAGTTTATAAAAGCATTAGTCAGAGGGCAGAAGAGGGGTTGTTGAGGTGGTTTGGTCATTTAGAGAGAATGGATCAAAGTAGAATGGCATGGAAAGCATATAAATCTATAGGGGAAGGAAGGAGGGGTAGGGGTCGTCCTCGAAAGGGTTGGAAAGAGGGGGTAAAGGAGGTTTTGTGGGCAAGGGGGCTTGGACTTCCAGCAAGCGTGCATGAGCGTGTTAGATAGGAGTGAATGGAGACAAATGATACTTGGGACCTGACGATCTGTTGGAGTGTGAGCAGGGTAATATTTAGTGAAGGGATTCAGGGAAACCGGTTATTTTCATATAGTCGGACTTGAGTCCTGGAAATGGGAAGTACAATGCCTGCACTTTAAAGGAGGGGTTTGGGATATTGGCAGTTTGGAGGGATATGTTGTGTATCTTTATACGTATATGCTTCTAAACTGTTGTATTCTGAGCACCTCTGCAAAAGCAGTGATAATGTGTGAGTGTGGTGAAAGTGTTGAATGATGATGAAAGTATTTTCTTTTTGGGGATTTTCTTTCTTTTTTGGGTCACCTTGCCTCGGTGGGAGACGGCCGACTTGTTGAAAAAAAAAAATAACTTTCATTTTTCCTTTTGGGCCACCCTGCCTCAGTGGGATACAGCCGGTGTGTTGAAAAAAAGAATATAGTGTCTTGAAGATGTCCCTCCAAGAGAGAGCCTGCAATGATGCATTCAAATTAGTTTAGATTTACAACGGATATAGGAAAATATTGGATTGGAAATAGGGGATTGATGAGTGGAACAATCTGCCTAGTAGGGTGATTGAGGCTAAAACCTTGGGTAATTTCAAGTTTAGGTTGGATAAATATACGAGTGAGAAAGGTTGAATTTGAGTGGAACATGCACACGAGCTAGTGGATTTATCAGAGCTTATTGTTAGGGTAGCACTAAAGTGGGTTGGGCAAGTATTCTGTTAGTGGGTTGGATTTGTGAAGGACCTGCCCAGTATGGGCCAACAGGCCTACTGCAGTGTTCCTCCTTTCTTATGTTCTTAAGTATTATCCAGAGGGCTGAGGAGGGGTTGTTGAGGTGGTTCGGACATTTAGAGAGGCTGGAACACAATAGAATGATTTAAAAGGTGTATAAATCTATAGTGGAAGGAAGGCAGGTAGGAGTTGTTCTAGGAAAGGTTGGAGGAAGGGGGTAAAGGAGGTTTTGTGTGCGAGCTGCTTGGACTTCAAGCAAGAGTCAGTTAATGTGTCAGATAGGAGCAAGTGGAGACAAGGGGTTTTATGACCTTACATGCTGTTGGAGTGTGAGCAAAGCAACATTTATGAAGGGATTCAGGGAAAGCGGTTAACCAGACTTGAATCCTGAAGGTGGGAAGTATAGCGCCTGCACTCTGAAGGAAGGGTTGTTGAAAAGTTGCATTTTTTTTTTAAATTAGTGTAGGTATGCCTCTGGCAAGACAGTGGAGTGAATGATGAAAATGTTTCTTCTTTTTCAGGTCACCCTGCCTCAGTGGAAAATGGTTGATGTGTTAATAAAAAAAAATTCTCATAATCTGGCCTGTTTGATTTATTCATATCAGTGATTACTGTATCACACTTCTTTTTTTTTTTTTTTTTTTTACCCCACCAGCCATCGCCCACTTAGGTAGGGTGACCCTCAAATAAACATGAAATATTGATTCATTAAGTAGCTGTGAATGGAGTATCCTATATATGTTTTTTATGGTTTCTAATGGAATTTTCTTTTTTGTAATGTTTCATATATGAAATATCACAAGTAGTTTGCTAATCACTGTTCACTTTTATGTTTCTTGTTTATAATTATTGATTATCTTTTGTTGCATATGATGTATCAAATTATCATAATTTCAGGTTCAAATATCCTGTGGGACTGAAACGAAGCTTATAGGTGTTTCTGAACCAAATCGATGCGAATACTTATTCCTTTTAACCAGTCCAGCAGTATGTACCAAACCGGAGGAGACTAACGGAGACGAGAGCACAGATCACAGCCATATAGAGTTGTAGTGACTCTTGTAATGTAACTCCAGGATTTTGTACATTATATTTTTTTTGTAACTGTAATTAAATGCGAATTTTAAAAATTCATGTATTTTATTTCAGAGAGTAAACTTATCTTCTTGTTTAAGATAAAATATTGTGTCATGTTACTCATTTCGAGATTCACATTGGTTTGGGATTTATGCTGATTAAATATATTTTCAGTTTCTTTAAAATGTACTAGTGTAAAAGATGACAGAGTATATTATACCAGACTGGTAATTTGAAGCAAGGTTCAATTAATCTTTTTAATAATACTAAATGTTCAGCACTATTTTATTTGGGTTTGGTTAAAATGCACTTCTGTTACACATTGTTGTTTACTGTAGCAATTAGTACTTAGTCACACAATATTTTCACAATAAAAATTAACTTGTGTAATAATTGTACTGTAATAATTTTTTCATTTATTTGTCTGTGCATATAAATTCTGTATTATTTAAATTCAGTTTGAGTGAGTGTTTAAGCTGGTACCTGTGATGATTACATTCCTCTAAAACATGATAAATAATAGCATTTGTGGAAATTTAATAATAAACTTCATTAATAACCTGATGTTTTCTTAGTAAAATGTAAAAGCTGATTCTTATGGAACTTTTTTAATGAACCTTTTTGCAGCCTGAACCATAACCATAATACTATGGTTATGAGCACTTTTTAACTGCCCACACCTTCAGTCTTCATGCCAGTCACAATTTTGAATTTGATCAATTTGAGGAGCCTTTGTTGTTTACTGTTTAATGCTTATTTCATGGATCAGACCTGACCCTTACAGATTTAGGCTTAGTTTGATTATAGTTTTTACGAGGATAGTGAGGCTCAAGTTAGAGTATGTAGGAAAGAGGGAAATTATTTCCCAGTAAAAGTAGGCCTTAGACAAGGATGTGTGATGTCACCGTGGTTGTTTAATATATTTATAGATGGGGTTGTAAGAGAAGTAAATGCGAGGGTCTTGGCAAGAGGCGTGGAGTTAAAAGATAAAGAATCACACACAAAGTGGGAGTTGTCACAGCTGCTCTTTGCTGATGACACTGTGCTCTTGGGAGATTCTGAAGAGAAGTTGCAGAGATTGGTGGATGAATTTGGTAGGGTGTGCAAAAGAAGAAAATTAAAGGTGAATACAGGAAAGAGTAAGGTTATGAGGATAACAAAAAGATTAGGTGATGAAAGATTGAATATCAGATTGGAGGGAGAGAGTATGGAGGAGGTAAATGTATTCAGATATTTGGGAGTGGACGTGTCAGCGGATGGGTCTATGAAAGATGAGGTGAATCATAGAATTGATGAGGGGAAAAGAGTGAGTGGTGCACTTAGGAGTCTGTGGAGACAAAGAACTTTGTCCTTGGAGGCAAAGAGGGGAATGTATGAGAGTATAGTTTTACCAACGCTCTTATATGGGTGTGAAGCATGGGTGATGAATGTTGCAGTGAGGAGAAGGCTGGAGGCAGTGGAGATGTCATGTCTGAGGGCAATGTGTGGTGTGAATATAATGCAGAGAATTCGTAGTTTGGAAGTTAGGAGGAGGTGCGGGATTACCAAAACTGTTGTCCAGAGGGCTGAGGAAGGGTTGTTGAGGTGGTTCGGACATGTAGAGAGAATGGAGCGAAACAGAATGACTTCAAGAGTGTATCGGTCTGTAGTGGAAGGAAGGCGGGGTAGGGGTCGGCCTAGGAAAGGTTGGAGAGAGGGGGTAAAGGAGGTTTTGTGTGCGAGGGGCTTGGACTTCCAGCAGGCATGCGTGAGCGTGTTTGATAGGAGTGAATGGAGACAAATGGTTTTTAATACTTGACATGCTGTTGGAGTGTGAGCAAAGTAACATTTATGAAGGGGTTCAGGGAAACCGGCAGGCTGGGCTTGAGTCCTGGAGATGGGAAGTACAGTGCCTGCACTCTGAAGGAGGGGTGTTAATGTTGCAGTTTAAAAACTGTAGTGTAAAGCACCCTTCTGGCAAGACAGTGATGGAGTGAATGATGGTGAAAGTTTTTCTTTTTCGGGCCACCCTGCCTTGGTGGGAATCAGCCAGTGTGATAATAAATAAAAATATTATTGGATCAAACCTGATTACTTCATATTCCTCAGGTGCAGTACATAGGTACCTTTGGGTTTGGTGCTTTCTTTTGAATGTAAAAATTATTTGGTCTTGCACATGCTCCACAGTATGGACTTAGTTATAAATAATAATGTGATGTAACCTGCTATGATCTATATTAGACCCTTTAAAAGAGCATCTTGATGTAGGTGATGGGGCTCTTGATTCAAGGAATTGGATCAAACCTGGTTACCTCTCATTCCGTAGGTGCTGTATAGCCCATACAGATTTAGTAATACAGTAATACAGAAAATTCGTAGTTTGGAAATTAGGAGAAGGTGTGGGATTACCAAAACTATTATCCAGAGGGCTGAGGAGGGGTTGTTGAGGTGGTTCGGACATGTAGGGAGAATGTAACAAAACAGAATGACTTTGAGAGTATATAAATCTGTAGTGGAGGGAAGGTGGGGTAGGGGTCGGCCTAGAAAGGGTTGGAGGGAGGGGGTAAAGGAGGTTTTGTGTGCGAGGGGTTTGGACTTCCAGCAAGCATGCATGAGCATACTTGATGAGTGAATGGAGTCAAATGGTTTTTAATACTTGACGTGCTGTTGGAGTGTGAACAAAGTAACATTTATGAAGGGATTCAGGGAAACCAGCAGGCCGGACTTGAGTCCTGGAGATGGGAAGTACAGTGTCTGCACTCTGAAGGAGGATGTTAATGTTGCATTATTATAACTAGTGTAAACCAGCCCTCTGGCAAGACAGTGATGGAGTGAATGATGAAAGTTATTCTTTCTCGCGCCACCCTGCCTTGGTGGGAATCAGCCGATGTGTTAAAAAAAAAAATTAATTAGGAAAATTCTGGTTTGCAAATTGACAAGGTATAATTTTTAATAAGTGTACAGTGTGTAGTCAGTTAAGCTGCTGCCTTCACTTAACACTACTCTTGTTTGTTATATGTCATACTTTTCTATTCAGGAATTTGCAATCTTTGCTTATACAACAACGATCATTTGTCCAAACAAGTCCAGTGAAAATTCATTGTTGCTATAACTCTACAGCAAATATCAGTCTTAATCTTTTGAAATTGTTTCAATGATGATGAAAAATAACTGCTAAATTTAGGTTAATGAAATAGAAGTCTGGTAGGTTTTAGCTAAATTTACTCCTCTACGAGAGTTCCTTACTTCTTGGTGATGGACTCTTGATCTGACAAAGTGAAACTGTGTTTTCTTTTGGATCAAACCTTATTACTTGCCAGTTCTCCAGGTGTTGTGTTACCTTGACAGATTTAGTGCTTTATATAAATTTAATACTTAAGGAGTATGCCTTGATGCTAGGGCTTGAGATCTCTCAATCCAAGGAATTTGGAGTTACCCCTCCCTTTCCTGTGGTCAAACCTGAAAAAGGTATAGATATGGATTGTGAAATGCTAAAAATTAGACTTCAAATAGCTTTACATGCTGTGGGATTATGATTTCAATAATATTGACTTTGAATTGGTCATGAAAGTAACAAGTTGATGATGATGGTAAAGTTTGTTAGAAACAGTATACGATTAAAGCTGTGACCAACCAAGCTGTTCTAGTACTTTTGTAAATAAAACAAAGCAGTTCTTTAAACCCTTTCAAAGTTGTGACCCGTGCTCTCAGACTTGGTCTTAGGGTCGCAAAATTTAAAAAAAAAAAAAAATTTTCTTATGAAATGGTAGAGAATCTTTTTCACAAGGTAATGAAACCAAAAGTACAAAATTTGATGGAAAACTTACAGAATTACGATCCTGCAAAGTTAGCTGTCTGTGATATTTATGCATTGGCAATTTTGCTCACTTTGTGCCCAATTTTTGGCAACTCCATTGTTCCCGTTGACCAAACTGATTGCTATTTTACTAGTATTTCTTCTATTGATTGAGTACAAGAAGCCACCCATTTATCTATTTCAACTACTCAATGAAGTGATCAGAAATCAGTAATTTGGCCAATTTCACGCAAAATTCAAAAATTGTCAATTTCAAAATAGGGTCCAGAATAAACAATGTAGACATTCATGGCACTAAAAAAACATTTCCCCTGTTCCTTAGTCACGTCTACATTATTATTATTATAATCAAGGGGGAAGCGCTAAACCCGGAGGATTATACAGCGCCTGGGGGAAGGGGATGTGGAAGGCATTCAGGCTTAATTCGGGGAACTGGAGCACAGATCCAATTCCCTAAATCAAGAGCCCCTCACCAACATCAAGGAATCTTCCTTGAGGGGTCACGTCTCCAGCCCCTCTTATATTATGCTTGCTGTATAGCCCTTGTGGCTTAGCGCTTCCTTTTGATTATAATAATAATAATAATTATATTATGCTTGCTTTCCATTTTGAATTTTTATTCACACAAAAAAATAGAAGATTTACTGTTAAGGAGACTACTGCATTATTGTAATAATTGTATAAATAATGTCAGTGCATTCCTAAATGCATATTAGACTGGCCAGTTGGATGTTTATTGGACAAGTGACATAATTTGTGTAGTACCTGGAGTATACCTGGAGGGGGTTTCTGGGCTCAATGCTCCCTGCAGTCTGGTCTGTGACCAGGCCTCATAGTGAATCAGGGCCTGATCAACCAGGCTGTTACTGTTGGCCGCATGTTAACCGACGTATGAACCACAGCCCAGCTGGTCAGATACTGACTTTAGGTGCCTGTTCAAGCCTTCTTGAAGACAGCCAGAGATCTATTGGTAATCCCCCCTTATGTATGCTAGGAGACAATTGAACAGTCTTGGGGCCCCTGACACTTATTGTGTTGTCTCTTATCATGCATGTGGCACCCCTGCTTTTCATTGGGGGGATGTTGCATCATCTGCCTAGTCTTTCGCTTTCATAGGGAGTGATTTTCGTGTGCAAATATGGTACTAATCACTCTAGGATTTTCCAAGTGTATATAATCATGCATCTCTACTGCCTGCGTTTCAGGGAGTATAGGTCGAGGAACTTGAAATGTTCCCAGTAATTTAGGTGTTTTATAGCACTTGTGTGTGCCATCAGCAATTTCACCTGCCTTGAAAGGTGCTGTTAGTGTGCAGCAAAATTCCAGCCTAGATAGAACAAGCAACCTGAAGAGTGTTATCATGGGCTTGGCATCCCTAGTTTTGAAGGTTCTCATTCTCCATCCTATCATTTTTCTAGCAGATGCAATTGATACAATGTTGTGATCTTGGAAAGTGAGATCCTCTGACATTATCACTCCCAGATCTTTTACACGAGTTTTTCATTCTCTTGTGTGGTTGGAATTTGTTTTATATTCTGATATAGTTTTAATTTCATCACAAGATTTCCATATCAGAGTACGTAATTGAAATTTCTCATCGTTGAACTTCATATTGTTTTCTGCTGCCCATTTAAAGATTTTAGTGTTGTCTGCCTGGAGACTTTCAGTGTCTTCAGTGGAGGACACTGTCATGCAAATTCGGGTGTCATCTGCAAAGGAAGACACGGTGCTGTGGCTTACATCCCAGTCTATGTCAGATAGGATGAGAAACAGGATGGGAGCAAGTACTGTGCCTTACGGAACAGCTTTTCACTGTAGCCACCTCTGACTTTACTCTTTTTACTACTACTCTTTGTGTTCTATTTGTTAGGAAGTTCTAGATCCATCTACCAACTTTTCCTGTTATTCTTTTATCATGCATTTTGTGCACTATTACACCATGGTCACACTTGTCAAAGGCTTTTGCAAAGTCTGTGTATACTACATTTGCATTTTGTCTGCTAGAGCATCCAGGACCTTGTCATAGTGGTCCAGTAGTTGGGACAGGCAGGAGCGAACTGCTCAAAACCCATGTTGCCGTGGGTTGTGTAACTGATGGGTATCTAGATGAGTGGTGATCTTGCTTCTTAGAACCCTTTCAAGATTTTTATGATATGGAATGTTAGTGCTATCAGTCTGTAGTTCTTTGCTATGGCTTTACTGCTCCCTTTGTGGAGTGAGGCTATGTCTGTTGTTTTTAGCAGCTGTGGGATAACCCCTGCATCCATGCTCCCGCTCCATATTATTATTATAATCAAAAAGAAGCGCTAAGCCACAAGGGCTATACAGCGCTGCAGGGTAGGGAAGGAAGCGAGGGTATTGGATGGCAGAAGGGAGGAGGGATGATCAGTAGGTTACAGAAAACAGCGGGGCAGGGGATAGTACGGGGGTAGAGGGTAGCAAGAGATTGAAGTAGAAAGGGCTGAAGGTATCAGAATTTGTGAAGTAAGTCAGTTGTTGTCAAAAAGTCAATGAGAGAGTCTGGATGAAAGGTGGGTCCATCAGCGAGAAGGGAAGGCAAAGAGAGAGCAGCAGAGCGAAGACTACGACGGAGGTAAATTCTGCGTGCTCGTTGATAAAGTGGGCAGTCCAACAGAATGTGGCTGAATGATAATGGAACTTGGCAATTCTCACAGAGAGGAGCAGGGCGCCTCTCCATGAGATATCCATGAGTAAGACGAGTATGGCCAATGCGAAGACGGGAGAGAGTAGTCTCCCAACCTCGACACTGGTGATAACAAGATGGCCAGTAACCTATACTTGGTTTAATAGATTGAAGTTTGTTCCCGAGCATAGTAGACCAACGTTGTTGCCAACGGGTGTGAAGGTGGGAAGATATTGCAGCAAAATAGTCAGTAAATGGAATACCTCTACACGAAACTGGTAGGTCATGTACTGCTGACCGCGCAGCATTGTCTGCCTGTTCATTGCCCTGTACGTCAACATGACCAGGGACCCAACAAAAAACAATATCTTTATGCTTGGTAAAGATGCGGCGTAGCCAAAGTTGGATATGGAGGACTAAGGGGTGAGGTGTATCAAATTTCTGTATAGTCTGTAAAGCACTAAGGGAGTCTGAGACAACCACAAATGATGACACAGGCATAGATGCAATACGGATAAGTGCTGTAAGGATGGCATACAATTCAGCAGTAAAAATACTAGCCGAAGATAGTAAATGCCCTTGTACGACGCTGTCCGGAAACACTGCTGCGAATCTTACGCTGTCAGAAGACTTAGAGCCATCTGTGTACACAGCAATGGCATGAGAATGAGAGTGAAAGTGGTCAAGAAAAAGAGAGCGGGAAGCGGCCGTAGACAGTTGGGCTTTCGAGCAAGGGAGAGAGAAAGAACAGACTCAAACAGCTGGAACTTCCCAGGGGGGTAGGGAAAAGTGAGATGCTACATGTACATAGAAAGGTGGTAATTGAAGAGAAGACAAGAGCGAATGAAGGCGAAGAGAGAAGGGACGGAGTAAACAGGGGTGGCAAACAAATAAAGAATGTCTACTAATATCAGTGACCATTCTATAAATGGAAGGATTGCGGAG
Source organism: Cherax quadricarinatus (assembly GCF_038502225.1). Lineage (NCBI taxonomy): Eukaryota > Metazoa > Arthropoda > Malacostraca > Decapoda > Parastacidae > Cherax > Cherax quadricarinatus. The sequence continues at coordinate 6,657,482 of NC_091297.1, forward strand.
ATCATGAGAGCGTACATAGTAGCGAAGGCAATGGGCATCACGGCGATCGGATAAGGATGGAACGTTCGCTTCTGCATAGAGGCTCTCGACAGGGGAAGAGCGAAAAGCACCAAGGCATAAACGTAATCCTTGGTGATGAATGGGGTTAAGGCTAGAGAGAGTAGCAGGAGATGCCGCTGAATAGATCTGGACACCATAATCAAGTTTCGATAAGATAAGGGTGGAATGTAGGCGAAGGAGGGTTCAGCGATCAGCTCCCCATGAAAGATGAGCAAGGATTTTAAGAAGGTTCAGCCGGCTGTGACAAGTTGCCTTCAGAAAGGTAATGTGAGGTTTCCAGGATAACCTACGATCAAAGAGGAGGCCCAGAAACTTGACTGTATCACGTTCAGGGATACGGGAGCCATAGAAGTACAAAGGATGATTGGAGATGACAGAGCGTCGTCTAGTGAAAGTAATTTGGTGGGTTTTAGTGCTGGAAAATTTAAACCCATGTGTGGTGGCCCAATTGGAAACACGGTCGACTGCATGCTGGAGAGAAACTGTAATAAGGTGACAGTCAGCGTCTGCACAGGCAATAGCGAAGTCATCAACATAGAGTGATGACCAAATATTTGATGGAAGACTAGAGGCCAAATCATTAATAGCAAGGAGAAAAAGTGTTGTGCTCAGAACACATCCCTGAGGGACACCTTCAGCTTGGATAAAGTCCGGGGAGAGCACATTATTAACCCGAACACGGAAATGCCTGTCAGTTAAAAAGTTCTTAAGGAAGGATGGTAGATTGCCTCGAAGGCCTAAGGAGTGGGCTTGGGCTAAAATATTATACCTCCAAGTTGTGTCATATGCCTTCTCAAGGTCAAAAAATATGGCAATAACTGAGTGGTTATTCACAAAGGCATTACGAACATACGTATCCAAGCGCAGTAAGGGGTCTATGGTAGAACGTCCCTTACGAAAGCCATATTGACGAGTGGAGAGACTGTTGTGTGTCTCTAAATACCACACTAAACGTCTATTTACTAGGCGTTCGCCCCTCAAGGAAGGTTCCTTGATGTTGGTGAGGGGCTCTTGATTTAGGGAATTGGATCTGTGCTCCAGTTCCCTGAATTAAGCCTGAATGCCTTCCACATCCCCCCCCCCCAGGCGCTGTATAATCCTCCGGGTTTAGCGCTTCCCCCTTGATTATAATAATAATAATACTAGGCGTTCCATCACTTTGCAAACTGCACTGGTAAGAACAATGGGACGATAGTGGGAGGTTTCATGTCCCGTAGTGCCTGGTTTGTGGAAAGGGAGAACAATGGCGGATTTTCACAGCTGTGGAAGAACTCCTTGTGACCAAATAAGATTGTAAAGGCGTAATAGGACTGCAAGGGCTGACTGATGTAAATGTTGTAGCATACGAATATGAATGTCGTCGGGCCCAGCTGCCGATGATCGGCAAGCTGAGAGTGTTGCCTCCAGTTCTTGAAGTGTAAAAGGCACATTATACTGTTCTTCTCTGAGAGAAGAAAAGTCCAAGGGTGCTAACTCTCTGGCAGACTTTGAGGAAAGAAATGAGGGGCATAGATGGAGTCCCTGAGAAATACGGACCAGATGATTGCCAATTTCATTGGCAACATCTAGTGGGTTTGAGTGGGCAACCCGCAGAACAGGAGCCGAGTCAGGAAAATATATACCACTCAGTTTTCGTACTTTTTTCCAGACTGCACTCATAGAGGAAGCAGAGGTGATGGTGGAGACAATCTCGCCAGCAAGTGCGTTTAGCATCACGGACACGGCGAGCGATCGCACGCTTCTGTATTTTGAATGGAACTAACTGGGTTCCCGCTGCGCATGCGCAGATGTGCCGGGGTATAGGTCGAACTGGGGCACGAGAGGCGGGAGTGTTTTGAATGTAGTGAGGAGGCTGGGAAAGCATGGAACCAGGAAATTGGCGTTTACGGCGGCCAAAGGATTAATATAGGCCTCATTTCATAATAGGAAGTGTCGTAACTGTTCCTGGTGGAGAGTGAGGGAACGTGATTTACGGGACCACCGTAATAGAGTGGTAAAATGAGTGAATAAGGGTAGGACCGGGTGACTGGCGTGTCACCATGGACTGTGTCCTGGGGAAAATTACCCTTGGTTTAATCATCACTCATCAGTCTCAGATCTTAATGGAGTGATCTCTAATGTGTATAATAATTATGAGACATTAAATCGTCTTGTGAATTGTAATGTAATTAATGATAATAACGCTAAGTTAAGAGAATGCATGAAGTGAAATAAATCGCCCTGCTCCGAGTGAACGCGTGGTTCTCGTCCCGAAGTTTTATGGAATCACGACTTCTAAACCAGGACAAACCAACGGATACCTCGTCCTGCTGGAATAACAACCGTGTCGGTGAAGCAGGACATCGAAAAGAGATGGTGAATGGAGGAAATAAGGAGCATCAATCACCCACAGTTAAGTAACCTTTCTAGTTATAGCAGACTGATACTGGCCAGTTAGGTATGTTTTAATTGGATAGGTTATGGGTGATCCAGCCACATCAAGTGACCACCAGAGAATATCTGGTAAGTGGTGGGATTATGTACAAGTGTTTTTTCCTTGATGGGTATATCCATGTGTAGCCTACCCCCCCCCCTTCATTCAGTTAAACTAATATAATCTATACAGTCCACAATTAATTAGTAGCGCCGTACTTGAGGGTGCTACCCAATTTATACTGGTCTCGGATAGATATGGACAAGATTGTGAGGGTCGAGGGGCCACCTGCAGTGACCAGAGGTGGTTAAGTTGTCTCACATGTCTACATGGGTGACTACGGTAAACAATATCGTTGTTGTCTCCCAAGGAGATTACTCGTATGTATGTAATGTTGAGGTATGTACAAGTAATCACTCCCTAAAAATTTTCCACAATTTCTGTTTCCCTTGGGAACAAACCTTTCCTCTGCCTCCTTGCACTTTGTTGCCACATATTCCATCATCTCGTTTACTGATTTTCCTACCATTTCTCTGTCCCACTGAACCTCCTGCAGGAAGTTTATCATACCTGTGTAGTCCCCCCTTTTATAGTTTGGCCTGTCCCCTTCAGTTCCTGTTACCTTCTTCACTTCTAACTCTACTATATAATCAAAACTCAGAACCACGTGATCGCTAGCTCCAAGGGGCGTCTCGTAAGTGATGTCCTCAATGTCTGAACTGCTCAGGGTGAACACAAGATCCAGCCTTGCTGGCTCATCCTCCCCTCTCTCTATGGTTGTATCCCTGACATGTTGATGCATGAGGTTTTCAAGTACCACATCCATCATCTTGGCTCTCCATGTTTCAGGACCCCCATGTGGCTCCAGGTTTTCCCAGTCGATCTCCCTGTGGTTGAAATCGCCCATTACCAGTAACTTTGCTCTGCTCGAGTGAGCTCTTCTTGCCACCTCAGCCAGTGTGTCCACCATCACCCTGTTGTTTTCTTCATACTCCTCTCTTGGCCTCCTGCAGTTCTGTGGTGGGTTATACATCACTCCAATGACTACTTTATGTTCTCCGGACTGAATTGTACCTACAATGTAGTCTCTTTCTCCAATCATGTCCATGCCTTCCATTTCCTCAAATCCCCATCGGTGTTTTATGAGCAGTGCAACCCCTCCTCCCCCTCTACTCCTTCTATCTTTCCTCAGGATCTGATATCCCATTGGGTAGATTGTGTCTGTTATTGTCTCAGCGAGTTTTGTTTCTGTGACTGCTATGATGTCTGGGGATTTTTCACTGATTCTTTCGTTCCACTCCTCATGTTTATTCATTATTCCATCCGCGTTTGTGTACCAAACTTTCAGTTTCTTTTCTATCATTGTGGTCATGCAAGAATATTGGGGTTGGGGGACCGAGAGCCTTGGTGGGGGCCTATATGGGGCTTTGGTGTAGGTGGGGTTTGTGATGATGGGGGTGGGGTCAGAATGCCCATAAGGGACAGCTGTTGGGGGTGAGGTTTGTGATATGGGGGTTGGTGGCAGAGGGAACAGTGAGTGGGTTGTAGTATAGGTTGCTCAGTTGCGTTGGGAATGTCGCAGTTGGAGTCTTTTGGTGGGAGATTCTGTGTGGTGTGTTTGCCCTTCCTCCTGTGTCTGGGTCCTGCTCATCTTCGTCATTGCCTCTCGTTCCTCCTTGCGTCTCTGTACCCTCTCTTTCAGTGTAGTCCTTTCTTGTGTTCTGTCGCGGTCGAGGTATACTCTCTGGTACCCTTGTCCCTCAGTCTTGCTTTCTCTTGCAGAATCCTGGTTTGAACTGATTTTTCCTTGAAAATTACTTTGACAGGCCGTATCCTTCCACTCGCAAACCACCCAATTCTCTGAAAATTTGTCACCTGGGTCATATCGCCCTCACCTATTGTTTTCATGATGCCTTCAATCATTTTTTTCTCCTCCTGTTTTATTTCTTCGATGTTGTCCCCCTTGGCTTCTTGGAGCTCGTACACAAAAACTGACCTCGCCCTTTCCTCCTCCCACTGAGTCTCCATCTGCTTCCTCTGAGGCATTTTATTTCCTTCCATTGGCATGTTCTTGCCTTCAGTCCCTGTCATATCTGAAACTTCTATTCTCAGTGAACTGTCTTTCATGACCAGCTGTCCCTTGCTACTGCAGTTGGCTGTAAGAATCTCTGCATATAGCATACCTTCATTGTCTTCGGACCTGTCATTTGATCTTAGTGTGCTCCTCGTCTTTTCCCTGGTCCCACGTGGGTCTGATAGGGCCTTCACGTACGGCATGTCTCCTTTGTTGCTTACCATCTCCTTGTCTGTGCCTGACATTGAATTTCCTGTCACATCTGAATTGTCATTTGTCTCTCTAATCTGTTTCAGGTTTGCAGTTTCTCTTCTAAGCACTGTATCCTAGCTTCTGCTGCTAAGACCTGTACTTCCCACTTTCTGCACTCTTCAGCTATCCGCTCCTCCATTTTCTTACTAAGCTCTACTATCTTCCTTCCCCACCTTTCCTCCCTTTTTTGGAGCTCTAACTCCCAGTCTTTCCTCCCTGGTTCGTCCAACAGATCTCTGGTTTTCCGTCCTCTAGGGCCACCCATTTTTTTTTTTTTAACCACAGACAGAAGGCTAGAGGAGGGAGAGGGGGAGAGAGAAAGGGTAGAAAGAGGGAGAGAGAGGAGAGAGAAAGGGTAGAAAGAGGGAGAGAGAGGAGAGAGTATGGGGGTGAAGGATAAGACCAAGGGGGAGAGAGAGAGAAATGTGAAGGGGAGAGAAAGGGTAGAGAGAGGGAGAAAGAGAGGGAGAGAGAGAGAGAGAGATAGAGAGAGAGAGAGAGATAGAGAGAGGGAGAAAGGAGGGTGAGAGAAAAGGCTATGAGAGAGAGAAATGCGAAGGAAGGGTATAAATATAGAAAAAGGGAGATGGAGAGAGAAACCTATAGAGAGAGAGGAGGGTGAGGGATAGGGTTATGGGAGTGAGAGAGAGAGAAGGGGGAAAGGGAGGGAAAAAGGCTATGAGAGAAACGCGAGGGAGGGGGAGAAAGATAGAAGGGAGGAGAGAGTGAAGGCAAGAGCGGGGGAGGGGAAAGGTGTGTGGGGGAGGGAAAGGTGTGTGGGGGGGTGAGGGGACGTGGTCAAATTCCAAGGATCAGCTGTGTGAATGAGTGGGTGTGTGTACTCACCTAGTTGTGGTTTCAGGGGTCGAGACTCAGCTCCTGGCCCCGAGTGTGTATGTGTGTGCGCGTGTGTGTGTGTGAGCACGTCAGTTGTTTCTATGTCTCAGAAATACATTTCACCTCTGTGTATCCATAATACTAATAAGATACCATTAACACTGAGAGTAATTCTAATAATTATAATACTAGCGTGTGTTAACGAGTCTTTCTTTCACCCAGTTATGTACTACCTTTTACTACATGTGTACCCAATACTTGCTTCTCAGATTGTACTGTCTTTGTGTCCTAAAACATTATCTCTCGAAACTGTTGTCAGGGCTGTAGTCCCATTAGCCCCGACTTAATGCTCCTGCCTATTCCTTGCTCCTACAAATTTTATCTTCCTACTACTGCTAGGTGTTGTGTGTATGATAATCGCTCTGGAGCAGGGTTTGTGACGGTCAGCTACCAGTGATCGTAGGGCCGGCACTACCACTCAAAACTTCCCGCCAACCACAAACAGGTGATTTGTACGTTACAACTCAGAGGCGACGTCCATCCAGATGCCTGATGTACGATGCTCACTGTACGATGACTCGCACCTCGCCCTTCCGCCTCTGACTTCAACTATTCTTTTCTCGTTGCCCTTTTGAGTCCTCATTTACCACACTTATCACTTGTATACTGCTACTTTCATAATTTACACTTCACTTTTGGTAAGTACACTTCTTATTTGTGATGACACCCAACCTGTTATGTCGGCTCTACTTCCTCAAGCCTACTGCTGCCACCTTCTTTGCTTATATATATTTATGTATATGTATATACCTGGATACCTGGAGAGAGTTCTGGGGGTCAATGCCCCCACAGCCCGGTCTGTGACCAGGCCTCCTGGTGGATCAGAGCCTGATCAACCAGGCTGTTACTGCTGGCTGCACACAAACCAACATACGAGCCACAGCCTGGCTGATCAGGAACCGACTTTAGGTGTTTGTCCAGTGCCAGCTTGAAGACTGCCAGGGGTCTATTGGTAATCCCCCTTATGTATGCTGGGAGGCAGTTGAACAGTCTCGGGCCCCTGACACTTATTGTATGATCTCTTAACATGCTAGTGACACCCCTGCTTTTCATTGGTTGGATGTTGCATCGTCTGCCAAGTCTTTTGCTTTCGTAGTGAGTGATTTTCGTGTGCAAGTTCGGTACTAGTCCCTCTAGGATTTTCCAGGTGTATATAATCATGTATCTCTCCCGCCTGCGTTCCAGGGAATACAGGTTCAGGAACCTCAAGCGCTCCCAGTAATTGAGGTGTTTTATCTCCGTTATGCGCGCCGTGAAGGTTCTCTGTACATTTTCTAGGTCAGCAATTTCACCTGCCTTGAAAGGTGCTGTTAGTGTGCAGCAATATTCCAGCCTAGATAGAACAAGTGACCTGAAGAGTGTCATCATGGGCTTGGCATCCCTCGTGTTCTCATTATCCATCCTGTCGTTTTTCTAGCAGATGCGATTGATACAATGTTATGGTCCTTGAAGGTGAGATCCTCCGACATGATCACTCCCAGGTCTTTGATGTTGGTGTTTCGCTCTATTTTGTGGCCAGAATTTGTTTTGTACTCTGACCAAGGCATTCTGAATCCCAGAATGCCTTTGTGAACGTTCTACAGTGTTCCGGCCGTACCTTCGGTGTTGTGAGAACTAGTTCTTATGTAGTGAAAATTTGTCTTGTCATTCCAAGACACGTGTGCTAGATGTGTTAAGTGCTGTGGGTTTGGAGTAATTAACAAGTAGTACAGGGTTGGTAACTCTCGAGACGACTGTGGGCCCAGTGAATGACCTTGAAAATTGCACTGCGACCTGCAGGCCACTACACCCATATTGCCTGTGTCTAGCGAGGTGAATATCCTTTCCTTGTCCCTTCTCCTTCCTCGATTTGGAACTCAGCCGTTCGCCTCTATTTGCTTGTGGTCTAGAGGCAGTTTTTTGCCAGACCACATGGGTTCTTGAGTGCCCATGTCCTCTGTGCCGCACTCCGCTCATCTTGCAAGTGTCTCCTGTGTGCCTGCCTGCCTGCTGCAAGCAGGTGTCCGGGTGGTTGGCGCGGGCTTGGCGAGCACAGTCAAGCAAGCTTGAGGGCAGCACTAAAAGCTAGCCAGAACAAGCTAAGGCAGCCTGCAGTTATAGCTGTCCTAGGGCCCAGCATGTCTGTATACGTTCTGCAGTGCTGCTGGCATACCAGTGTTTCCTGTAGTGGCTTGAGAACAATTTGACGAGCATTGCAGTGCTGACATTTTGAGTGGGACATGCCAGAGGTTCACTTATAAACATAGTAAGCTTGTGGTGATTGGCTTGTACACAGTGAACATTCATCTGTCATATGTGTGCTAGAAGTGCTGCTTTCCCCAACAGTTAATTGTCATTTGTAAGCCTGTATTAAGACTTTAAAAGGCTCAGAGTGTACTTCAGTGTAGTGACTCCTTACATTTGATAAATCAGTGTAATACATGCTCTGCTCAGTGTAACTGAACTATTAAATACGGTTACATAATTAAGTTGCTTGTCCTAGTGTCATTGTTGTGTTTTCTAATACATTTTCTCGTTCAGACTGAAACTTTACTGCTAAATTCCCAGTAATATTTCAAATTGCAGTGTTCATCTGTGGTGTGAGTGTGTAACTTATGCTTTGTATTTTTGCTGTGAACAAGCTTACTCCTGCATAATGTTCAGTTTCATGAATACTTTCTTACTTGAGTAATTCGGTTACCTTTCAACTGTGTTAAGCAAGAGTCAGCCTGTTAACATCTATGTTCCTTGCCATCTCATCTAGTGGGTCTAGCGCCTAGTTAAAATTGTAATAGTAACAATTTGCAATCATTATACTTCTAGCTATACATTGTGTAAATTGTTTTAGACTATTTGATCAACTGGATTGTAGTGTTTAACTTCTGATACACCAATTTAATGACTGCAGACACGCACTGACACATAATAAACACATTAAAACGCTGGTAACTCCAGAAGCTGGGCCTAGTGTGTGACCTTGAGAAGTTCAGTGTGTTTATTACGACCAGCGGTGTACCACTCTCACCTATATTTACATCAACAAAAGTTGGTAATCCCCCTTATGTGTGCTGGGAGGCAGTTGAACAGTCTCGGGCCCCTGACACTTATTGTATGGTCTCTTAACGTGCTAGTGACACCCCTGCTTTTCATTGGGGGGATGGTGCATCGTCTGCCAAGTCTTTTGTTTTCGTAGTGAGTGATTTTCGTGTGCAAGTTCGGTACTAGTCCCTCTAGGATTTTCCAGGTGTATATAATCATGTATCTCTCCCTCCTGCGTTCCAGGGAATACAGGTTTAGGAACCTCAAGCGCTCCCAATAATTGAGGTGTTTTATCTCCGTTATGCGCGCCGTGAAAGTTCTCTGTACATTTTCTAGGTCGGCAATTTCACCTGCCTTGAAAGGTGCTGTTAGTGTGCAGCAATATTCCAGCCTAGATAGAACAAGTGACCTGAAGAGTGTCATCATGGGCTTGGCATCCCTAGTTTTGAAGGTTCTCATTATCCATCCTGTCATTTTTCTAGCAGATGCGATTGATACAATGTTATGGTCCTTGAAGGTGAGATCCTCCGACATGATCACTCCCAGGTCTTTGACATTGGTGTTTCGCTCTATTTTGTGGCCAGAATTTGTTTTGTACTCTGATGAAGATTTAATTTCCTCATGTTTACCATATCTGAGTAATTGAAATTTCTCATCGTTGAACTTCATATTGTTTTCTGCAGCCCACTGAAAGATTTGGTTGATGTCCGCCTGGAGCTTTGCAGTGTCTGCAATGGAAGACACTGTCATGCAGATTCGGGTGTCATCTGCAAAGGAAGACACGGTGCTGTGGCTGGCATCCTTGTCTATGTCGGATATGAGGATGAGGAACAAGATGGGAGCGAGTACTGTGCCTTGTGGAACAGAGCTTTTCACCGTAGCTGCCTCGGACTTTACTCTGTTGACGACTACTCTCTGTGTTCTGTTAGTGAGGAAATTATAGATCCATCGACCGACTTTTCCTGTTATTCCTTTAGCACGCATTTTGTGCGCTATTACGCCATGGTCACACTTGTCGAAGGCTTTTGCAAAGTCTGTATATATTACATCTGCATTCTTTTTGTCTTCTAGTGCATTTAGGACCTTGTCGTAGTGATCCAATAGTTGAGACAGACAGGAGCGACCTGTTCTAAACCCATGTTGCCCTGGGTTGTGTAACTGATGGGTTTCTAGATGGGTGGTGATCTTGCTTCTTAGGACCCTTTCAAAGATTTTTATGATATGGGATGTTAGTGCTATTGGTCTGTAGTTCTTTGCTGTTGCTTTACTGCCCTCTTTGTGGAGTGGGGCTATGTCTGTTGTTTTTAGTAACTGTGGGACGACCCCCGTGTCCATGCTCCCTCTCCATAGGATGGAAAAGGCTCGTGATAGGGGCTTCTTGCAGTTCTTGATGAACACAGAGTTCCATGAGTCTGGCCCTGGGGCAGAGTGCATGGGCATGTCATTTATCGCCTGTTCGAAGTTGGGGTTACAGTTTCCCACAAGGACTGCAGTCAGAACCCAAACAACCTTCGATGTAAACCTGATAACAGTCCTTTAATGGTAACTGAGGATGGGGCCATCCAGTCTACCACAGCCAGATCTGAGACTGAACCTCTGCAAAGTGTGCAAGAACCCCACCTCACTGCAAAGGATTCTGGTGATACCAGAATGCCATCACACACACCAGCTGTGGAGGAGCTAGCCATCCCTGCTAGCACATATGGAACTACTGGTCTGCCACTACAGATACCTATGGCTACACCTGAATATGGGGATGAGTTTGTCATTTCTCCCAATACACACAACTACAACAGTCAGACGGACACCACACAGGTAACCTCCCTGGAAATTGGAGATGAGTCAGATGCACAGGACCTACCTGCAATGAATGATGAAACAGAGAACACTAATGTAACCATGGTACCTGTTAAGGTGATAGGTGTTAAAGAAAGCACTAACCCAGAAGTGCCATCCTCCGGAGAGGCATTGGATTCGCCTGACCTTCCTCATATTATAACAACTTTCCAGGAAAAAATTGAGCATCTTGAACAGATCCTGACAAGTTTAATAAATATATGTAATCAGGATGATGCTCTTGAGCATGGTGATGATGTCAAAAGTGCAGCAATCTCCGTTCAGCTTCCAGCAATTTGTGAGAAAGAAGCCCATAACTCTTGCCTTCAAGACTTGCCTTATAACTGGCTGCCAAAATGCCGAAAAATGCTTAAAAATAAAGGTCCTGAAGATAAAGACGTACAAACTATGCTATTTGCTCTTACTTATCTGCACACTGTAGTCAAATCATTATAGTTTTACCATCTTATGAGCAAGAGATTGTAATAACTCACTACAATGGATACATTACAAATCTTTTCATGGAACATTGCTTCCATCAAGAAGCGGTTGCCTGACTTACATCATATTAGTGCAACCAAGAATATTGATGTCATCTGTTTGCAGGAATGTAGATTGAAAGATGGAGCACCTCCACCAAACTTGCCTGGATATGCAGCTTATAACCTAAGGTCAACCAACTGTTGTGTGATGCATGTCAGAAAGAGCTTGCCACATTCACTCCTTTCCTTGCAGAGTCGAGTTAACATGCAGTATCATGGTGTCAAAGTATATGCAGGCGATTTTTCCATAAACATTTTTAATCTCTATGCCCCAGCGAACCAGCTTCGACCTGATGCTTTACCAGATCGCATCAATAGTGAACCTACCATCATTCTTGGAGATTTTAATGCCAGACATAAGAATATTGGTGGGTCTATAACAAACACCAATGGAACTAAACTAGTGAGATTGCTAAATGAGCATGATAATGTTCGAATTGTGTGCACTACTGAGCCTACTCACATATATGGTGGCATACTAGATCTGTGTCTTGGATTTAATACATCATATACGATGCATGACTCTGTCATAGTTGATGATCTTCTATCTGATCACTTCCCAAGACTAACAACTGTCAATCTTGATCACATCTCCAGCAATCAAGGAGCTAAATACAGAAGGAGAAAACTTATTCTCAAACCAGAACACAGAGACAACTTTATTAACCACTTGGATCAATGGTATAAGAATTACGAGCCCATTGGCACACAAAAATTTAATGATGATTTAATTACCACTATTGAGAGTGTTCTCACAGATCAAGTGGGCAGGAATAGGAAACAAAAACCCTCCACTATAAATAACAATAAAAACCAATGTAAATACTATAATGATCCACAGCTGCGCAATCTAACACATGCAGCTAGGAGGATTGGTAAAGCATACCGTGAATGTAGAACCCCAGACCTGCTCAGAACGTTCCAAGCTGCACTAACAAATGCAACGAATAGAAAGGAAGAACTTAGGCAACAGGAATGGGAACAGTTTGTTAGTGGATTAAATAGGTCCACCCCTTTGAGTTTGGCTTGGAAAGGTATAAATAAAATAACCAGGAAAAAGACTGGCAATGTTGCTCATCCATTTCCTCTTGAAAAAGCAAATGACCTCATAAATGACTGGTCCAAAACATCCAGGCATGAAAGCCTTCCATCTCATATTAGAAAAAATTTAGAGAGTACTTCTGAAGAAATGTTGAAACTGATTAATTTTATGAGCCAAAATATTGATGAGAGTGATTGCCTCTTTACCGAGTATGAATTAGATAATGCATTAACCAAAAGTCGATCAACTGCTCCTGGAGAGGATGGTATAACCTATGATATTCTCAGAACTCTAAGGCACGTGCCTGATAACCCTTTGTTGGCACTGTATAATCTCAGTTACATTGAGGGCGTTCTTCCTACTTCCTGGACCAATAGTCTCATTGTGCCTATCCCTAAGCCCCAACAGCCTGATACATTTAGGCCGATCTCCTTAACTAGTTGTCTTTGTAAAACTTTTGAAAGAATGATGCTTAACAGACTGTACTACAGAATCAGACATCAACTTTCCCCCTACCTCTATGGGTTCATGAAAGGTAAAAGTGTGCAGAACTGTATTTCCACCTTTCTCACTGCACACACCTCTACTAGTTTTACCACTTTTCTTGATCTAAAATCTGCATTTGATATTGCGAACAGAACCGTTATACTACATGAACTAGCCAAAATGAATATTGGTGGTAGCTTACTCTGCTGGATAATAGGATACCTGTCAAATAGAGTATCCTCTGTCCTTTACCAAGGCTTCAGAAGTGATTCTAAAGAAATGTCTTTAGGTACACCGCAGGGAGGAGTTTAGTCCCATGCTATTTAATATTCTGATTAATGCTCTCCTAAATGTTCTACCTGCCTCACCTAAACATATAGCTATAAGCTATGCTGATGATATCATGATCCATACAACAGGGCATAAGAAGATGAATACCATTCTTAATGAAGTTCAAGCAATTTGTAATCGACTAGGCCTCATAATATCTTCCTCTAAAACTAAGATATTAACAAGCAAACGACATCCCCCACCCATCTATTTGCAGGGTGAAATCATTAGCTACGTTAAAACTTACAGATATCTTGGTGTAGATGTACCCTTTAACAAATGCACTATACCACAACTAAACAAGAAATGTAAAGCTAGGCTAAATTCTCTCTTAGCTGTTGCTGGCTACAATCCCAACTATGGTGCAAATGTGAGAATCGTGAGAATGATGTACATAGCCTATGTTAGGTCCTTAATTGATTATGCTGCTCCCATGTTGATATTAGCTAGAGAAAGTTCTCTCCGACCCTTGGAGTTAATGCAAAATGAAGCTCTCAGGATTATTCTTGGCTGTCCCAGATCTACAAAAGTTCTTAACATGAGGAAGGAGCTTGGTATTTCTAGTATCAGTGATAGGATTGTTGAAATTAACACTGTACTCGGTATTAGAATGTTGAGAAACGAACCAGACATTGTCACAGTGAATCTTACCAAGTGTCTAGAGGTAAATACACACAGATCTAAATGGATTGTGAAAACGTGCAATTGCATTAAGTTTTATAACCCGCATGAGCTGTATCACTGTAGGCAACAAGAGCATTTCACCCCTCCATGGAAGATGTGTTCATTTAATATCACATACCTACAAGTCCCTCCCAAGAAGCTCATTGCTAGTAATCCCTTCCTTAAATCTCTTGTTAGAGCAACTGCTCAAGAAGAAATTTCTCACCTAGCTGGTAGTAACAAGTTTTCACAAGTTATATACACTGATGGATCTAAACAGGAGTCTTCTGGCAGGGCTGCATCTGCTCTTGTTGCCACCTCCCTAGTTAAGAACGATAATAAATTTGTTGAGTTAGGCATAAGAATTAACAACTGGGCGTCTACACTGCAAACTGAATTGTTTGCAATCCTAATGGCGCTAAAGCTAACCTATGACACTGAGCTTGACTCTGTCATCATTACTGATTCTATGTCATCATTGAAGACTCTTGGCTCATATAATGACTCCAACAACATGCTCATTGGGGAAGCCAGGTATAGATACTCAAAAATTAGGGACAAAGGAATTAATGTTCAATTGCTATGGATCCCATCACACATTAGATTACTCCTTCATGATAAAGTTGATATGTTAGCCAAGAAGAGTATCGAGAAGGAGAATGTAGAATATAACTTTGGTATAACTGTGTCTAGCATTAGGAATAATATTAGGAGAGAAGTAAATAATGAAAATGATTGTTATAGGAATGCAGTTAGAAGCCTGAGTAGATCTATAACCCACTATGATAACATGAACGTAGATAAGTATGTTTATGGAGCAACTTGCAATGTGAACAGACTGACGTGTTGACGTGTTGACGTGTACTTGGCTCTGTGAAGACCTGTTTGCGCGCTCTCTAGAATTGAAGCAAGATGCCCTCCATCGAGCAACTTTACCAACAGCTTAAGGAAGAATTGAGGTTGGCAAATATGGAAATTCGGCGACTGACCGAGCAAAACAAAAAGATTCGGAGTAGTCCTCCTGTTTTGAGTCCTCAGGTCAAGAAGGGAAACTGGTCAGTGGCTGGACAGCAGGGAAAGAAGTTGACGATCAAGAAGACGAATGGAAAGGTAGAAACGATGAAGAAGAAAGAGACTGCCGTGGAAACTGTTGTGGAAACATCCAATACATTCTCAGTGCTACCCGACGAATGTGAGTCGACTGCTGGGAATGTCACGACGAAAGACATTAAGGAAGGTACGAATATTGTTGTTGTTGGGGATAGCCAAGTTAGGTATATGGATAGGGCGTTCTGCTTGAAGGACAGGAGTAGGAGACAGAGAGTTTGCTTTCCTGGGGCTGGGATGGAGGATATTGTTAGCCGTCTGGATGACATCATGAGAGGTAATGGGAGCAATCCTATTATCTGTCTCAGTGCTGGAGGCAACGATGTTGGCAGACGTAGGAGTGAGGACCTGATTAGCAGGTATAGGTCAGCAATAGAAATAATTAGAAGTAAGGGTGGGAACCCTCTCATATGTGGTATTTTGCCAAGGAGGGGAGTTGGAAATGAATGGTTGTCCAGGGCAATTGGTGTCAATTGCTGGCTGGACAAATACTGTAAGGAAAATGCGGTAACATTCATTGACAACTGGGACCGCTTCTATGGCAGAAATGACATGTATGCTAGGGATGGGGTTCACTTATCTAGGTGTGGGGTGGGAGCACTGGCAACTGCAGTGGAGGGAGCAGTTAGGACTTTAAACTAGGAATAGTTAGTGGTATGGGTTTTGGCAGGAAAACAGTGAAGTCCCAGTGTAGTAATATTACGAGTTCTAGGGGAACTAGTAATAATAAGAACGAGATAGATATTGAAAAGCCAGGGACCTTGGGTGATAAGGACAGTAATAGGTTTAGTAGAAAAATAGAAATGAGCAGGAAGGGTAAAGAGAAAGGAGAGTCTTTCAATGTTTATTATGCTAATTGCCGTAGTGCTAGGAATAAGATGGACGAGTTTAGATTAGTTGCTAGTGTAGGTAACATTGATGTATTCGCCTTAACTGAGACGTGGTTTAATTCAAAAAGTCGGGACATGCCTGCGGAATGTCATATTCAGGGTTTTAAATTGTTCCAAGAAGATAGAAGTATTGGGAGGGGGGGGGGTGGCATTGTATGTCTGAGATCGCTTGAACTGTTGCATAAAAACGGGTATTAAGTCTGAAGTAACACACACAGAGTCTGTTTGGATAGAATTTTCAGAGGGGCATGAAAAACTGATTTTAGGGGTGATATACCGTCCCCCAAACTTAGATAGGGACCAAGGGAGACTACTATGGGAGGAAATTGTTAAGGCCACAAGGCACGATAATGTAGTAATTCTAGGAGACTTTAACTTTAGTCATGTTGATTGGAATTTCTTGACTGGGAATTTAGAATCATACGACTTCTTAGAAGTATTTCAGGATTGTTTTTTGAAGCAGTTTGTGACAGAACCTACAAGGGGAAATAACCTGCTTGACTTAGTTATGGCAAACAATGAATCCCTTGTTAATAATTTAGAAATTTCAGAGGAACTGGGTGCTAGCGACCACAAATCAATTACATTTAGCATTGAATGGAAGTACGATAGTAGCGATAACTCAGTAACAGTCCCAGATTTTCGCTTAGCAGATTACGATGGGCTTAGAGAACACTTATCATCTGTTGACTGGGGTAACGAAGAGAGCTATCAACATGACAGTTTTCTGAACACTATACATGCTGCTCAAAGAGCGTTTATCCCATATAAAGAAATTAGATCAAATAGAAATGACCCAAAATGGATGAATAATAGGCTCAAATATCTACTAGGGCATAAGAAAGGAATTTATAGGCGTATCAAAAGAGGTGAGGGTCATCTTATGAATCAGTATATTGACATTAAGAGGGACATTAAAAAGGGGATAAGAAAAGCTAAAAGGGACTATGAAATTAAAGTTGCTAGGGATTCTAAAACTAACCCAAAAAGTTTTTTCCAAAGAGAATGAAATGTGCTTGATTTTAAATAATTATTTTCTCTCAGTTTTTACACAGGAAGACATTAACAATATTCCAGTAATTAATTTTTACAGTGGGCTAGAAGAAGATAAATTATGTAACATCACAGTCACTAGTGAGATGGTTGTGAAGCAGATAGACAGACTGAAGCAAAATAAGTCGCCGGGTCCTGATGAGGTTTTTTCAAGGGTTATTAAGGAATGCAAAATGGAAGTCTGTGAACCATTAACTAATATTTTTAATTTATCTCTTCAAACAGGTGTAGTGTCTGATATGTGGAAGATGGCTAATGTAACTCCTATTTTTAAAACAGGGGACAAGTCGTTACCGTCAAATTACCGCCCAATAAGCCTGACCTCAATTGTAGGCAAATTACTAGAGTCAATTATAGCTGAGATTATAAGAACCCATCTCGATAAGCATAGCTTGATTAATGATACTCAGCATGGATTCACAAGAGGCCGGTCTTGTCTAACAAATTTATTAACTTTCTTCAGTAAAGCTTTTGAGGCTGTTGACCACGATAAAGAATTTGATATTATTTACTTAGATTTTAGTAAGGCTTGTGATAGAGTTCTGCACCATAGACTGTTAAAGAAAGTGGCAGCTCATGGCATTGGGGGAAAAGTGCTCTCGTGGATCGAGTCATGGCTCACTGACAGGAAGCAGAGAGTGTCCATAAATGGGGTTAAATCCGAGTGGGGATCTGTAACTAGTGGCGTTCCACAGGGATCAGTCTTGGGCCCGTTGTTGTTTATAATATATATCAATGATCTTGATGAGGGAATTACTAGTGATATGAGCAAATTCGCCGATGACACAAAGATCAGGCTCTGATCCACCAGGAGGCCTGGTCACAGACCGGGCCGCGGGGGCGTTGACCCCCGGAACTCTCTCCAGGTAAACTCCAGGTAAACAGGTAATGAATTCCAGATTTTTGGGCCTTTTATGTTCATTGCGTTTTTACATAGTGTGAGATGGACACGGGGAACATCAAAGAGTGATCTGTGCCTTGTGTTGTGGTCATGTGTTCTGTTGAGGTTGGTAAGGTTGGTAAGGATAAGTTTGAGGGGAGGGTTTATATCTGAGTTTAGTGTTTTATGTATGTAGTAGGTGCAGTAATAAGTATGGATGTTTTGTGCGGTGAGTAAGTTTTGAATATTGGTGGAGTATGCTGCTTGGAGTCGAAATTTGTTATCATTCTGACTGCAGCCTTTTGTTGGGTAATTAGTATCTTTCACTCTATCAAATGAGACCAAGAAAACGAGAATACAACCATAAATACCACACGAAAATACACCGCAAAGTCGCTGCAAGTGTATTTTTGGGGATCTGAAATGGATTAATCAAGTTTACACTATTCCTTATGGGAAAAATTCGTTCGGTAGTCGAACTGATGTGCAAGAAAGGTATAAAATACCGACAATATGAAAGTTAAGACACATGTGCAACATCTGGATATCTTTATTGTAGACGTTTCGCCATCCAGTGGCTTTATCAATACAGATTCTAGGACATAATAGGAAGACAGTAGAACTATATACAAAAGATGAGGTAATCAGTCCCTCAGCCTTGGAGTTAGTGTTCGCAGCATCATGGTGGAGGAGAATCTGGAGCAAAGGCAAGAAGACTGGCGGTTATATAGGCGTCTTATATAGGAATCTTGGTTCAGAGGACATCCACAAGACCTTCTTCACTGCTACTACTACTAACCCATCCCTTTGGGTAGGACCTACTTCCACTGAGGAATCCCGCCTACCAGTAACTATGCCCTCGTCTGCTGCCCGTCCTTATCCACTGACGCCTATATAACCGCCAGTCTTCTTGCGTTTGCTCCAGATTCTCCTCCACCACGATGCTGTGAACACTAACTCCAAGGCTGAGGGACTGATTACCTCATCTTTTGTATATAGTTCTACTGTCTTCCTATTATGTCCTAGAATCTGTATTGATAAAGCCACTGGATGGCGAAACGTCTACAATAAAGATATCCAGATGTTGCACATGTGTCTTAACTTTCAGTCGAACTGATTATGACTCGAACAGCCTTCTGGAACGAATTAAGTTCGAACACCAAGGTTCTACTTTATATATATATATATATATATATATATATATATATATATATATATATATATATATATATATATATATATATATATATATATATATATATATATATATATATGTATGTATATATATATATATATATATATATATATATGTATATATATATATATATATATATATATATATATATATATATATATATATATATATGATGAGGGAAAAAGAGTGAGTGGTGCACTTAGGAGTCTGTGGAGACAAAGAACTTTGTCCTTGGAGGCAAAGAGGGGAATGTATGAGAGTATAGTTTTACCAACGCTCTTATATGGGTGTGAAGCGTGGGTGATGAATGTTGCAGCGAGGTGAAGGCTGGAGGCAGTGGAGATGTCATGTCTGAGGGCAATGTGTGGTGTGAATATAATGCAGAGAATTCGTAGTTTGGAAGTTAGGAGGAGGTGCGGGATTACCAAAACTGTTGTCCAGAGGGCTGAGGAAGGGTTGTTGAGGTGGTTCAGACATGTAGAGAGAATGGAGCGAAACAGAATGACTTCAAGAGTGTATCAGTCTGTAGTGGAAGGATTGCGGGGTAGGGGTCGGCCTAGGAAGGGTTGGAGGGAGGGGGTAAAGGAGGTTTTGTGTGTGAGGGGCTTGGACTTCCAGCAGGCATGCGTGAGCGTGTTTGATAGGAGTGAATGGAGACAAATGGTTTTTAATACTTGACGTGCTGTTGGAGTGTGAGCAAAGTAACATTTATGAAGGGATTCAGGGAAACCGGCAGGCCGGACTTGAGTCCTGGAGATGGGAAGTACAGTGCCTGCACTCTGAAGGAGGGGTGTTAATGTTGCAGTTTAAAAACTGTAGTGTAAAGCACCCTTCTGGCAAGACAGTGATGGAGTGAATGATGGTGAAAGTTTTTCTTTTTCGGGCCACCCTGCCTTGGTGGGAATCGGCCGGTGTGATAATAAAAAAAAAAAAAAAAATATATATATATGTATATATATGTATATATATATATATATATATTTATATGTATATATATATATATTTATATATATATATATATATATATATATGTATATATTGTATACATATATATATGTATATATATATATATGTATATATATATATATATATATATATATATATGAGAGAGAGAGAGAGAGAGAGAGAGAGTTATTAAATGGAGTTAGAGGTATCGGGTAGATCGAGGGAATATTTTGAGGAATTGTTGAATACTGATGAAGATAGGGAAGCTGTGATTTCGTGTATAGGGCAAGGAAGAATAATGTCTCGTAGGAGTGAGGAAGAGCCAGTTGTGAGTGTGGGGGAAGTGCGTGGGGCAGTGCGCAGAACGAAAGGGGGTAAAGCAGCCGGGATTGATGGGATAAAGATAGAAATGTTAAAAGTAGGTGGGGATATAGTTTTGGAGTGGTTAGTGTTTTTATTTAATAAATGTATGGAAGAGGGTAAGGTACCTAGGGATTGGCAGAGAGTATGCATTGTTCCTTTGTATAAAGGCAAAGGGGACAAAAGAGAGTGTAAAAATTATAAGGGAAGTAATTCTATGTCATCACTGAAGGCTCTCAACTCATATAATGACTCCAACAACATGCTCATTGGAGAAGCCAGGTATAGATACTGAAAAATCAGGGACAAAGGAATTAATGTACAATTGGTATGGATCCCATCACACATTGGATAACTCCTTCATGATAAAGTTGATATTTTAGCCAAGAAGAGTACCCAGAAGGAGAATGTAGAATATAACTTTGGTATAACTGTGTCTAGCATTAGGAATAATATTAGGAGAGAAGTAAATAATGAAAATGATTGTTATAGGAATGCAGTTAGAAGCCTGAGTAGATCTATAACCCACTATGATAACATGAACGTAGATAAGTATGTTTATGGAGCAACTTGCAATGTGAACAGACTGACTGATGTTGTAGTGGCCAGGCTTAGGCTTGGTTACAAGTACTGACTGATGTTGTAGTGGCCAGACTTAGGCTTGGTTACAAGTACTGACTGATGTTGTAGTGGCCAGACTTAGGCTTGGTTACAAGTACAGACTGATGTTGTAGTGGCCAGACTTAGGCTTGGTTACAAGTACTTCTGGCAGTTTGGGAGACACACAGATGATGATCAAACTAAATGTAAATTATGTGATCAGGCATATGGTCACTCTCTTGAACACTATGTGCTTAACTGTCCACTTATAGAGGAATACAGAGATAGACAATATAATAATCTATGTGACATGTCAAGATATCTTATTAATGAAAATAAGATACCAGATATACTAAGCAAATTTCCTAAATTGTCTTACCTGGAGTTTACCTGGAGAGAGTTTCGGGGGTCAACGCCCCCGCGGCCCGGTCTGTGACCAGGCCTCCTGGTGGATCAGCGCCTGATCAACCAGGCTGTTGCTGCTGGCTGCACGCAAACCAACGTACGAGCCACAGCCCGGCTGATCAGGAACTGCCTTTAGGTGCTTGTCCAGTGCCAGCTTGAAGACTGCCAGGGGTCTGTTGGTAATCCCCCTTATGTGTGCTGGGAGGCAGTTGAACAGTCTCGGTCCCCTGACACTTATTGTATGGTCTCTTAACGTGCTAGTGACACCCCTGCTTTTCATTGGGGGGATGGTGCATCGTCTGCCAAGTCTTTTGCTTTCGTAGTGAGTGATTTTCGTGTGCAAGTTCGGTACTAGTCCCTCTAGGATTTTCCAGGTGTATATAATCATGTATCTCTCCCTCCTGCGTTCCAGGGAATACAGGTTTAGAAACCTCAAGCGCTCCCAGTAATTGAGGTGTTTTATCTCCGTTATGCGCGCCGTGAAAGTTCTCTGTACATTTTCTAGGTCGGCAATTTCACCTGCCTTGAAAGGTGCTGTTAGAGTGCAGCAATATTCCAGCCTAGATAGAACAAGTGACCTGAAGAGTGTCATCATGGGCTTGGCCTCCCTAGTTTTGAAGGTTCTCATTATCCATCCTGTCATTTTTCTAGCAGATGCGATTGATACAATGTTATGGTCCTTGAAGGTGAGATCCTCCGACATAATCACTCCCAGGTCTTTGACGTTGGTGTTTCGCTCTATTTTGTGGCCAGAATTTGTTTTGTACTCTGATGAAGATTTAATTTCCTCATGTTTACCATATCTGAGTAATTGAAATTTCTCATCGTTGAACTTCATATTGTTTTCTGCAGCCCACTGAAAGATTTGGTTGATGTCCGCCTGGAGCCTTGCAGTGTCTGCAATGGAAGACACTGTCATGCAGATTCGGGTGTCATCTGCAAAGGAAGACACGGTGCTGTGGCTGACATCCTTGTCTATGTCGGATATGAGGATGAGGAACAAGATGGGAGCTAGTACTGTGCCTTGTGGAACAGAGCTTTTCACCGTAGCTGCCTCGGACTTTACTCTGTTGACGACTACTCTCTGTGTTCTGTTAGTGAGGAAATTATAGATCCATCGACCAACTTTTCCTGTTATTCCTTTAGCGCGCATTTTGTGCGCTATTACGCCATGGTCACACTTGTCGAAGGCTTTTGCAAAGTCTGTATATATTACATCTGCATTCTTTTTGTCTTCTAGTGCATTTAGGACCTTGTCGTAGTGATCCAGTAGTTGAGACAGACAGGAGCGACCTGTTCTAAACCCATGTTGCCCTGGGTTGTGTAACTGATGGGTTTCTAGATGGGTGGTGATCTTGCTTCTTAGGACCCTTTCAAAGATTTTTATGATATGGGATGTTAGTGCTATTGGTCTGTAGTTCTTTGCTGTTGCTTTACTGCCCCCTTTGTGGAGTGGGGCTATGTCTGTTGTTTTTAGTAACTGAGGGACGACCCCCGTGTCCATGCTCCCTCTCCATAGGATGGAAAAGGCTCGTGATAGGGGCTTCTTGCAGTTCTTGATGAACACAGAGTTCCATGAGTCTGGCCCTGGGGCAGAGTGCATGGGCATGTCATTTATCGCCTGTTCGAAGTCATTTGGCGTCAGGATAACATCGGATAGGCTTGTGTTAATCAAATTTTGTGGCTCTCTCATAAAAAATTCATTTTGATCTTCGACTCTCAGTCTGGTTAGCGGCTTGCTAAAAACTGAGTCATATTGGGACTTGAGTAGCTCACTCATTTCCTTGCTGTCATCTGTGTAGGACCCATCTTGTTTAAGTAGGGGCCCAATACTGGACGTTGTTCTCGATTTTGATTTGGCATAGGAGAAGAAATACTTTGGGTTTCTTTCGATTTCATTTATGGCTTTTAGTTCTTCCCGCGATTCCTGACTCCTAAAGGATTCTTTTAGCTTAAGTTCGATGCTTGCTATTTCTCTGACCAGTGTCTCCCTGCGCATTTCTGATATATTGACCTCTTTTAGCCGCTCTGTTATTCTTTTCCGTCGCCTGTAAAGGGAGCGCCTGTCTCTTTCTATTTTACATCTACTCCTCCTTTTTCTTAGAGGAATAAGCCTTGTGCATACATCGAGTGCCACCGAGTTAATCTGTTCTAGGCATAAGTTTGGGTCTGTGTTGCTTAGTATATCTTCCCAGCTTATATCGGTTAGGACTTGGTTTACTTGGTCCCACTTTATGTTTTTGTTATTGAAGTTGAATTTGGTGAATGCTCCCTCGTGACTAGTCTCATTTTGTCGGTCTGAGGCTCCACGCATACATGTCTGAACCTCAATTATGTTGTGATCTGAGTATATTGTTTTTGATATGGTGACATTTCTTATCAGATCATCATTGTTAGTGAAGATGAGGTCTAGTGTATTCTCCAGTCTAGTAGGCTCTATTATTTGCTGGTTTAAATTGAATTTTGTGCAGAGATTTAAAAGCTCGTGTGAGTGTGAGTTTTCATCAGAGCTGCCTCCTGGTGTTATTACTGCAACAATATTATTTGCTATATTCCTCCATTTTAGGTGCCTTAAGTTGAAATCCCCCAGGAGCAAGATGTTGGGTGCAGGAGCTGGAAGATTTTCCAGACAGTGGTCAATTTTTAACAGCTGTTCCTGGAATTGCTGGGATGTTGCATCCGGAGGCTTGTAGACTACCACAATGACTAGGTTTTGGTTCTCGACCTTTACTGCTAAAACTTCCACTACGTCATTTGAGGCATTAAGCAGTTCTGTGCAAACAAGTGACTCTGCAATGTACAGGCCAACCCCCCCCCCTTTTGCCTGTTCACTCTGTCACATCTGTATAGGTTGTAACCTGGGATCCATATTTCGTTGTCCAAGTGATCCTTTATGTGGGTCTCAGTGAAAGCCGCGAACATTGCCTTTGCCTCTGCAAGCAGTCCACGGATGAAAGGTATTTTGTTGTTTATTGCTGGCTTTAGACCCTGTATATTTGCAAAGAAGAATGTTATCGGACTGGTGGTATTGTTGGTACTGGGGGGGGATTTTTTTTCCGGCATTAGTATCTGTATCTGTTGGTTTGGAGTGGAGGCCATCGACTGTGGTTCCACTCCAGGAATGACTGGATTTGGTGTACGATTTCTGCCATTTCCTGCCAGTTTTTTTTCCTTCCTGGCACTAAAAAACCTCTCCCTCTTGAGTGGCTGTGGCTACCCAGGTTTTCCCATGGCCTGGATGTTTTGTATCTTTTTGTCCCCTTTAGATGGTATGCCTGGCAATTTAAGTTATAGCACAGTCTTTCCTGTACTGAAGAGATACACATATTTTATTTAAGACATATTTTATTTTATTTATTTTTATCTTATTTATTTTATTTAAGACATACATAGTACATAAAAACAACCGACAAAATTACATAGCGAAAACAGTGGTATAAAATGTCATTACACACACCAATAACTCACTACAGTTGTGACCGGGTGTGGAAGTGTGAATTGCTCATTACACTATAATTTGTTCATGATTGTAGCCATGTATAAACGTAAGTAACCATTCTTACAGGATTCATTACCTTTGTAACTTGTGAGTTCATTACCTTGTACCTAGTTCAGCCATCCAACTTTGGGGCCCAGTCCCTGGACCCATTACGTACCTCTGTAATCTGTAAATACCTTTGTAACTTGTCATGATTGTGACTAGACCTACCTGGAGTTCATTACCTTTGTAAATTGTGAGTTCATTACCTTTGTAAATTGTGAATTCATTACCTCTGTAACTTGCTCAGTTATCAAAACTTTGGAGTCCAGTCCCTGGACCCATTATGTACCTCTGTAATCTTTTGACTACCGCCCACAGGATGGGTATGGGGTGCATAATAAACATATTAAACTAACTAACTAACCTCAAATACAACGATAATTCTTACATATATATTACAAAATTTCTCATAGTACATGTACATTCCATTGATAGGGTACATCTGAAAGACACAATGCTGTACAGTAAACCCACTGAGCCACTCATAATAAGAGGCCATGTGAATACTTAAGGTTTCAGTAACCTCTTCAAGTTCTGAAGCAATGAGGTATTAAAACCTCTGTCTTAAGGGAGAAGTCCCGTGTACAAGAAAAAAGACACAGAAAGATAATGTACACACACACATGCCCTAACCCTATCAGTACCACGACTATACCTCGTGGCCGACACAGTTGAACATGCAATGGGCTCACCCAAAGCAGAGGCGTGGTAAGGGGGGGGCGCCCCGGGTGACACCATAGAGCCTGGAGTTTACCTGGAGAGAGTTCCGGGGGTCAACGCCTCCGCGGCCCGGTCTGTGACAAGGCCTCCTGGTGGATCAGAGCCTGATCAACCAGGCTGTTGCTGCTGGCTGCACGCAAACCAACGTACGAGCCACAGCCCAGCTGGTCAGGAACCGACTTTAGGTGCTTGTCCAGTGCCAGCTTGAAGACTGCCAGGGGTCTGTTGGTAATCCCCCTTATGTATGCTGGGAGGCAGTTGAACAGTCTCGGGCCCCTGACACTTATTGCATGGTCTCTTAACGTGCTAGTGACACCCCTGCTTTTCAGTTTCAATTTAATATGTTTATTATGCACCCCATACCCATCCTGTGGGCGGTAGTCAAAAGATTACAGAGGTACATAATTGGTCCAGGGACTGGACTCCAAAGTTTTGATGGCTGAACTAGGTACAAGGTAATGAACTCACAAGTTACAAAGGTAATGAATACTGTAAGAATGGTTACTTACGTGTATACATGGCTGCAATCATGAACAAATTTTAGAGTAATGAGCAATTCACACTTCCACACCCGGTCAAAACTGTAGTGAGTTATTGGTGCAAATGTTGATTGCTGAGTCTCTCTCTCTCACACACACACACACACACACACACACGCCGTCGGTGCTCCGGGGATTTAAGTGTTTTTGAGGGCTACTAAGTGTTCTGCAAGGGTTGCTAAGTGTGTCAGGGTAGTCAACAATCCTAGAAGTGTTTTTTTTTTAATTGCCTGAGCCACACAAGTGTGGGGAGAGCCACAATTTTGAAAGTGATCTGGAAAATAAAAGCGTCGTGGCGCAGGCTAGTGTGAAGGCGGCATTGCCAAGTGTCACCCAAGATTTTAATAAAGTGAAACAATAGTGTGACCAGTGAAAGAAATACAGTGAATAGGGTACATTATTAACGAGAAGAAATTGAGGTGGATCTACGCCAGGACGTACATCGAGCTGGATCTACTCCAGGACGTCACATCGACCTGGACAATCTACACTGCTACAGCTGCACTACAAGTACTGTATCACCTATGAGTGGTTGTTTGGGTGTGGGGTCCAGGTTCCAATTAACCGCCAAGCTGAATGTGAATGGTCTCTCATAGCACGATAAAGAATAGGCACTCAAGTATTCAATAAGGTTTAGAAATGGTAATCCATTGAACAAGGCGATTAACTCACTATAAGCAGGTGATATAGGCACCACTGCAAGGGTGGGATTCAGGTCACAAGAGGTTGTGGACACAAGCGACAACTGAGAATCTACATTACACTCCAAGCACAAGCCACCTACTTTTCAGACACATAATAAACCCACACATAATTCGACACATAATTACACACACACACACACACACACACACACACACACACACACACACACACACACACACACACACACACACACACAGGAAAACCAGTACAAGAAATGATGGACTATGTAGCAACAAAATGCAAGGAGGCAGAGGAGAGGTTTGTTCCCAAGGGAAACAGAAATAATGGGAAGAACAGAACGAGTCCTTGGTTCACCCAAAGGTGTAGGGAGGCAAAAACTAGGTGTAATAGAGAATGGAAAAGGTACAGAAGACAGAGAACTCAGGAAAATAAAGAAATCAGCCGAAGAGCCAGAAACGAATATGCACAGATAAGAAGGGAGGCTCAGAGACAATATGAAAATGACATAGCATCAAAAGTAAAGACTGACCCGAAGCTGTTGTACAGCCACATCAGGAGGAAAACAACAGTCAAGGACCAGGTAATCAGACTGAGGAAGGGTGATGGGGAATTCACAAGAAACGACCGAGAGGTATGTCAGGAGCTCAACACAAGATTTAAAGAGGTATTTACAGTGGAAACCAGTAGGACTCCAAGAAATCAGAACAGGGGGGCACACCAGCAAGTGCTGGATGAGGTACATATAACCAAGGAGGAGGTGAAGAAGCTGCTATGCGAACTTGACACCTCAAAGGCGGTGGGACCAGACAACATCTCTCCATGGGTCCTTAAAGAGGGAGCAGAGATATTGTGTGAGCCATTAACAAAGATCTTCAACACATCATTTGAAACTGGGCAACTCCCTGAGGTATGGAAAATGGCAAATGTAGTCCCAATTTTTAAAAAGGGAGACAGACATGAGGCACTAAACTACAGACCTGTATCTCTAACGTGTATAGTATGCAAGGTCATGGAGAAGATCATCAGGAGGAGAGTGGTGGGGCACCTGGAAAGAAACAAGTGTATAATTGACAACCAGCACGGTTTCAGGGAAGGAAAATCCTGTGTCACAAACCTACTAGAGTTTTATGACAAGGTGACAGAAGTAAGACAAGAGAGAGAGGGGTGGATCGACTGCGTATTTTTGGACTGCAAGAAGGCTTTCGACACAGTTCCTCACAAGAGGTTATTGCAAAAGCTAGAGGACCAGGCACACATAACAGGAAAGGCACTGCAATGGATCAGAGAATATCTGACAGGGAGGAAACAACGAGTCATGGTACGCGACGAGGTGTCAGAGTGGGCGCCTGTGACAAGCGGGGTTCCACAGGGGTCAGTCCTAGGACCTGTGCTGTTCTTGGTATACGTGAACGACATAACGGAAGGGATAGACTCAGAAGTGTCCTTGTTTGCAGACGATGTGAAGTTAATGAGAAGAATCGAATCGGACGAGGATCAGGCAGGACTACAAAGAGATCTGGACAGGCTACAAGCCTGGTCCAGCAACTGGCTCCTAGAATTTAACCCTGCCAAATGCAAAGTCATGAAGATTGGGGAAGGGCAAAGAAGACCGCAGACACAATATAGTTTAGATGGCCAAAGACTGCAAACCTCACTAAAGGAAAAAGATCTGGGGGTGAGTATAACACCGAGCATATCTCCTGAGGCGCACATCAATCAGATAACTGCTGCAGCATACGGGCGCCTGGCAAACCTACGGATAGCGTTCCGATACCTCAGTAAGGATTCGTTTAAGACTCTGTACACCATCTACGTCAGGCCCATACTGGAGTATGCAGCACCAGTTTGGAATCCACACCTAGTCAAGCACGTCAAGAAATTAGAGAAAGTGCAAAGGTTTGCAACAAGACTAGTCCCAGAGCTACGGGGATTGTCCTATGAAGAAAGGTTGAGGGAAATCGGCCTGACGACACTGGAGGCCAGGAGGGTCAGGGGAGACATGATAACGACATATAAAATACTGCGCGGAATAGACGAGGTGGACAAAGACGGGATGTTCCAGAGATGGGACACAGACACAAGAGGTCACAATTGGAAGTTGAAGACTCAGATGAATCAAAGGGATGTTAGGAAGTATTTCTTCAGTCATAGAGTAGTCAGGCCATGGAATAGCCTAGAAAGTGATGTGGTGGAGGCAGGAACCATACATAGTTTTAAGGCGAGGTATGATAGAGCTCATGGGGCAGGGAGAGAGAGGACCTAGTAGCAATCAGCGAAGAGGCGGGGCCAGGAGCTGTGACTCGACCCCTGCAACCACAAATAGGTGAGTACAAATAGGTGAGTACACACACACACACACACACACACACACATACACACACACACCCACATACACACGCACACACACCCACATACACACACACACACACACACACACACCACACACACACACACACACACACACACACACACACACACACACACACACACACACACACACACACACACACTGTAAGTGCGGTAAGTCCCAGGAGGTTGGGGTGTCAGGTCACAAGAAGGTGTGGGCAGCCAAGGACCACTGAGACTTACCTTAAACGCACAAGCCACCTACCTTTCAGTACATAATAAACCCACACATAATTCCACACACAATTACACACAAAATTACACACTCACACACACACACACACACACACACATATCCAGACACAATATAGTTTAGATGGCCAAAGACTGCAAACCTCACTAAAGGAAAAAGATCTGGGGGTGAGTATAACACCGAGCATATCTCCTGAGGCGCACATCAATCAGATAACTGCTGCAGCATACGGGCGCCTGGCAAACCTACGGATAGCGTTCCGATACCTCAGTAAGGATTCGTTTAAGACTCTGTACACCATCTACGTCAGGCCCATACTGGAGTATGCAGCACCAGTTTGGAATCCACACCTAGTCAAGCACGTCAAGAAATTAGAGAAATTGCAAAGGTTTGCAACAAGACTAGTCCCAGAGCTACGGGGATTGTCCTATGAAGAAAGGTTGAGGGAAATCGGCCTGACGACACTGGAGGCCAGGAGGGTCAGGGGAGACATGATAACGACATATAAAATACTGCGCGGAATAGACGAGGTGGACAAAGACGGGATGTTCCAGAGATGGGACACAGACACAAGAGGTCACAATTGGAAGTTGAAGACTTAGATGAATCAAAGGGATGTTAGGAAGTATTTCTTCAGTCATAGAGTAGTCAGGCCATGGAATAGCCTAGAAAGTGATGTGGTGGAGGCAGGAACCATACATAGTTTTAAGGCGAGGTATGATAGAGCTCATGGGGCAGGGAGAGAGAGGACCTAGTAGCAATCAGCGAAGAGGCGGGGCCAGGAGCTGTGACTCGACCCCTGCAACCACAAATAGGTGAGTACAAATAGGTGAGTACACATACACTCCCCCCTCACCACCGACATCTCACTACTTCCCCTGATCCCTCCCCTCCCTCGATCACCCTCCCCTCCCCCGTTCACCCCAAACCCTCCCCACCCCTCCCCACTCAGCTCCCAAATAGCCACAGTTCCTCCACTACTTCCCCCCCCACACTCTGACATACACACTACTAACCTAACATACAGAACTACATAGGTTTCCCACTCTGAGGCAATCAGGATAAAACAAAAATGGGTTGCCAGAGAGCAACAAGAAAAACCAAGGGACAGGAGGAGGAAAATGCAAAGGAAGATTGGGCAGCAGAGCTCATAAAAAGGGATCATGAATGGGAAAAGAAACTAGAAGAACTTAGCATGAGAATGGAAGAAAGGATAGATATGGAAAGCAGGAAGTGGGAGGTGCATGTCAAAGCAGCAGAAGCTAGGATACAGAGTTTAGAAGAGGAATTGAAAAATCTGAAACAGCCTAAAGAACTAAAGAACATTTTGGGATTGACAACAGAGACTGCTACCTCAGCCACAAATAAGGGGACTGTAGGGAAAGAAGGGGCACAACTGCATGGAGATGCTCTATCAGAGGAGACTGTAGCAAATGAAAGAGCTAAGCTTTATGTGGAGGCCCTAACAGACAACAACAGAGCCAAAGGAAAGCCGAGAAGGGAAAATGACAGGCCACTGAGCCCAAGTACATTAGCCAGTGAAACTGATGAAAGGAAAGCTGCAGTGGAGGAAACCAAATTAAATGAGGGGATACACAGGGATATGCAGTGGGAGAATGAAAGGGTGAGGTCAGTCTTTGTGTATGGGCTCCAGGAAGTCGAAGGGGAAACATATGAAGCAAGAAAACAAGGGGAAAGAAAAGCAATTGAAAGCATCATGAAAGCAATAGGAGAAGACGATATGACCCAGCTGGAAAATTTTCGGAGAATAGGGGGGTTTGTAAAAAAAAGAACCCGGCCAGTGAGAGTGACCTTCAAGGCAGAAGCGACTCGGACCAGGATCCTGCAGGAGAAAGCACGATTAAGGGACATGACGGCATACAGGAGGGTGTATCTCGACCGCGACAGAACACAAGAAGAAAGGAAGAAACTGAGAGAGATGGTACAAAGGCGAAAGGAGGAAAGAGAGAGGATGGAGAAGACAGACAGGAGATCCCAGACCCAGGAAGAAGATCTAATACAGCCTCCCTCACAACTTTCTATAGAAGCCTCCCAACCAGGTCAACCCCAGTGCAACCAAACACTCTAAATCAAAACACCCATGCCACATCCAATGCCCCCACCCACTACATTACAAACTTCACCCCCACAGCAACAACCCATAGTTCCTTACCAGGTCTCCCACTTCCCCAACCCCAATATACTTCCCAGACCACAGTCTTAGAAAAGAAGTTGAAGGTGTGGTATACAAATGCAGATGGAATAACAAACAAGTATGAGGAGTGGCACGAAAGAATCAAAGAGACATCCCCAGACATAATAGCACTCACAGAAACAAAACTCACCAGAATAATAACAGATTCAATCTTTCCATCCGGATATCAAGTCTTCAGGAAAGACAGAGGGAGGAGAGGGGGAGGAGGAGTTGCACTGCTCATTAAAAACCAGTGGGGTTTTGAGAAAATGGAAGGAATGGATGGCATGGGCGAAAGGGACTACTTAGTAGGAACAATCCAGTCTGAGGGACATAAGGTGATAATTGCAGTAATGTACAACCCACCACAGAACTGCAGGAGGCCAAGAGAAGAATACGATGAGAGCAACAGAGCAATGATCAACACACTAGCCGAGGTGGCCAGGAGAGCACACATGGGGGGAGCAAAGTTACTAGTTATGGGTGATTTCAATCACAAGGAGATTGACTGGGAAAACCTGGAGCCCCATGGGGGTCCCGAAACATGGAGAGCCAAGATGATGGATGTGGTACTGGAGAACCTCATGCACCAACATGTTAGAGACACTACCAGAGAGAGAGGAGAGGATGAACCAGCAAGGTTGGACCTTGTATTCACCATGAGTAGTTCGGACATAGAGGGTATCATGTATGAAAGGCCCCTGGGAGCTAGTGATCATGTGGTTCTGTGCTTCGACTACATAGTTGAGCTCCAAGTGGAGAGAGTAGCAGGAATAGGCTGGGAAAAACCAAACTACAAAAGGGGGAACTACTCAGGCATGAGGAACTTCCTTCAAGACATTCAGTGGGAGAGGGAACTGACAGGAAAACCAGTACAAGAAATGATGGACTATGTAGCAACAAAATGCAAGGAGGCAGAGGAGAGGTTTGTTCCCAAGGGAAACAGAAATAATGGGAAGAACAGAACGAGTCCTTGGTTCACCCAAAGGTGTAGGGAGGCAAAAACTAGGTGTACTAGAGAATGGAAAAGGTACAGAAGACAGAGAACTCAGGAAAATAAAGAAATCAGCCGAAGAGCCAGAAACGAATATGCACAGATAAGAAGGGAGGCTCAGAGACAATATGAAAATGACATAGCATCAAAAGTAAAGACTGACCCGAAGCTGTTGTACAGCCACATCAGGAGGAAAACAACAGTCAAGGACCAGGTAATCAGACTGAGGAAGGGTGATGGGGAATTCACAAGAAACGACCGAGAGGTATGTCAGGAGCTCAACACAAGATTTAAAGAGGTATTTACAGTGGAAACCAGTAGGACTCCAAGAAATCAGAACAGGGGGGCACACCAGCAAGTGCTGGATGAGGTACATATAACCAAGGAGGAGGTGAAGAAGCTGCTATGCGAACTTGACACCTCAAAGGCGGTGGGACCAGACAACATCTCTCCATGGGTCCTTAAAGAGGGAGCAGAGATATTGTGTGAGCCATTAACAAAGATCTTCAACACATCATTTGAAACTGGGCAACTCCCTGAGGTATGGAAAATGGCAAATGTAGTCCCAATTTTTAAAAAGGGAGACAGACATGAGGCACTAAACTACAGACCTGTATCACTAACGTGTATAGTATGCAAGGTCATGGAGAAGATCAACAGGAGGAGAGTGGTGGGGCACCTGGAAAGAAACAAGTGTATAATTGACAACCAGCACGGTTTCAGGGAAGGAAAATCCTGTGTCACAAACCTACTAGAGTTTTATGACAAGGTGACAGAAGTAAGACAAGAGAGAGAGGGGTGGATCGACTGCGTATTTTTGGACTGCAAGAAGGCTTTCGACACAGTTCCTCACAAGAGGTTACTGCAAAAGCTAGAGGACCAGGCACACATAACAGGAAAGGCACTGCACTGGATCAGAGAATATCTGACAGGGAGGCAACAACGAGTCATGGTACGCGACGAGGTGTCAGAGTGGGCGCCTGTGACAAGCGGGGTTCCACAGGGGTCAGTCCTAGGACCTGTGCTGTTCTTGGTATACGTGAACGACATAACGGAAGGGATAGACTCAGAAGTGTCCTTGTTTGCAGACGATGTGAAGTTAATGAGAAGAATCGAATCGGACGAGGATCAGGCAGGACTACAAAGAGATCTGGACAGGCTACAAGCCTGGTCCAGCAACTGGCTCCTTGAATTTAACCCTGCCAAATGCAAAGTCATGAAGATTGGGGAAGGGCAAAGAAGACCGCAGACACAATATAGTTTAGATGGCCAAAGTCTGCAAACCTCACTCAAGGAAAAAGATCTGGGGGTGAGTATAACACCGAGCATATCTCCTGAGGCGCACATCAATCAGATAACTGCTGCAGCATACGGGCGCCTGGCAAACCTACGGATAGCGTTCCGATACCTCAGTAAGGATTCGTTTAAGACTCTGTACACCATCTACGTCAGGCCCATACTGGAGTATGCAGCACCAGTTTGGAATCCACACCTAGTCAAGCACGTCAAGAAATTAGAGAAAGTGCAAAGGTTTGCAACAAGACTAGTCCCAGAGCTACGGGGATTGTCCTATAAAGAAAGGTTGAGGGAAATCGGCCTGACGACACTGGAGGCCAGGAGGGTCAGGGGAGACATGATAACAACATATAAAATACTGCGCGGAATAGACGAGGTGGACAAAGACGGGATGTTCCAGAGATGGGACACAGACACAAGAGGTCACAATTGGAAGTTGAAGACTTAGATGAATCAAAGGGATGTTAGGAAGTATTTCTTCAGTCATAGAGTAGTCAGGCCATGGAATAGCCTAGAAAGTGATGTGGTGGAGGCAGGAACCATACATAAACAGTCCACACATTCCTAGTGACATAACACAAGCACAGTGCAAAGAAACTGCTATCAGGATAATACAGAACCACGTACAAGTCATCGTGCAAAACAATGAAATCAAAGAAACACGTTTGCTAGGAAAACCAGGAAGTAAACACAGTATAATGATCCGACTTCATTCATACGATAAAAGAAAGGACTTAATTAAATCAGCAATTACAATGAAAAATGGAGTGTACATAAATGAGTGTCTAACAAAAAAACGTCAAAACCTTCTGTTCAGGCTGAGAAAACTTAAACAGGAAAACAAAATACATCAGTGTTTCACGCGAGATGGGAAAATACTAGTAAGGAAAACATCAACAGGACAACAATATACTATCTCAAATGAACACGATTTCTCTACCTTCCTTAGAAAAGCTGACATTTTTGTAACAGATTAGATAAGTGCCCTTAATACATATATACGTGTGGTGCATATAGTGTACGTTACTATTATATTGTACATTATTATTTTTATTATTTTTCATCACTAGCTAATGAAATACCTCCAATACTCTATACTTCTTTCTTACTACTATAAATTGCTCATAATTTTAAATTACAAGTCAAATCTTACTCCAAATTAATAATATTCATTATTCTTACCTGTCCATTTAATTTTGTTTATCACTACTTGTTTTTTAGTCACTTTTTATTGTGTATGCAATTAGTGTATATTCCAATTACTTTTTTGCAAGTACCAAAACTATCTTTTGCTAGCTAGTACCAACTACCTCATTTTTTTTACTTTTATTGTGCAATAAACTGCTCAATTTATTTAATATTACAAATCAGATCTTACTCCTAAACCAATATTATTTCATAGTGACCACCTGTCCATTTAACTTTGTTTACCATTACTTAATTTTAGTCCCTCATATATTTTCTCCTTTATTTTAGCTTTATATAACTACCCTAGTTTATACATTCACAATTGTTAAAATAATCAAGGTGCTATTCTCAGGTGCTAAAGTAGAATAAGTTCACAACTTTGCCATTATATTCCAAAACTACCTTAGCTCATTATTTTACATTTGTTAAATAATTCAGGTGCTATTTTTTAGCTTAAGACTATTTACTTTGTTTTATACTTAATTCTAACTATAGATTCACTACAAATCTTATGATTACAAGCATTGATCCTGATACCAACCTCTTATTTAATGACTTAAATGATTCAAACAGTTACTGTAATTACTACACTGCAGAACAATCAAAGGCACTTCTCAGTGCCAACAACAACATAACTATCTTTAACTACAATATCAGATCTTTAAGCAAGCATTACGATGACCTCATAGCATTACTAAATTCCTTACATGCCAATATGTCCATCATTACACTAACTGAAACCTGGCTAAAGCCTGATAGTACAGATGTCTATGCCATTCCTGGTTACACAGCCATACACAACTGTAGGCCAGACCAACAAGGGGGTGGCACAGCCATATACTACTCAGACCAACTAGAATGTATCACTAATACTTGCACAAGGGATGAACATGGGGAATATATAATAGCCAAATTCAAATCCAAATACCTACAAAAACCTCTCACATTGATAAACATTTACAGAGTTCCACAGTCAAACATTAGCCAATTTAGTCAAAACCTAGGAAGTATGATAACTGATGCACGCATGAACAAAGATCACTTACTACTCTCAGGTGACTTCAATATAAATCTCCTGCAAGACCAGGACCCACACGTTACTGAATTCACAAACACAATGAGTAACTGTATGTTGCTACCAACAGTAACAAAACCTACAAGAGTTACAGAGACTAGTGTTTCCCTACTTGACCACATCTGGACCAACACCATATCCCCTTTAAAATCAGGCATAATTACAGATAATACCACAGACCACTACCCTACTTTTCTCATAACAACTCTTGGTAAATTACCCCAAGACACTACTAAAGTCACCTTCAGACTTCACAATGAGGCAGCCATTAATAACTTCACAACAGCAGTAGCAAACATTGACTGGCACACTGAGCTAGAAATCTATACAGATATTGACGAATGTATTAATAATTTTCTAAAAAAGACCCAATACCTCTATAACAAGCACTGCCCTAAAAAAACTAAACAGATGACAGCTAAGAGACTGAACAGTCCCTGGTTAACACCCAGCATTCTCAAATCCATAAATACAAAACACCAATATGAAAAACAGTACAGAATGGGTCACATAACCAGAGACCAAACAAAACGTTACTCGTCAATCCTAACCAGCCTGATAAGAAGGGCAAAAAAATTGTATTATGAGAACAGATTATCCAACTTACGAGGTGATATAAAAAAGACCTGGAAAACCCTATCAGAAATTCTAGGAACAAAAAAGATATCACGAAATAGCGAAATAAAATTAGCAAAATCAGATGAACCCCAACTCCCACCAACAGAAACAGCAAACAGACTCAATGACTTCTTCTCCACTATAGGACAAAACCTTGCCAATAAAATCCCAAGCTCAGATACCCCACCAAATGACTACCTCACTGGCAACTACCCGAACACACTGTTCCTAGCTCCGACTAACCCATACGAAGTCTCCCTTATTATCAACACGCTAAAAAACAAGGCAGGAGATTTAAATACCTTACCACCCTTTATATACAAAAAAAGTGTCACAAGTGCTATCACCAATCATTGCAACACTCTTTAACAAATCCATTGAATCCTCCACCTTCCCCACAGTACTCAAAATAGCAAGGGTCACCCCGATCCACAAAGGAGGAGACCAAACAGAGTTGAATAACTATAGGCCAATATCCAACTTACACCCTCTCTCAAAAATCTTCGAAAAATTAATTCATAAACGAATCTACTCCTACCTTATCTCCCAAAACATACTCAACCCCTGCCAATTTGGATTCAGGCCAAATAAAAATACTAATGATGCTATTATACACATGCTAGAACATATATACACTGCAATATAGAAAAAAGAAGTCCCACTGGGGATCTTCATTGACTTACGTAAAGCTTTTGATACAGTTAACCATGACTTGCTCCACGTAAAATTGTCACACTATGGTATAAGAGGGCACTCCCTCAACTACCTCAAGTCATACCTCAGCAACAGAAGCCAATATGTGTATGCAAATGGGGCAAACTCTTCTGCACAACCAATTACAGTTGGTGTCCCACAGGGAAGTGTCCTTGGCCCTCTTCTCTTTCTCCTATACATAAATGACCTACCAAATGCTTCGCAATTACTCAAACCCACACTATTTGCAGATGACACTACATACGTCTTCTCCCACCCAAGCCCAGTCACGCTAGAAAATACTGTAAATACAGAATTACAGAAAATATCTACCTGGATGAGGACTAACAAACTTACACTAAACATTGACAAAACCTACTTCATTCAGTTTGGTAACAGAGCTACAGATGTCCCTCTTAACATAATGATAAACGGATCACCTATCACAAAGCTAACAGAGGGAAAATTCTTAGGAATCCACCTTGATAATAGACTCAAATTTCATACACATATACAACA
This sequence comes from Cherax quadricarinatus, assembly GCF_038502225.1. Classification (NCBI taxonomy): domain Eukaryota; kingdom Metazoa; phylum Arthropoda; class Malacostraca; order Decapoda; family Parastacidae; genus Cherax; species Cherax quadricarinatus. The sequence goes on from NC_091297.1 coordinate 6,695,172, forward strand.
AATTTCTAAGAAAATTTCCAAGACTGTAGGCATACTATCGAAGATACGGTACTATGCTCCACAGTCAGCCCTCCTGGCCCTATATCACTCTCTTATTTACCCCTATCTCACCTATGGAATTTGTGCATGGGGCTCAACAACAAGTAACCATCTCAGACCACTAATTACCCAACAAAAGGCTGCAGTTAGAATGATAACAAATTCTCACTATAGGCAGCACACTCCACCAATATTCAATACACTAAACCTATTCACCATACAAAACATTCATACTTATTACTGCACCTATTACATACATAGAACACTTAACTCTGATATTAACCCTCCCCTCAAACATCTCCTTGCCAACCTCAACAGAACACATGACCATAACACAAGGCACAGATCACTCTTTGATGTTCCTCGTGTCCATCTCACACTATGCAAAAACTCAATGCACATAAAAGGCCCTAAAATCTGGAACTCATTACCTGTAAATATAAAAGAAACACTACCTGTTTATAAATTCAAGTCTCTTCTCAAAGATCACTTACTCACCCAAAACCAAATAAATACTGAATAACTGAACCTTATAAATTGTATATCTTAAATGTTTCTCACAATTATATCACATAAATGTTAAACCTAAAACCCAATCTAACTTTATTATTTTTTAAATACACTACCTAACAGAATACTCCATTCTACTGAATGTACAACAATGCATACAACCATATGACCTGTCTTTGTAATACTCACTTGTGCTTTATAGTAATCTGTTTACATTAAAGTTTTATCACCGATGTCATCATTGCTTAGTTCATCTTAAGTTAATTTTAAGCCAGCCCGTAATGCTATGCATAGTATAAGTGGCTTTGGCATACTGCTCTTTTCTGTATTTTTTGTACCTCTGTATGTGTGCACAAATTTTTAAATAAATAAATAAATAAATAAATAAATAAATAGTTTTAAGGCGAGGTATGATAGAGCTCATGGGGCAGGGAGAGAGAGGACCTAGTAGCAATCAGCGAAGAGGCGGGGCCAGGAGCTGTGACTCGACCCCTGCAACCACAAATAGGTGAATACAAATAGGTGAATACACACACACACACACACACATACACAAACTCATACACACACACGCACACACACTCATACACACACACACACACACTCATACACACACACACACTCATACTCACACACACACACACACACACACACACACACACACACACACACACACACACTCACACACTCATACACATACACACAAACACACACACACACACACACACACACACACACACACACACACACACACACACACACACACAGGCGGGGCCAGGAGCTAGGACTCGACCCCTGCAACCACAAATAGGTGAGTACACACACACACATGCACATATGTGGTAATGCTTTATTTACAGCTAGCAAAGTCAGGGTATTTCTCCAGAATGGTCTGTAATATACCACTGTGGATAAAATACTTAGCCATTTCTTGAACACTTCTGAGTGAGTTGTTTCTAAATTCATTAATTTTATCGCACTCCAGTACATGATGACGCAAGGTGTGACAAAGCCCATCTGGCAAAGTTTACATTTCGTTTGGTCTACATCTGGTGGTGGTGATTTAACCTGCCAAAGATACTTGTAACCCAGCCGGAGCCGGGCGGTAGTGACATCCAAGAGTCTGCTTATTTTGTTGGATGCACCATAGACATGTGGCTCCTCCTGCATGATAGAATGATGATAGATGGACTCACTGGTGTCAATCTCCCTGAGCCTTAAGTCCATAAAATTCAGCTGAAGTTCTTTTCGTATTATTGTTCTCAAACTACTACCTGACAAGCCAAGATTGTAATCTACTCCCTCTTTGAAAGCATACAGCTTAGCCAATTTATCAGTTCTATCATGCATCTGAAGACCAATGTGAGATGGAATCCACAGCATGTGCACTCTGACTCCACTGTCCACAATCCTACCATACCTGTGTCTGGCTTCTGACACAAGCATGCCACAATTTATGCTTAATGAGTTGAGAGCATTTATGGATGACAGAGAATCAGTTACAATTAAACTGTCAATCTTTGATACATAGATGCATTTCAGTGCAAGGAGTATGGCAAACAGTTCTGTCTGAAGGGTAGAGGCCCAATTATTGATGCGTGCTCCAATTTCTTTAAGAGAGCCATCACTCTGTACGACAACAGCAGCACTACCAGCTGCACCAGTGGATTGGTGAACAGAACCATCAACGTAAATAATTTGCGAGAGTGTGTGCTGTGTGACTAAGTTATCAATACGGCTTAAGGCCTCAGGTTTGGCTTCAAGGCGAAGTTTTGGTTGTGATTTAAGAAGTAGTTTGGGGGGAAATGGAGGAATGGAAGTTTGGAATGGTTTTCATTGGGGGGATGTTGCATCGTCTGCCAAGTCTTTTGCTTTCGTAGTGAGTGATTTTTGTGTGCAAGTTCGGTACTAGTCCCTCTAGGATTTTCCAGGTGTATATAATCATGTATCTCTCCCGCCTGCGTTCCAGGGAATACAGGTTTAGGAACCTCAAGCGCTCCCAGTAATTGAGGTGTTTTATCTCCGTTATGCGCGCCGTGAAGGTTCTCTGTACATTTTCTAGGTCAGCAATTTCACCTGCCTTGAAAGGTGCTGTTAGTGTGCAGCAATATTCCAGCCTAGATAGAACAAGTGACCTGAAGAGTGTCATCATGGGCTTGGCCTCCCTAGTTTTGAAGGTTCTCATTATCCATCCTGTCAGCCTGTGATACTCCTATACTGAAACTATGTATTGTGCCAAAAGAAAAGCATTCACATTGCTAAACTCACAAACTAGTATTTAGTCACTTAGCCATAATACCAACTTACCTCATAATTTGTAATATTTTAAATTTAAGAATTTATCTAAGTCTGCCCGAAACACCTAGCCATGCTAGGTGTTCTAGTGGTACACTCTGTAATTAGCACTTTACTGCATGTAAACCACACAATAACCAAATTCTGTAAATTCAGCATTGTAATCCTTATAGAGAATAAACTTTGAATTGAATTGAAATAAAGAAGGTGACACTAATGCCCAAAACAGTGCTGCACCAACATAAGAGAAGAATCCTTCGTTTCTATATAGCCTATTATATGATTACAAAGTAAATAACAAAAAGGCACAATACCGTGACTGGAACGATACACAAATAACCCGCACATAAAAGAGAGAAGCTTACGACGACGTTTCGGTCCGACTTGGACCATTGACAAAGTCACTTTGTCAATGGTCCAAGTCGGACCGAAACGTCGTCGTAAGCTTCTCTCTTTTATGTGCGGGTTATTTGTGTATTACAGAGTACAAATAAGCCTATATAGGGAAAATCATTGATTTTGATGATGTGATAGATGATTTTGCAGGATTGAAGGAAATGTAAGATCAGATTCACTGAGATGTTACCTGTACTCAAGTTTAAATAGGAACTAGTGTTTCTCTGACACTCCAATGTTTTTCTTCAGTTTTCAATTTTTTTTTTCTTTTTTTTTTTTCTTTCTTTTTTTTGACATTGTTGAAGATGAATAAATGTAGGATCTGTTGGCTGTACTCAAACTTGTATTTGAGTTTATGTTTCCTCAATATTACTACGACTTTTTATTTTATCATTAATAAAGTTGAGAAGTATTCTCCTGTTCAGTTTATGGCCCTTAAACGTTCTCATTGTTAAACATTAGTCACTGGTCATGTAGTTTACCTGGAGTTTACCTGGAGAGAGTTCCGGGGGTCAACGCCCCCGCGGCCCGGTCTGTGACCAGGCCTCCTGGTGGATCAGAGCCTGATCAACCAGGCTGTTGCTGCTGGCTGCACGCAAACCAACGTACGAGCCACAGCCCGGCTGGTCAGGAACCGACTTTAGGTGCTTGTCCAGTGCCAGCTTGAAGACTGCCAGGGGTCTGTTGGTAATCCCCCTTATGTATGCTGGGAGGCAGTTGAACAGTCTCGGGCCCCTGACACTTATTGTATGGTCTCTTAACGTGCTAGTGACACCCCTGCTTTTCATTGGGGGGATGTTGCATCGTCTGCCAAGTCTTTTGCTTTCGTAGTGAGTGATTTTCGTGTGCAAGTTCGGTACTAGTCCCTCTAGGATTTTCCAGGTGTATATAATCATGTATCTCTCCCTCCTGCGTTCCAGGGAATACAGGTTTAGGACCCTCAAGCACTTCCAGTAATTGAGGTGTTTTATCTCCTTTATGCGCGCCGTGAAGGTTCTCTGTACATTTTCTAGGTCAGCAATTTCACCTGCCTTGAAAGGTGCTGTTAGTGTGCAGCAATATTCCAGCCTAGATAGAACAAGTGACCTGAAGAGTGTCATCATGGGCTTGGCATCCCTAGTTTTGAAGGTTCTCATTATCCATCCTGTCATTTTTCTAGCAGATGCGATTGATACAATGTTATGGCCCTTGAAGGTGAGATCCTCCGACATGATCACTCCCAGGTCTTTGACGTTGGTGTTTCGCTCTATTTTGTGGCCAGAATTTGTTTTGTACTCTGATGAAGATTTACCCCCCGCCATCCCCCCACCCTTGAATTTCATGGGGGTGACACCAGAGATGCTGCCCTGGGTGACACCAACTCTGGAGTTTACCTGGAGAGAGTTCCGGGTCAGAGGCGTCTAGCCCAAAGTGTATAAATTTGCAAAAATACACGCTTATAATGTGTCACAGGGTTAGCAATTCCAATTTTCACACATAAACCTGACACAGCAGTGACAAACACTGCTAAAAATAAGATTCATACAAGAATAACGTCGGTCACCCCTCACTCACGCTGCTGTGAATATCACACAATTTAATGGACCTCATAATACTCGTATACTAATGCTCGCACTCCTACCCCCCCCCCCCCCCACTCGGGAGACTAGCCCATTTCTACCCTTGACTTTACGAATTCCATAGATCCCGCAGCCTAAATTCCCGATAACCCTCCGAAAATTCATTCTCCCCTCCCCCACCATAAACTTCCCTATTGAGGCACTTAGTCAGATAAGATAAGAGATAAGATTTCGTTCGGATTTTTAACCCCGGAGGGTTAGCCACCCAGGATAACCCAAGAAAGTCAGTGCGTCATCGAGGACTGTCTAACTTATTTCCATTGGGGTCCTCAATCTTGTCCCCCAGGATGCGACCCACACCAGTCGACTAACACCCAGGTACCTATTTGCTGCTAGGTGAACAGGACAATAGGTGTAAGGAAACGTGTCGAAATGTTTCCACCCGCCGGGAATCGAACCCGGGCCCTCCGTGTGTGAAGCGGGAGTTTTAGCCACCAGGCCACCGGGCCACCCCGTTGGTAACACCTTCATCCTTTCGCCCACACCCACATCCCTCATTGCCCATGATGTGAACACGAAATCAGTTACCAAATACGCCACTACGTTCCTTGCACTCCCACCCCGCCTATATCTAAGCTTAACACCCGCAATACCTGTAACCCACCCCCTCCTACTAATCGAATTACCCTAACGAACCATTCCCTCACAACGCCAAGACATTCACAAAAGTAAACCGCATGGAATGTGATTTCCATACCTCCACACGCACGACACTCCCCACCTTTTCTGAGCTTCCGATTGAATAAAACAACCCCAGACGGCAAATTCTATGTAAAAAATGAAACATCACCTTGCGTACGCCCGACCTTTTAGGTAACTTCTTGAGACGTGTCCATATGTCGCTCCATACATACATCGGGTATGCCCCCTCTACTGCAGCCACTACTGGCCCACCCCCCACTCTCTTGAGTACCCGCAACTTGATACGAGCCGAGCCGAATCCCTCGTCGTCATCAAAATTCTCAACATGGCCTCGCCTACCTGTAAATCCCTGCCCACCCACCATCGTTGCATATATGCATGCACTCTCCCGATCCCACCACCCCTCATCCCACCCTCCCGAAGAAAACTCATTTTTAGGTAGACACTCAACATCCTTCTTTCCAGTGGCATGAGCCCCAGCCCTCCCTGGCCAAGCGGTAGTGTAATCACCCCTCTACTTAATCATTCACATCCCGATCCCCAAAGAAACCGAAAAACCCCACGCAACAATCTTTTGACCTCACGTTGCACCAATGGGTATATAACCACCACATGCCATAACTTATTATACAAAAGTACATTAGTCACAATCACCCTTTGGTGCAGCGTGAGATGTGCAAGCCGCAATCCTCCAAGTCTTTTCAACACACCACCCACAACTCTCACCGAATTAACCTCACGTGCCACCCTCGAATCTCTTACATACACAACCCCACATATCTTAAGTTGATCCACCACACTCCACCCACCCCCAGCTCCCCCCCCACCTCATGTTTCCAATCCCCTATATCCAGAAGTTGGTCTTTGTGGCATTAAGTTTCATCCCGGTTGCCTCCCCGAATACATCCACAATCCTTCACACCCGCCGCAAGTCCTCACCCCCCCCCCCACCAAGACAGTCGTGTCATTTACATAACCCATGATACAAGGCCACACATCACTTTCATTACTCTCCAGACCCTCCGACACGCACTGCCGAACCGCCCTATAAACAGGGTCCTGAAAACACACGAACAATAATTGCGGAAAACTTACGGAATTATGCTCTCGCGAAGTTAGAGGTCTCGACGATGTTTACGCATCGGCGATTTTGCCCACTTTGAGCCCTATTTTCGGCCAATTCCAATGTACTAGTCGACAAAAATCATAACTATTTTCCTAGACTCCATTTTTTCTATCGAATGAGTACAAGAAACCACCCATTTACTGATTTCAACTATCCAATAAAATGGTCAGAATTTAGCAATTTTGCAAATTTCACACAAATTTCAAAGGATGCCAATTTCCGAATAGGGTCCAGAATAAACAAGAAAGACATTACGGACACTTAAATAACAAGTCCTCTGTTCGTTAGTCACATCCCCAGGCCCCTCTTATATTTCTTTGGCTTTCCACTTTGAATTTTTATTCTTACAAAAAATAGAAGATTTACTGTTATGCAGACTACTGCATTTGTGTAGAAATTATTATTTTTTTTATTAACACACTGGCCGATTCCCACCAAGGCAGGGTGGCCCGAAAAAGAAAAACTTTCACCATCATTCACTCCATCACTGTCTTGCCAGAAGGGTGCTTTACACTACAGTTTTTAAACTGCAACATTAACACCCCTCCTTCAGAGTGCAGGCACTGTACTTCCCATCTCCAGGACTCAAGTCCGGCCTGCCGGTTTCCCTGAACCCCTTCATAAATGTTACTTTGCTCACACTCCAACAGCACGTCAAGTATTAAAAACCATCTGTCTCCATTCACTCCTATCAAACACGCTCACACATGCCTGCTGGAAGTCCAAGCCCCTCTCACACAAAACCTCCTTTACCCCCTCCCTCCAACCTTTCCTAGGCCGACTCCTACCCCGCCTTCCTTCCACTACAGACTGATACACTCTTGAAGTCACTCTGTTTCGCTCCATTCTCTCTACATGTCCAAACCACCTCAACAACCCTTCCTCAGCCCTCTGGACAACAGTTTTGGTAATCCCGCACCTCCTCCTAACTTCCAAACTACGAATTCTCTGCATTATATTCACACCACACATTGCCCTCAGACATGACATCTCCACTGCCTCCAGCCTTCTCCTCGCTGCAACATTCATCACCCATGCTTCACACCCATATAAGAGCGTTGGTAAAACTATACTCTCATACATTCCCCTCTTTGTCTCCAAGGATAAAGTTCTTTGTTTCCACAGACTCCTAAGTGCACCACTCACCCTTTTCCCCTTATCAATTCTATGATTCACCTCATCTTTCATAGACCAATCCGCTGACACGTCCACTCCCAAATATCTGAATACATTCACCTCCTCCATACTCTCTCCCTCCAATCTGATATCCAATCTTTCATCACCTAATCTTTTTGTTATCCTCATAACCTTACTCTTTCCTGTATTCACTTTTAATTTTCTTCTTTTGCATACCCTACCAAATTCATCCACCAATCTCTGCAACTTCTCTTCAGAATCTCACAAGAGCACAGCGTCATCAGCATAGAACAACTGTGACAACTCCCACTTTATGTGTGATTCTTTATCTTTTAACTCCACACCTCTTGCCAAGACCCTCGCATTTACTTCTCTTACAACCCCGTCTATAAATATATTAAACAACCACGGTGACATCACACATCCTTGTCTAAGGCCTACTTTTACTGGGAAATAATTTCCCTCTTTCCTACATACTCTAACTTGAGCCTCACTGCTTTCAGTAACCTACCTCCTACACCATACACCTGCAACATCTGCCACATTGCCCCCCTATCCACCCTGTCATACGCCTTTTCCAAATCCATAAATGCCACAAAGACCTCTTTAGCCTTATCTAAAAACTGTTCACTTATATGTTTCACTGTAAACACCTGGTCCACACACCCCCTACCTTTCCTAAAGCCTCCTTGTTCATCTGCTATCCTATTCTCCGTCTTACTCTTAATTCTTTCAATAATAACTCTACCATACACTTTACCAGGTATACTCAACAGACTTATCCCCCTATAATTTTTGCACTCTCTTTTGTCCCCTTTGCCTTTATACAAAGGAACTATGCATGCTCTCTGCCAATCCCTAGGTACCTTACCCTCTTCCATACATTTATTAAATAATTGCACCAACCACTCCAAAACTATATCCCCACCTGCTTTTAACATTTCTATCTTTATCCCATCAATCCCGGCTGCCTTACCCCCTTTCATTTTACCTACTGCCTCACGAACTTCCCCCACACTCACAACTGGCTCTTCCTTACTCCTACAAGATGTTATTCCTCCTTGCACTATACACGAAATCACAGCTTCCCTATCTTCATCAACATTTAACAATTCCTCAAAATATTCCCTCCATCTTCCCAATACCTCCAACTCTCCATTTAATAACTCTCCTCTCCTATTTTTAACTGACAAATCCATTTGTTCTCTAGGCTTCCTTAACTTGTTAATCTCACTCCAAAACTTTTTCTACTTCTGCTGAACAATCTAACACTACATTAGACTCACCAGTTGACGTGTATTGGACGCTTGGCATGATTTGTTTACTTTTGAACTTTGGTGAAAATCGAACATTTTTGCTACTTTGAGCTCAATTTCAAGGTACTTTTCATTGTAAAACCAGTCAAAATCATCTCTATTTCTGTAATATGTCTTCCATTCTATAAAATGAGACCAGGAAAACTAGAATACAACCATAATACCATACGAAAATACAGTGCAAAGTCGCTGTTTTAATCCAAAAGCACGGTCAAAGTTTTTTTTTTCTCATTACGCACTGTTTACCTGGAGATACCTGGAGAGAGTTTCGGGGGTCAATGCCCCCGCGGCCCGGTCTGTGACCAGGCCTCCTGGTGGATCAGCGCCTGATCAACCAGGCTGTTGCTGCTGGCTGCACGCAAACCAACGTACGAGCCACAGCCCGGCTGATCAGGAACTGACTTTAGGTGCTTGTCCAGTGCCAGCTTGAAGACTGCCAGGGGTCTGTTGGTAATCCCCCTTATGTGTGCTGGGAGGCAGTTGAACAGTCTCGGGCCCCTGACACTTATTGTATGGTCTCTTAACGTGCTAGTGACACCCCTGCTTTTCATTGGGGGGATGGTGCATCGTCTGCCAAGTCTTTTGCTTTCGTAGTGAGTGATTTTCGTGTGCAAGTTCGGTACTAGTCCCTCTAGGATTTTCCAGGTGTATATAATCATGTATCTCTCCCTCCTGCGTTCCAGGGAATACAGGTTTAGAAACCTCAAGCGCTCCCAGTAATTGAGGTGTTTTATCTCCGTTATGCGCGCCGTGAAAGTTCTCTGTACATTTTCTAGGTCGGCAATTTCACCTGCCTTGAAAGGTGCTGTTAGAGTGCAGCAATATTCCAGCCTAGATAGAACAAGTGACCTGAAGAGTGTCATCATGGGCTTGGCCTCCCTAGTTTTGAAGGTTCTCATTATCCATCCTGTCATTTTTCTAGCAGATGCGATTGATACAATGTTATGGTCCTTGAAGGTGAGATCCTCCGACATAATCACTCCCAGGTCTTTGACGTTGGTGTTTCGCTCTATTTTGTGGCCAGAATTTGTTTTGTACTCTGATGAAGATTTAATTTCCTCATGTTTACCATATCTGAGTAATTGAAATTTCTCATCGTTGAACTTCATATTGTTTTCTGCAGCCCACTGAAAGATTTGGTTGATGTCCGCCTGGAGCCTTGCAGTGTCTGCAATGGAAGACACTGTCATGCAGATTCGGGTGTCATCTGCAAAGGAAGACATGGTGCTGTGGCTGACATCCTTGTCTATGTCGGATATGAGGATGAGGAACAAGATGGGAGCTAGTACTGTGCCTTGTGGAACAGAGCTTTTCACCGTAGCTGCCTCGGACTTTACTCTGTTGACGACTACTCTCTGTGTTCTGTTAGTGAGGAAATTATGGATCCATCGACCAACTTTTCCTGTTATTCCTTTAGCACGCATTTTGTGCGCTATTACGCCATGGTCACACTTGTCGAAGGCTTTTGCAAAGTCTGTATATATTACATCTGCATTCTTTTTGTCTTCTAGTGCTGCAGGATTTTTTTTTATAATGTGCACACTGACCACATAGACCCATTCTTTCATATGTAGGCCTACCAGCTTTCTCTCACTAGATTTGAGGGTGCTAGAATTTAGGCATACTAGTACATCAAAAACCCTGGGGCGTAAGCCGTACTAGTACGGCCGAAACCCTGAAAGGGTTAATTAGTGAATCTTTGTTGGCAAGAACCAAGTCAAGCAGATTGTTTCTTCTAGTTGGTTCTGTCACAAACTGTTTTAGAAAGCAATCCTGAACTGTGCCAAGAAAGTCACTAGACTCAACAAGATTTCCTGTAAAATTGTTCCAATCAATTCGTCTAAAGTTAAAATCTCCCATTAACACAACATTTTCATATCTAGACGACTTATGAATTTCGTCCCACAGCAGCTTTCTGCACTCCCTATCAAGGTTTGGGGGCCTATAAATCACACCCAAAATTAACACATGCAGATAGGAGGATTGGTAAAAGCATACCGTGAATGCAGAACCCCAGACCTGCTCAGAACGCTCCAAGCTGCACTAACAAATGCAAGGAATAGAAAGGAAGAACTTAGGCAACAGGAATGGGAACAGTTTGTTAGTGGATTAAATAGGTCCACCCCTTTAAGTTTGGCTTGGAAAGGTATAAATAAAATAACCAGGAAAAAGACTGGCAATGTTGCTCATCCCTTTCGTCTCGAAAAAGCAAATGACCTCATAAATGACTGGTCCAAAACATTCAGGCATGAAAACTTTTCATCTCATATTATTTAGAGAGTGCTTCTGAAGCGGACATCAACCAAATCTTTCAGTGGGCTGCAGAAAACAATATGAAGTTCAACGATGAGAAATTTCAATTACTCAGATATGGTAAACAAGAGGAAATTAAATCTTCATCAGAGTACAAAACAAATTCTGGCCACAAAATAGAGCGAAACACCAACGTCAAAGACCTGGGAATGATCATGTCGGAGGATCTCACCTTCAAGGACCATAACATTGTATCAATCGCATCTGCTAGAAAAATGACAGGATGGATAATGAGAACCTTCAAAACTAGGGATGCCAAGCCCATGATGACACTCTTCAGGTCACTTGTTCTATCTAGGCTGGAATATTGCTGCACACTAACAGCACCTTTCAAGGCAGGTGAAATTGCCGACCTAGAAAATGTACAGAGAACTTTCACGGCGCGCATAACGGAGATAAAACACCTCAATTATTGGGAGCGCTTGAGGTTCCTAAACCTGTATTCCCTGGAATGCAGGCAGGAGAGATACATGATTATATACACCTGGAAAATCCTAGAGGGACTAGTACCGAACTTGCACACGAAAATCACTCACTACGAAAGCAAAAGACTTGGCAGACGATGCAACATCCCCCCAATGAAAAGCAGGGGTGTCACTAGCACGTTAAGAGACCATACAATAAGTGTCAGGGGCCTGAGACTGTTCAACTGCCTCCCAGCATACATAAGGGGGATTACCAACAGACCCCTGGCAGTCTTCAAGCTGGCACTGGACAAGCACCTAAAGTCGGTTCCTGACCAGCCGGGCTGTGGCTCGTACGTTGGTTTGCGTGCAGCCAGCAGCAACAGCCTGGTTGATCAGGCTCTGATCCACCAGGAGGCCTGGTCACAGACCGGGCCGCGGGGGCGTTGACCCCCGGAACTCTCTCCAAGTAAACTCCAGGCTAATCGTTTCGTAAATCTGGCTAGAGCTTGGAAAAATTTGCCTGAGGAAGAGAAAGATGTATATAGAAAGATGTATAAATATAGGAAGAAATGTTGAAACTGATTAATTTTATGATCCAAAATATTGATGAGAGTGATTGCTTCTTCACCGAGTATGAATTAGATAATGCATTAACTAAAGGTCGATCAACTGCTCCTGGAGAGGATGGTATAACCTATGATATTCTCAGAACTTTAAGGCAAGTGCCTGATAACCCTTCGTTGGCACTGTATAATCTCAGTTACATTGAGGGCGTTCTTCCTACTTCCTGGACCAATAGTCTCATTGTGCCTATCCCTAATCCCCAACAGCCTGATACATATAGACCGATCTCCTTAACTAGTTGTCTATGTAAAACTTTTGAAAGAATGATACTTAACAGACTGTACTACAGAATCAGACACCAACTTTCCCCCTACCTCTATGGGTTCATGAAAGGTAAAAGTCTGCAGAACTGCATTTCCACCTTTCTCACTGCACACACCTCTACTAGTTTTACCACTTTTCTTGATCTAAAATCTGCATTTGATATTGCGAACAGAACCGTTATACTACATGAACTAGCCAAAATGAATATTGGTGGTAGCTTACTCTGCTGGATAATAGGATACCTGTGAAATAAAGTATCCTCTACCCTCTACCAAGGCTTTAGAAGTGAGTCTCAAGAAATGTCTTTAGGTACACCGCAGGGAGGAATTTTCAGTCCCATGCTATTTAATATTCTGATTAATGTTCTCCTAAATGCTCTACCTGCCTCACCTAAACATATAGCTATAAGATATGCTGATGACATTATGATCCATACAACAGGGCATAAGAAGATGAGCACCATTCTTAATGAAGTTCAAGCAATTTGTAATCGACTAGGCCTCATAATGTCTTCCTCTAAAACAAAGATATTAACAAACAAACGACATCCTACCCATCCATTTGCAGGATGAAAATATTAGCTACGTTAAAACTTACAGATATCTTGGCGTAGATGTACCCTTTAACAAACCCACTATACCACAAGTAAATAAGAAATGCAAAGATAGGCTAAATGCTCTCAAAGCTGTTGCTGGCTACAACCCCAACTATGGTGCTAATGTGAGAATCGTGAGAATGATGTAGCCTATGTTAGGTCCTTAATTGATTATGCTGCTCCCATGTTGATATTAGCTAGAGAAAGTTCTCTCCGGCCCTTGGAGTTAATGCAAAATGAAGCTCTCAGAATTATTCTCGGGTGTCCCAGATCTACAAAGGTTCTTAATATGAGGAAGGAGCTTGGTATTTCTAGTATCAGTGATAGGATTGTTGAGATTAACACTGTACTCGGTATTAGAATGTTAAGAAATGAACCAGACACTGTCACAATGAATCTTACTAAGTATCTAGAAGTAAATACACACACATCTAAATGGATTGTGAAAACGTGCATTTGCATTAAGTTTTATAACCTGCATGAACTATATCACTGTAGATAATAAGAGCATTTCACTCCTCCATGGAAGATGTGTTCATTTAATATCATATACCTGCAAGTCCCTCCCAAGAAGCTCATTGCTAGTAATCCCTTCCTTAAGTCACTTGTTAAAGCAACTGCTCAAGAAGAAATTTCTGGCCTAGCTGGTGGTAATAAGTTGTCACCAGTTACATACACTGATGGATCTAAAGGACTCCAATGGAAATAAGTCACTCTGTCTGACTTTTTTGGGTTATCCTAGGTTCTCTACACATATGCTGCTATGTATGATAATTCTATGTAACTGTATTTGTGTATACCTGAATAAACTTACTTACTTACTAAGCAGGAGTCTTCTGGCAGGGCTTCATCTGCTCTTGTTCCCACCTCCCTAGTTAAGAATGATGGGAACTTCGTTGCTATCGTTAGGCGTAAGAATTAACAACTGGGTGTCTACATTGCAAACTGAATTGTTTGCAATCCTAATGGCGCTAAAACTATGACACTGAGCTTGACTCTGTACGCACAAAATGCGTGCTAAAGGAATAACAGGAAAAGTTGGTAGATGGATCTATAATTTCCTCACAAACAGAACACAAAGAGTAGTAGTCAACAGAGTAAAATCCGAGGCAGTTACTGTGAAAAGCTCTGTTCCACAAGGCACAGTACTCGCTCTCATCTTGTTTCTCATCCTCATATCTGACATAGACAAGGATGTCAGCCACAGCACCGTGTCTTCCTTTGCAGATGACACCCGAATCTGCATGACAGTGTCTTCCATTGCAGACACTGCAAGGCTCCAGGCAGACATCAACCAAATCTTTCAGTGGGCTGCAGAAAACAATATGAAGTTCAACGATGAGAAATTTCAATTACTCAGATATGGTAAACACGAGGAAATTAAAACTTCATCAGAGTACAAACTAATTCTGGCCACAAAATAGAGCGAAACACCAACGTCAAAGACCTGGGAGTGATCATGTCGGAGAATCTCACCTTCAAGGACAATAACATTGTATCAATCGCAGCTGCTAGAAAAATGACAGGATGGATAATGAGAACCTTCAAAACTAGGGATGCCAAGCCAATGATGACACTCTTCAGGTCACTTGTTCTATCTAGGCTGGAATATTGCTGCACACTAACAGCACCTTTCAAGGCAGGTGAAACTGCTGACCTAGAAAATGTACAGAGAACTTTCACGGCGCGCATAACGGAGATAAAACACCTCAATTACTGGAAGCGCTTGAAGTTCCTGAACCTGTATTCCCTGGAACGCAGGCGGAGAGATACATGATTATATACACATGGAAAATCCTAGAGGGACTAGTACCGAACTTGCACACGAAAATCACCCACTACGAAAGCAAAAGACTTGGCAGACGATGCAACATCACCCCAATGAAAAGCAGGGGTGTCACTAGCACGTTAAAAGATAATACAATAAGTGTCAGGGGTCCGAGACTGTTCAACTGCCTCCCAGCACACATAAGGGGGATTACCAACAGACCCCTGGCAGTCTTCAAGCTGGCACTGGACAAGCACCTAAAGTCAGTTCCTGACCAGCCGGGCTGTGGCTCGTACGTTGGTTTGCGTGCAGCCAGCAGCAACAGCCTGGTTGATTAGGCTCTGATCCACCAGGAGGCCTGGTCATAGACCGGGCCGCGGGGGCGTTGACCCCCGGAACTCTCTCCAGGTAAACTCCAGGTAAACTGTTACTACAACTTGCATCACTGCTACTACCACTAGTATTACACCTCACTCCATGTATTGTTTGTAACGGCTTGACAAAGTTCCTGGAGAGCGAAACGTTGCCACATAATGTCACAGTAGTTGCACTTGTGTCCTTGTACTTTACAAAGAGTCAATTATTGAAAGCTGAATTATAATTACACGTAATGAGAATAAGAATATATTGCTTTTCATACGTTTGTGGTTGTAAGAGTTCTTAGCATATTTAACACATATGTCACTACATTTATCATATTTGATTGCTGCTAGGAACTGTATGACCCCTACGAATTTAGCGTTCTCAATGAATGAAATGTTAATTGTAAGTTAAACTTGGCGCTTTCCTCATATTGATCGAGAAACAACGTTCATCTGGCAGCGTAGCATCCGTGTGAGTGATGTACGATGCTTCACTCACTCTACCAACACAGTTATAAGTCTAAGTTTAAAAGTACAACCATTAATATAGAATACAGAGTATATGCAATATCTCACGCACTAAAAATATTTCATATAATTAAAATTAAAAAAAAAAATCATTGTTACAATTATATGTATTATCATACATCAGACAAGCCAAATTTAGTCAAATTAAAACACAAATAACCATGAAAACTTCCTCTTGAAAAACAACTTAAATACTTACGCATTCATGGATATAATATAAGCAGTTGTGAAATGCAAAAAAGATGAGAGTGATATAACAGTGATTATTTTTGTACGTTTTTTGGAACAAAGTTTGGGTTTTGTGTTGAGTTGGTTGTGGCATTTTGTTTACATGGTGATGGTGGAGGTGAGGTCGTCTGCACCACCATCACCACCACACTACACTACACCACAACACCACACAGGTATGACACTAATTCCTCTCTCTCAACATGCATGCATTACCTGCCTTTTATTCCAATTCCTTGAGATTCTCTTGAGAAAGCGCGTCAGTAATGCGCCAGGAGGAGGGACGAGATGTGGGCGGGTGTCTGCCAGCAACTAAAAACTGAACAAGGGTTTAATTGCTGGGGTTTTTGCTACGTTGGTGGCTAGTTGAACGATCGTTATTACTGTATTCACGTATGGTTTTTTTATTAGAAATTGTGTTGTATATCGCTGGCAATCCTGAGTAGTTTTGGTTCCTGATTCACGAAAGATGTTAAAGTTCACCTCAGTTAAGTTTGTGATTTATTTTTTATATCTCGAAAAGGAAAGCCATTGAAATATTGTATAGCTTATTTTATGTTGGTACTTGACGAGGTAAATATACAAGGGGAGAAAGAAGAAAACTTATGATCATTGTAATAAAAAAATATGAAAATAACAATGTTTATTTCCTTGTAAAATAATGTGTGGTTTACATATTATAAAATACATTATAAAATATTAATTACAGAGAAGGCCACTAGCATTCCTAGGTATTTCAGGCAAACTAATACTAATTTTTACAGAATTTTTACAGAACACAGAGAGTAGTCGTCAACAGAGTAAAGTCCGAGGCAGCTACGGTGAAAAGCTCTGTTCCACAAGGCACAGTACTCGCTCCCATCTTGTTCCGCATCCTCATATCCGACATAGACAAGGATGTCAGCCACAGCACCGTGTCTTCCTTTGCAGATGACACCCGAATCTGCATGACAGTGTCTTCCATTGCAGACACTGCAAGGCTCCAGGCGGACATCAACCAAATCTTTCATTTGATTGCAGAAAACAATATGAAGTTCAACGATGAGAAATTTCAATTACTCCGATATGGTAAACACGAGGAAATTAAATCTTCATCAGAGTACAAAACAAATTCCGGCCACAAAATAGAGCGGAAAACCAACGTCAAAGACCTGGGAGTGATCATGTCAGAGGATCTCGCCTTAAAGGACCATAACATTGTATCAATCGCATCTGCTAGAAAAATGACAGGATGGATAATGAGAACCTTCAAAACTAGGGATGCCAAGCCCATGATGACACTCTTCAGGTCACTTGTTCTATCTAGGCTGGAATATTGCTGCACACTAACAGCACCTTTCAAGGCAGGTGAAATTGCTGACCTAGAAAATGTACAGAGAACCTTCATGGTGCGCAAAACAGAGATAAAACACCTCAATTACTGGGAGCGCTTGAAGTTCCTGAACCTGTATTCCCTGGAACGCAGGCGGGAGAGATACATAATTATATACACCTAGAAAATCCCATATAAGAGCGTTAGTAAAACTATACTCTCATACATTTCCCTCTTTGCCTCCAAGGACTAAGTTCTTTGTCTCCACTTAGGAGTCTGTGGAGACAAAGAACTTTGTCCTTGGAGGCAAAGAGGGGAATGTATGAGAGTATAGTTTTACCAACGCTCTTATATGGGTGTGAAGCATGGGTGATGAATGTTGCAGCGAGGAGGAGGCTGGAGGCAGTGGAGATGTCATGTCTGAGGGCAATGTGTGGTGTGAATATAATGCAGAGAATTCGTAGTTTGGAAGTTAGGAGGAGCTGCGGGATTACCAAAACTGTTGTCCAGAGGGCTGAGGAAGGGTTGTTGAGGTGGTTCGGACATGTAGAGAGAATGGAGCGAAACAGAATGACTTCAAGAGTGTATCAGTCTGTAGTGGAAGGAAGGCGGGGTAGGGGTCGGCCTAGGAAAGGTTGGAGAGAGGGGGTAAAGGAGGTTTTGTGTGCGAGGCGCTTGGACTTCCAGCAGGCATGCGTGAGCGTGTTTGATAGGAGTGAATGGAGACAAATGGTTTTTAATACTTGACGTGCTGTTGGAGTGTGAGCAAAGTAACATTTATAAAGGGGTTCAGGGAAACCGGCAGGCCGGACTTGAGTCCTGGAGATGGGAAGTACAGTGTCTGCACTCTGAAGGAGGGGTGTTAATGTTGCAGTTTAAAAACTGTAGTGTAAAGCACCCTTCTGGCAAGACAGTGATGGAGTGAATGATGGTGAAAGTTTTTCTTTTTCGGGCCACCCTGCCTTGGTGGGAATTGGCCAGTGTGATAAAAAAAAAAAAAAAAAAAAAAAAATCCTAGAGGGACTAGTACCGAACTTGCACACAAAAATCACTCACAACGAAAGCAAAAGACTCAGCAGACGATGCAACATCCCCCAATGAAAAGCAGGGGTGTCATTAGCACGTTAAGAGACAATACAATAAGTGTCAGGGGCCCGAGACTGTTCAACTGCCTCCCAGCATACATAAGGGGGATTACCAATAGACCCCTGGCTGTCTTCAAGCTGGCACTGGACAAGCACCTAAAGTCGGTACCTGACCAGCCGGGCTGTGGCTCGTACGTTGGTTTGCGTGCAGCCAGCAGTAACAGCCTGGTCTCAGTAGTACCAGTTACCTGTAACCAGTTTCAAGCTTCCTGGCTGAGTTCGTGTGCTAATTGCTTCAATCTCTGAGGGGTTGACCCGGATTTTGCAATTAAGCCAGTCAGTAAGCCAGAGTGTGGGCATGACACTGGTTGATCAGGCTCTGATCCACCAGGAGGCCTGGTCACAGACAGGGCCACCGGGGCGTTGACCCCCGGAACTCTCTCCAGGTAAACTCCAGGTAAATATTGATGTATCTAATAACATACATTATTAGATACATAATTAGATTTATAATAGTGAGGTAGTATAAACATATAAGAATGTTACAAATGGTAAATTAAGTAATGGGATTGGATTTGTCTTGGCATGATACACTGTTTTTATTAAAGCTCATGTGTGTGATGAATAGTTTTGAAAACCAACTAGTGATCAAAGAAACTAATTTCTGCAGACGCAAGTGCCTTGAATCTTCACTAATAGCTGTTTCCAATACAATTAAAACAAAGGCAGCTTCACCATCTCTGAAGTCTTAGCAAGAATCCTCCTAAAAACAGTAAATCCTGCCATCACATAGTCTCTCCTGTTAATACTACACAGCACATTACAGAGAATGAACTTTGAAACAGGCCTTCTTTATCCAGCCTCCAATAGAAATATTTGTCTAACCAATTTTTATGTTTCCCAAGTAATAGCTTTTATATCGTTTACTCATGTGCAAGTTAATTGTTCTACATATTGTATTACTTCTACTACTACTACTACCACTAGTATTGCACCGCACTCTGAGCCTATATATACCCTCTGTGTCCATGTATTGTTTGTAACAGCTTGATAAAGCTCCTGGAGAGCGAAATGTTGCCACAATAAAATGTCACATTAGTTGCACTTGTGTCCTTTTACTTTACATATTGTCGGTAATTCTACCAACTTTATTACAGTATCATACATATTGTAGAATCACTGAATCACTGAAGAATGCTGTCATGTTTCTTGCCTTCTTTATCAAAGGGCTGGCACTCTGGACTTTCTTTGGCCCCATGGTGGCTTATTTAGCAGTCACAAGCACAAAAAACAATGGATTATTACGAAATGTTTCGGATGAATGCACGGAGTAATGTTTACTCAATGAGTAACAAAGGCAGACTGAGTCACAAACATATGAGCAGATGCATCTGATACGTATGATTTCCGGATGGAGGTACTAAATCCGGACCAAAATTTCACCTAAAAAAGTGTTCTAAATCCGAATTGTACAATATGTGGACCATACGAAATCCAGAGTTCCACTGTACTTCAATTTTTGTAGAGGTTTAGCAGGACACGAGGTATGTTATAGAGATTTTTGTGTCTGGTATTGTGTCTATGGGTCCTGTTGCAACTATCAAGAAAGTGTTTTAGTTCAGGATTAATATTAGAATTTATGGTTCTGTAAATGTAGGTTGCACAGTAGGTGTGAATGTTCTGTACAGTGAGTAGGTTTAGGTGTTTGAAGAGGATGGGGGGCTGTCTAGCACTGGATTGTGAGATAATTCTTGCTGCAGCTTTCTATTGGGTTATTATTGGCTTTAGGTGAGTTGCTGCTGTTGATCCCCAGGTAGGGATAGATGACTGAATAGTGTGAGTAGGGCTGATTGTGGTACATAGTAACATATCTTAGAGAGGATCCCAACTGTTCTGGATACTTTTTTGTTATTTGTTGGATACAGGTGTTGAATTTCAGATTGCTGTCAAGGTGCAGTCCCAGGAATTTACCCTCATTACATTTAGCAATAAGAGTGTTGTCAATTGTTATGTTCAGCTGGGCAACACCTGTTATGTTCATAAATATAATGTAGAAGGTTTTGTCAATATAATGAACATTGTGGCAGTCCTGCTGGTCCATGCTAGGTATGTCCAACTCTGACCCATTCATGAACCCATCCAGCCTATATTTAAAACTACTAAAAGTTCTTACCTCAGTTATTATACCTGTGAGTTTGTTCCACTCTTCTGCAACTCTTGATGTAAGGTTCATTGGGTTTGGCTAGAACAGCATCATTGGTTTTGGTCAGTTTTTTTAGGTCATTTCATATCCCCTTTTATTTCATTAAATGTGCTGGCATAATATAATTGCTTAGATTTCCTTATGGAAATAAGTCACTTTGACTTTTCTGGGTTATCCTAGGTAATTTACACTATGATAATTGTACTTATGTATACCTGAACCTAAATAGACTTACTATAGTTTTTAGTCTTTTTTTTTTGGGGGGGGGGGGGGCCTGAGGATGCTGTTTGTTAGTCACGGGCTACTTAGTCTCTTGGCTGTGATCTGCTTCGTTTTAATAAGACTCTCTTGTAGACTTTGTATTTTTTTGTAGATAAATGCTGACCCATTTGTCAATTTCCCAATTGTTGGTAAACCTTCTGTGCCGGTCAATGTCACTTACTGTTGTAATGAAGTTATTTACTGATGTCTCATCATGGAGACAGAATGAGATGTTACCAGTTTCAAGTGGTAATTTACACGGTTACAAGGAAGGTAGGGTAATGATCAGTAGTATTGTCTGTAATTGTCTTCACTTTGAGAGGAACTATTATATTGGTTCATATATGGTCAAGTGAAGATGCATTTATATCAGATTCTTGTAGGCTTAATTTTATCTAATATTAGTAGGCAGTTGTACATATTGTTAAGGAAACTAGCTACTTCAGGGTCTTCAGCTTGGATAAGGGTTATATTGAAGTCTCCAGAAAGTAAGATAAAATAAGATTTGTTCAAATTTTTAACTCGGAGGGTTAGCCACCTAAGATAACCCAAGAGAGTCAGTGAGCCATTGGGGATTGTTGTCCTCCAGAATGTGACCCACACCAGTCAAATAACAGCCAGGTACCTACTTACTGCTAGGTGAACAGGGACAGCAGGTGTAAGGAAACATGCCTAATGTTTCCATCCATGCTGAGGATTGCACCAGGGACACTCAGTATCTGGTGGCACTCAGTGCATCATGGCAATATTAGTAAGAGATAACTTGTAGACTGCTCCAACTGTAGTTGTAGTTCTTTAATTTTTGGTTATAAAATTGGCAAAAAAATATTCACCTGGAGTACACGGCTGGTCACAGCCCGGGCCGCGGGGGCGTTGGCCCCTGAAACCCTCACCAGGTATACTCCAGGAATACCTAGAGTTCATTCCTGGCATATGTAGAGTTACTTCATATTAATTAATTAAAATAGTAGAATGCAGTACCTTCCCACATTTAATTAATCAGGCCTGTGGATGTGAATGGCTGTGTATGCAGGTAGAGCAAAGATGTCTTTTGTTATGTTTACCTGAAGTATACCTGGAAAGGGTTTCGGGAGTTAGTGCCCCTGCGGCTTGGTTTGAGACCAGGCCTTGTAGTGGATCAGGGTCTGATCAACCAGGCTGTTACTGCTGGCCACACGCAAACTGATGTACGAATGACAGCCCAGCTGGTCAGATACTGACTTTAGGTGCCTGTCCAGCACCTTCTTGAAGACAGTCAGGGGTCTAGTGGTAAGCCCCCTTATGTATGCTGGGAGGCAGTTGAACAGTCTTGGGCCCCTGACATTTATTAAGTTGTCTCTGTGTAATCGTGGCACCCCTGCTTTTCATTGGGGTAATGTTGCATCTCCTGCCGAGTCTTTTGCTTTCATAGGGAGTGATTTTTGTGTGGAAGTCTGGTACTAATCCCTCTAGAATTTTCCAATTGTATATTATCATGTATCTCTCTCACCTGCATTCCAGGGAATACAAATCAAGGTACTTCAACTGTTTCCAGTAATTTAACCCTTAACCCTTTCAGGGTTTCGGGCATACTAGTATGGCTTACGCACCAGTGTCCATGACGTACTAGTGCGCATAAATTCTAGCGCCTTCAAATCTAGTGAGAGAAAGCTGGTAGGCCTACATATGAAAGAATGGGTCTATGTGGTCAATGTGCGCAGTATAAAAAAATCCTGCAGCACACAGTGCGTAATGAGAAAAAAAAAACTGACCGTGTTTTTGGATTAAAACAGAGACTTTGCACTATATTTTTGTATGGTATTTATTGTTGTATTCTAGTTTTCCTTGTCTCATTGTATAGAATGGAAGACATATTACAGAAATTGAGATGATTTTGACTGGTTTTACAATGAAAAGTACCTTGAAATTGAGCTCAAAGTAGCAGAAATGTTCGATTTTTACCAAAGTTCAAAAGTAAACAAATCATGCTAAGCATCCAATACACATCAACTGGTGAGTCTAGTATTCTTTCACAAGTGCGCCAATATTATTTACACCATTTCTACACTAATGCAGTAGTCTGCATAACAGTAAATCTTATTTTTTTTGTGAGAATAAAAATTCAAAGTGGAAAGGAAAAAAAAATGTACGAGTGGCCTGGGGACGTGACTAATGAACAGAGGAAATGTTATTTTAGTGCCAGGAATGTCTTTCTTGTTTATTCTGGACCCTATTTGGAAATTGGCATCTTTTGAAATTTGTGTGAAATTGGCAAAATTGCTAAATTCTGACCACTGTATTGGATAGTTGAAATCGGTAAATTGGTGGTTTCTTGTACTCATTCGATAGAAAAAATGGAGTTCTAGCGAAATAGTTATGATTTTTGTTGACTAGTACATTGACTGTACATTGCAGTCACTTGTTTGCACAGAACTGCTAAATGCCTCAAATGATGTAGTGGAAGTTTTAGCAGTAAAGGTCGAGAACCAAAACCTAGTCATTGTGGTAGTCTACAAGCCTCCGGATGCAACATCCCAGCAATTCCAGGAACAGCTGTTAAAAATTGACCACTGTTTGGAAAATCTTCCAGCTCCTGCACCCAACATCTTGCTCCTGGGGGATTTCAACTTAAGGCACCTAAAATGGAGGAATATAGCAAATAATATTGTTGCAGTAATAACACCAGGAGGCAGCTCTGATGAAAACTCACATTCGCACGAGCTTTTAAATCTCTGCACAAAATTCAATTTAAACCAGAAAATAATAGAGCCTACTAGACTGGAGAATACACTAGACCTCATCTTCACTAACAATGATGATCTGATAAGAAATGTCACCATATCAAAAACAATATACTCATATCACAACATAATTGAGGTTCAGACATGTATGCGTGGAGCCCCAGACCGACATAATGAGACTAGTCACAAGGGAGCATTCACCAAATTCAACTTCAATAACAAGAACATAAAGTGGGACCAAGTAAACCAAGTCCTAACCGATATAAGCTGGGAAGATATACTAAGCAACACAGAACCCAACGTATGCCTAGAACAGATTAACTTGGTGGCACTCGATGTATGCACAAGGCTTATTCCTCTAAGACAGTGGTTCCCAAACGTTTTCAGCTTGTTACCCAATTTAACATGCCACATAAAGCATGTTACCCCTTTCATAAAATGTTGTTATTATTGATATACATGGCTAAACGTGAACGTATACAGCCTCGCATACTCTGCTAATCCTAGCAAAACCATTGAAGACGTAAGAACCACACATACATTATATATAAAATTAATAATAGCTACAAATTCACAGTAACTGTGGGTAAATACTAACTATATACTGCACAGGGCAGTACACATACATACCAGCTTATGTCTACCTCGGCTGATGCTCACAGATAAACTGACAGTGTGAAATAGAGGCAGCCTCAGGAAGTGAGTGAGGCGTACTGGACAGGTCGATCTGGGCTACTGAGTGACTTTTGTCCTGAAGCATACTTGTCAAAATACTTTTGGGTTTCCACACACTTAGCTATATATTTCTTCTTTTCTAATACTGTATATTAGTTTTTGATGTTTATTGTTATTTGGTTTAACTTTATTACTTACTTATAATAGGTTTACTTTACAACTTTATATACTAAGACAAAGTTAAAAATAATCCTCATACCGGGTACCGCATTGTTTTCTTGATTTTCAGAATTCATAACTTTTTTTCTGTCACCCCTCCATTACCCCCCAAAAATGGTTAAATTACCCCCAGGGGGTAATTTACCCCCAGTTTGGGAACCACTGCTCTAAGAAAAAGGAGGAGTAGATGTAAAATAGAAAGAGACAGGCGCTCCCTTTACAGGCGACGGAAAAGAATAACAGAGCGGCTAAAAGAGGTCAATATATCTGAAATGCGTAGGGAGTCACTGGTCAGAAAAATAGCAAGCATCGAACTCAAGCTTAAGGAATCTTATAGGAGTCAGGAATCGCGGGAAGAACTAAAAGCCATAAATGAAATCGAAAGAAACCCAAAGTATTTCTTCTCCTATGCCAAATCAAAGTCGAGAACAGCATCCAGTATTGGGCCCCTACTTAAACAAGATGGGCCCTACACAGATGACAGCAAGGAAATGAGTGAGCTACTCAAGTCCCAATATGACTCAGTTTTTAGCAAGCCGCTAACCAGACTGAGAGTCGAAGATGAAAACAAATTTTTTATGAGAGAGCCACAAAATTTGGTTAACACAAGCCTATCCGATGTTATCCTGACGCCAAATGACTTCGAACAGGCGATAAATGACATGCCCATGCACTCTGCCCCAGGGCCAGACTCATGGAACTCCGTGTTCATCAAGAACTGCAAGAAGCCCCTATCACGAGCCTTTTCCATCCTATGGAGAGGGAGCATGGACACGGGGGTCGTCCCACAGTTACTGAAAACAACAGACATAGCCCCACTCCACAAAGGGGGCAGTAAAGCAACAGCAAAGAACTACAGACCGATAGCACTAACATCCCATATCATAAAAATCTTTGAAAGGGTCCTAAGAAGCAAGATCACCACCCATCTAGAAACCCATCAGTTACACAACCCAGGGCAACATGGGTTTAGAACAGGTTGCTCCTGTCTGTCTCAACTATTGGATCACTACGACAAGGTCCTAAATGCACTAGAAGATAAAAAGAATGCAGATGTAATATATACAGACTTTGCGAAAGCCTTCGACAAGTGTGACCATGGCGTAATAGCGCACAAAATGCGTGCTAAAGGGATAACAGGAAAAGTCGGTCGATGGATCTATAATTTCCTCACTAACAGAACACAGAGAGTAGTCGTCAACAGAGTAAAGTCCGAGGCAGCTACTGTGAAAAGCTCTGTTCCACAAGGCACAGTACTCGCTCCCATCTTGTTCCTCATACTCATATCCGACATAGACAAGGATGTCAGCCACAGCACCGTGTCTTCCTTTGCAGATGACACCCGAATCTGCATGACAGTGTCTTCCATTGCAGACACTGCAAGGCTCCAGGCGGACATCAACCGAATCTTTCAGTGGGCTGCAGAAAACAATATGAAGTTCAACGATGAGAAATTTCAATTACTCAGATATGGTAAACACGAGGAAATTAAATCTTCATCAGAGTACAAAACAAATTCTGGCCACAAAATAGAGCGAAACACCAACGTCAAAGACCTGGGAGTGATCATGTCGGAGGATCTCACCTTCAAGGACCATAACATTGTATCAATCGCATCTGCTAGAAAAATGACAGGATGGATAATGAGAACCTTCAAAACTAGGGAGGCCAAGCCCATGATGACACTCTTCAGGTCACTTGTTCTATCTAGGCTGGAATATTGCTGCACACTAACAGCACCTTTCAAGGCAGGTGAAATTGCTGACCTAGAAAATGTACAGAGAACCTTCACGGCGCGCATAACGGAGATAAAACGCCTCAATTACTGGGAGTGCTTGAGGTTCCTGAACCTGTATTCCCTGGAACGCAGGTGGGAGAGATACATGATTATATACACCTGGAAAATCCTAGAGGGACTAGTACCGAACTTGCACACGAAAATCACTCACTACGAAAGCAAAAGACTTGGCAGACGATGCAACATCCCCCCAATGAAAAGCAGGGGTGTCACTAGCATGTTAAGAGACCATACAATAAGTGTCAGGGGCCTGAGACTGTTCAACTGCCTCCCAGCATACATAAGGGGGATTACCAACAGACCCCTGGCAGTCTTCAAGCTGGCACTGGATAAGCACCTAAAGTCGGTTCCTGACCAGCCGGGCTGTGGCTCGTACGTTGGTTTGCATGCAGCCAGCAGCAACAGCCTGGTTGATCAGGCTCTGATCCACCAGGAGGCCTGGTCACAGACCGGGCCGCGGGGGCGTTGACCCCCGGAACTCTCTCCAGGTAATACTCCAGGTACATTGGAATTGGCCGAAAATAGGGCTGAAAGTGGGCAAAATCGCCATGCATAAACATTGTCGAGATCACTAACTTCGCTAGAGCATAATTCCATACGTTTTCCATCAAATTTCATACTTTTGGTGTCATTATGATCGGGACAAGATTCTCTGTCTTTTCATGAGAAAAAATCATTTTTTTTTTTTGAAATTTGGGGGACCCTGAGAAGAAGTCTCCGAGAGGACCTCTGGACCCTGAAAGGGTTAAGCTGCCCAAACATAGATCTATGCTCATTTGATTTTCCCTATTTGAAAGCATGTAAAAAAACGTAGATCTACGTTCGGAGCCCCCCACATGTGGACGTAGATCTACGTTTGGACAGTTTAAGGGTTAAGTGCCTTATCATAATTGTGTGCAGTGAAAGCTCTTTGTATACTCTCCAGGTCAGCAATTTTGCCTGTCTTGAAGGGGCAGTTAGTGTACAGCAGTATTCTAGCCTAGAGTGAACAAGCGGTTTGAAGAAAACACATTTTCATTCAGCAAAGATCACCCTTGACGAAATTATTTACAAACATTCTCTCTCAGTCCACAGCAGGATTCGAACCTGCAAATTGAGCTAGGTTTCCTTAAGAAAATTAAAAGCCTTTAGCATTTAAAGATTCTAGAAATGCTATAAAGTCATCATAGTGTTTACTCAGGGATGCATCACTGTAATTAAATATTGATATATTCTTGTTATTGCTGAGAATAGTTTATGCTTGATTTTTCTGTGTAATAAAAATGGTTATTATGGTTTTAACCCTTTCAGGGTCCAAGGCCCAAATCTGGAGTCACGCACCAGTGTCCAAGAATTTTCAAAAAAAAAATTTGTTATTTTTTCTTATGAAATCGTAGAGAATCTTTTTGTGAAGGTAATAAAACAAAAAGTACGAAATTTGGTGGAAAATTGACGAAATTATGCTCTCGCGAATTTTGATGTGTCAGCGATATTTACGAATCGGCGATTTTGCCGACTTTGACTCCCATTTTAGGCCAATTACATTATTCCAATCAACCAAATTCTTAGCTATTTCACTAGTATTACTTCTATTCTATCGATTGAGCACAAGAAATCGCCAAGTCAACTGTTTCAACTACAAAATAAAGTGATCAGAAATTGTTAATTTGGCCAATTTAACACAAAGTTCAAAATATTCCAATTTCAAAATAGGGTCCAGAATGAACAATGTAGGCATTCCTGGCACTAAACTAACATTTCCTCTGTTCATTAGTTATGTTTTGAGGCTTTACAAATAAATTCCATTTTGATTTTTTATTCACATAATGAATTTTTATTCACACCAAAAAATAGAAGATTTACTGTTATGCAATACTGTAATAATTGTATAAATATCACCATATTTGTGAATGTATATTAGACCCACCAGCTGATGTGTATTAGACGTGTGAGGTCGTTTGTTTACTCTTGAACATCGGCAAAAATTTAACATTTCTGCTACTTTGAGCTCAGTTTCAAGCCATTTCCAGTGCTAAAACCAATCAAAGTCATCTCTATTTCTGTAATATGTCTTCCATTCTATCAAATGAGACCAAGATATCGCAAATACAACTATAAAAAACATACGAAAAAACACTGCAAAGTTGCTGTTTTAATCGAAAAATCATGATTTAATTTTTTTTCTCTCATTATACACAGTGTGCTGCAGGATCTGTTTTATGTGGTGCACACATACCACATAGATGTATTCTCTCATATCTAGGCCCAAATGTACCACTCACAGTTTATCAGAGTGAGCTGAGCTCATGGCGTAGATCTACGGTTTGGACCCTGAACGTAAAGCCGTAGATCTACGGGACGGACCCTGAAAGGGTTAAGAATATTGCTTATCTTTGTAATAAGAAAGTAAATTTAAATCATTCAGTATCTGCATTCATGGGCTATGAAGTAGGATATGTACAGGAAGAAGGATGGAGTAAAGTACTAGTAATATGACATTGAGTGGATGTCTAGGGCAATTAGTATAAATTGCTGGTTAGATAGGTACTGCAAGGAACTTCCAGTCCCATTCATTGATAACCGGGACAAATTCTACGGCAAACATGATATGTATGCAAGGGATGGGGTTCATCTCTCTGGGGCTGGAGTGGTTACATTAGCCAATTCAATTGAGGGGATAATTTATTTATTTATTTATTTATTTATTAATTTGAACATGATTCATAGAAGTAAAAGGAATTACAGTGGTTAAGTGTAACATGCCAAAGCCCCTTGTATGCAGAGCATTATGGTCAGGCTTAAAATTAACTTAAGATTAACTAAGCAATGATATATTCAGTGGTAAACATTGTTGTAAACAGTTAACAGTTAAGCACAAATGAGTATTTCAAAGACAGGTCGTATGGTCTTTTACTGTGTTGCTGTGCATTCAGTAGAATGGAGAATTCTGTTAGGCAATGTAATTAAAAATAACAAAGTTTCATTGGGCCACAGATGACTTGTCTAAGACTTTAAACTGATAGATTATAGTGTGACTTTGTAAATGGTCCAAGTCGGACTGAAATGTCGTCATAAGCTTCTCTCTTCTATGTGCGGGTTTTTTGTGTATTGTTCCAGTCACGGTATTGTGCCTTTTTTTGTTATTTATAGAGTATGGGTGTTTGTGGGAAACAATCAGGCTGCAGTATTATTGTTGGAAACAACAGATATTACCAGGATATCTCAGGGATATGTTTAAAAGACAATATTCAGAATAAAGTTCCTAAGTAAAGGCAAAGCAATTGATCAACAAACAGAGAGAGATAGTGGAGGGCAACGAGTGACTAGCTCCCTTAAGGTTTACTGTACAAATAGTAGGAGTCTAAGAAATAAGATAGATGTGTTAAGATTACTTGCAAGTGCAGGTAATATAGATATTATTGTTATAACAGAGACCTGTTTAACTTGAAGGATAGAGAAATGCCTTCTGAATGTAGCATACAGGGTTATAAACTATTCCACACTGATAGGGTCAACAGGAAGGGTGGTGGAGTGGCGATGTATGCCCGAGATAATTTAAATTGTTGTGTTAGACATGATATAAGATTAGAAACATCGGACACAGAATCTGTTTGGCTACAGTTTCTCGAGGGGCATGAAAAATTAATTTTTGGTGTGAATTATAGGCCCCCAAACCTTGATAGGGAGTGCAGAAAGCTGCTATGGGACGAAATTCATAAGGCGTCTAGATATGAAAATGTTGTGTTAATGGGAGATTTTAACTTTAGATGAATTGATTGGAACAATTTGGCAGGAAATCTTGAGTCTAGTGACTTTCTTGGTACAGTTCAGGATTGCTTTCTAAAACAGTTTGTGACAGAACCAACTAGAAGAAACAATCTGCTTGACTTGGTCCTTGCCAACAAAGATTCACTAAGTAACTCTTTCAGGGTTTCGGCCATACTAGTACGGCTTACGCCCCAGGGTTTTTGACGTACTAGTACGCTTAAATTCTAACGCCCTCAAATCTAGTGAGAGCTGTTAGGCCTACATATGAAAGAATGGGTCTATGTGGTCAGTGTATGCAGTATAAAAAAGATCCTGTAGTACACAATGCGTAATGAGAAAAAAAAAACTTTGACCGTGTTTTTGGATTAAAACAGCGACTTTGCACTGTATTTTCGTATGGTATTTATGGTTGTATTCTAATTTTCCTGGTCTCATTTTATAGAATGGAAGGCATATTACAGAAATTGAGATGATTTTGACTGGTTTTATAATGAAAAGTACCTTGAAATTGAGCTCAAAGTAGCAGAAATGTTCGATTTTTACCAAAGTTCAAAAGTAAACAAATACCAAGCGTCCAATACACGTCAACTGGTGAGTCTAATATTCTTTCACAAGTGTGCTGATATTATTTATACCATTTCTACACTAATGCAGTAGTCTGCATAACAGCAAATCTTCTATTTTTTGTAAGAATAAAAATTCAAAGTGGAAAGCCAAAAAAATATAAGAGGGGCCTGGGGATGTGACTAACGAACAGAGAACTTGTTATTTTAGTGCCAGTAATGTCTTTCTTGTTTATTCTGGACCCTATTTGGAAATTAGCATCTTTTGAAATTTGTGTGAAATTGGCAAAATTGCTAAATTCTGACCACTTTATTGGGTAGTTGAAATCGGTAAATGGGTGGTTTCTTGTACTCATTCGATAGAAAAAATGGAGTTCTAGCAAAATAGTTATGATTTTTGTCGACTAGTACACCTGGAATTGGCCGAAAATAGGGCTCAAAGTGGGCAAAATTGCCGATGCGTACACATCGTCGAGACCGCTAACTTCGCGAGAGCATAATTCCGTAAGTTTCCATCAAATTTCATACCTTTGGTGTCATTATGATCGGGAAAAGATTCTCTATCTTTTCACAAGATTTTTTTTTTTTTTTTTTTAAATTTGGGCAACCCTGAGATCAAGTCTCGGAAAGGGCTTGGCGACCCTGGAAGGGTTAATAATCTTGAGGTTAATGATGAGCTTAGGGAAAGTGATAACAAATCACTTACTTTTAATATATTATGGAATTACCAAGTAAACCGCAATTAAGTCTCTGTCCCAGGCTTCCACTTGGCCAATTTCATGGGACTGAAAAATTACTTGGGTGGGCTAAATTGGGATGATCAGACTATGGGTCAGGTAGCTGGTGTTGGTTGCCAATATGACGTTTTTCAGAGCATAGTTCTAGCTGCTTAGTCAACTTTTGCTCAGAGTAGGGAGATTAGATCTAACAAAAGTGATCCCAAATGGATGAACAATAGATTAAAACATCTCATTGGTCAAGAGAGGCATATATAGGTGTATCAAAAGAGGGGATGGACAGTTAAGAAATCAGTGTACTATTCAATTAAAGAGATAAGTAAAAAAAGGAATAAGTAAATCAAAAAGGGATTATGAGGCTAAGGTCGCAAGGAATTTGAAGACTAACCCAGAAGGGTTCTTTCAGGTATACAGAAGTAAGATTAGAGACAAGATTGGCCTACTTAAGAGTAGCTCAGGTCAGATCACTGACAGCGATAAGGATATGTGTAAAATTTTCAATTCTTACTTCCTCTCGGTTTTTACTCAGGAAGATACTACTGGCGAAATTCCAGAAATAATAAATTATGTAGAACAGGACGATAATAAACTATGCATGATTGCGGTAACTAGTGGTATGGTCCTCTGACAAATAAAGAAATTAAAACCTAACAAATCCCCAGGCCCCGTTGATTTGTTTGCAAGGGTTTTAAAGGAATGTAAAGAGGAACTTAGCAAACCTTGGGCTAATCTTTTCAACATATCACTACAAACTGGCATAGTGCCTGATAAGTGGAAAATGGCAAATGTAATACAAGGCAGGTGACAGGTCCTTAGCTTCGAACTACTATAGACCAATAAGCCTTACCTCCATAGTGGGAAAATTTACGGAATCAATAATTGCCGTGGCAATTCGTAGCAACCTTGATAGACATAAATTGATAAATGAATCTCAACACGGTTGTACTAAGGGGTGTTCCTGTCTTAAGAATTTACCAACTTGTTTCACTAAGGTATTTAAGGAGGTAGATCATGGTAATGAATATGATGTTGTGTATATGGACTTCAGTAAAGCTTTCGATAGAGTTCCACATCAGAGGCTTTTGAGGAAACTTAAGGCACATGGAATAGGAGGAGAAATTTTTTCCTGGGTAGAGGCATGGTTGTCAAATAGCCAGCAAAGAGTTTGCATAAATGGGGAGAAATCAGAATGGGGGCATGTCACGAGCGGTGTTCCACAGGGGTCAGTGTTGAGCCCCTTGTTGTTCACAATCTACATAAATGACAGATGAGGGAATAAATAGCGACATCAGCAGATTTGCTGATGACACCAAAATAAGCCATCCAATTCATTCTATTGAGGACATTAGAGCACTCCAGGATGATTTGAATAGACTGATGCAGTGGTCGGAGAAGTGGCAGATGCAGTTTAATATAGTACAGTGGACCCCCGGTATTCGATATTAATCCGTTCCTGAGAGCTCATTGAATACCGAAAATATCGAAAAGTGAATCAATTTTCCCCATAAGAAATAATGGAAATTAAATTAATCCGTGCAAGTCACCCAAAAGTATGAAAAAAAAAAAAAATTACCACATGAAATATTAAGTTTAATGCAATAGAATAATTAAAATAACAATAACAATAGAATAATAATAGAATAATTGACACTTACTTTTAATGAAGATCTGGTGATGATTGATGGGATGGGAGGAGGGGAGAGCGTCGAAGTTGTTACTGTTTAGAAGGGGAATCCCCTTCCATTAGGACTTGAGGTAGCAAGATGAAATTGAGACACGTGCAACATCTGGGTATCTTTATTGTAGACGTTTCGCCATCCAGTGGCTTTTTCAATACAAATTCCAGGACATAACTTGAAGACAGGAGAACTATGTACAGAAGATGAGGTAATCAGTCCCTCAACCTAGCAGTAGGTGCGAAGAGCACCATAGTCGTGGAGATTCTGAAGCAGAAGCAAGGCGCCTGACGCTTATATAGTAACGTCAGGTGGAAATGGGACGGGTAGCAGACGAGGGCATAGTCACTGGTAGGTGGGATTCCCCAGTGGAAGTAGGTCCTACCCAAAGAGATGGGTTAGTTGTAGTAGTAGTTGTCGCAGTCTTGAAGATTATGTGCATGTCCTCAGAATCAAGATTCCATGATGTTGCAGTGTCTGACAGGTTGTACAAGAATGGTATACAATACCAACAAGATGAAATTGAGACACATGTGCAACATCTGAGTATCTTTATTGTAGACGTTTCGCCATCCAGTGGCTTTTTCAATACAAATTCCAGGACATAACTTGAAGACAGGAGAACTATGTACAGAAGATGAGGTAATCAGTCCCTCAACCTAATTTGAGGTAGCAAGTCCTTTTATTTATTTATTTATTTATTTATTTATTTAATAATTTGAACATACAGAGGTACAAAAAAAATACAGGTAAGAGCAGTATGCCAAAGCCACTTGTATGCATAGCATTACGGGCAGGCTTAAAATTAACTTAAGATTAACTAAGCAATGATGTAATCAGTGATAAAACATTATTGTAAACAGATAACAATAAAGCACAAATGAGTATTACAAAGACAGGTCATATGGTTGCATGCATTGCTGTACATTCAGTAGAATGGAGTATTCTGTTAGGTAGTGTATTTAAAAAATAACAAAGTTAGATTGGGTCTTAGTTTTAACGTTTATGTGATATAATTATGAGAAACATTTAAGATATACATTGTATAAGGTTCAGTTATTCAGTATTTAATTGGTTTTGGGTGAGTAAGTGATCTTTGAGAAGAGACTTGAATTTATAAACAGGTAGTGTTTCTTTTATATTTACAGGTAATGAATTCCAGATTTTAGGGCCTTTTATGTGCATTGAGTTTTTGCATAGCGTGAGATGGACACGAGGAACATCAAAGAGTGATCTGTGCTTTGTGTTATGGTCATGTGTTCTGTTGAGGTTGGCAAGGAGATGTTTGAGGGGAAGGTTAATATCAGAGTTAAGTGTTCTATGTATGTAATAGGTGCAGTAATAAGTATGGATGTTTTGTATGGTGAGTAGGTTTAGTGTTTTGAATATTGGTGGGGTTACTTCCCTTCTTCTTTTAATGCCGCTAGGACCAGCTTGAGAGTCACTGGACTTCTGTCGCACAACATATCTGTCCATAGAGGCCTGTACCTCTCGTACCTTTATGACTTTCCTAAAGTGGTTCACAACATTGTCATTGTACAGGTTGCCAACACGGCTTGCAGTAGCTGTGTCAGGGTGATTTTCATCAAAAAAGGTTTGCACTTCAAGCCACTTTGCACACATTTCCTTGAATTCCTTCACATATTTTTCAGCTGCGTTTTTGGTCCGAACTGGCAGCCTCACCATGCCTAATCACACTATGTATGCTACTACGATTCTTAAATCTTTCAAACCAACCTTTGCTGGCCTTAAATTCACTCACATCAGCACTAGTTGCAGGCAGTTTCTTTACCAAATCGTCATGCAACTGCCTAGCCTTTTCACAAATGGTCACTTGAGAGATGCTATCCCCTGCTATCTGTTTTTCATTTATCCACACCAATAACAGTCTCTCAACATCTTCTAACACTTGCGGTCACTGTTTCATAATCACAGTTGCACCTTTTGCAAGAACAGCTTCCTTGATTGCCGTTTTCCTGGTCACTATAGTAGAGATGGTTGATTGGGGTTTACTATACAACCTGGCCAGCTCCGACACACGTACTCCACTTTCGTACTTTGCAATTATCTCTTTATTCATTTCAATAGTCATTAAAACCTTTTTTCTCGAAGGGTTGGTACTAGAAGCTTTCTTGGGGCTCATGGTGACTTATTTTGCAGAAACAAGCACCAAAAACAGTGATAATATGGAATGTACCGAATGTATCCTTAGATGCGCGCACACTGCCTGGCTTGTAAACACTGGCACACACGGGGCAGTTCAGGCCACACGTGGACACGTCTCGTACGAATCGCATCGAATACCGGGTTTTCGATCGGATACTGAGGCAAAATTTTTGTGTTAAAATGCATCGAGTACTGGATTTATCAGATACCGATGCCATCGAATACCGGGGTTCCACTGTATTTATTGTGTGTGAGGGAAAAGTTCAATAGATAGGAGTAGAGAGGGAGTATATAGAAACAATAGTTTCATTGCCGGCTACTTGTTAAGGTAGGGTAAGTCAAGCTCCCGCTATTCCCGCCTTTTTTCCCCTCCCCGAAAGTGATAGTTTCATTGCTGGCTACTTGTTAAGGTAGGGTAAGTCAAGCTCCCGCTATTCCCGCCTTTTTTTCCCCACCCCGAAAGTGATAGTTTGACTGCCGGCTGCTTGTTAAGGTAGGGTAAGTTTTACTCCCGCTATCCCTTCCCCTCCTTCTTCACCCCCCCCCCCCCGAAAGGTGACGTGTGGGGCTCTGGTCCAAACAGTAATCACTAGACTCTCAGCTCCCAGCACTACTGTAAGTACATTCCTGCCTTGTATACTAGTGGATTTATTGGTGGAAAGCTTCACTTTTGACCAATAATAAACTTAGTCCTTTCAGTCTTGCTCTAGGTTGACTGTTGTAATAATCACCACATCTTTTAGGTATTGTACTTATCATGGAGAGTGATTATTTAAGCAGTGGGTAACCTGTCTATCTTTTCAGCTTGGATGACAGAGAGGGTCACCTGTCAATCAACGAGAAGAACGGATGGAGATGGACTAACATCCTGAGACTTCCCCTTTTTGGATTTAATTACCTGTGCACCTGTATGAAATTGCAGGACGTAACCCCTCATCATTGCAGTGGTAAAGAACCTGCTTTCCTGTCATCGGGATATAATACTCAAGGCTATACTGTGAAGAATGAACCGGTGGGTTGTAACCAACACCTGAGACCCCCCCCCCATCATCAGCAACTGCTACGATTTCAACAACACTCAGTGTCACCAACACCAGACACCCCTATATATATTAGTGTTGAATTCAGTTATCATTTATAATTTTCATTTTTCATTTTCTTTAATGTAGGATTAATATTTCATATTTAAGTGTTTTATATTTTCTATATAATAAAGTGTTTGTTTGTCTGTTATTATTTCTTTTTCTATTCACTAATTTTCCTGAGGAGGAGCCAGCCTTGGTAATACTGTCTGAAGTTGTTACAGGGCTGAGTAAGTCTTCAGTAGGAAAATGTATATTTCATGTGAAATTTTTTTTTTCATACTTTTGGGTGTATGGAACGGATTAATTGGATTTCCATTATTTCTTATGGGGAAAATTAATTCGGCTAACGATAAATTCGGCTAAGGACAAGCTCTTTGGAACGGATTACAGTACTATCGTTGGTCGAGGGTCCACTGTATTCCATTCAGGGATTATTTTACAGTCATCTCTGTCCGTCTTTGCAGCGGTTGGTAACAAAAGTGGTTGGACATGCACCATAACAAATTGGACTCTATTACACTGCTTTTAGGTTTGTTGTCATCTTCTTGCCACCATTGCTGTACTTGGGAGACTGCGCTCTCCTGTCTCCGCGTCGGCTATATTCACCTTGCCCATGGGCATCTCATGGAACGACACCCTGTTCCTCTGTAAGGTTTGTCGGGTCCCTATTTTGGTTCTTCACTTTCTTGTGGATTGTCTGGTTTACCAGTGAGCTTGCAGGATTTACCGCCACCGATGCTGCCGCTCTACCACTCTTACCTTATCTTCCCTTTTTGCAGACAGCCCTGCCTTTGACTTACGATCACTTTTTGACTTTTTGTCAGCAACTGCTGTACCATTCAAACTTTGACACACAGCCCCTAGCGTCCCTTCCAGCCCTTGTCTCCCTTCACCTCTGATCCCCTCTCCACCTAGCTGTTTATAGTCCCAGCACTATTATCTGCCCCACAGCACTGCACGTTCCTTGTCAGCTTAGGACTTTGATTATAATAATAACGTTCATGAATGCGCTGATATTATTTATACAATTACGTATTACAATATTTCATAACAGTTAATCTTCTATTTTTTATGGTGTGAATAAAAATTCTTTATGTATGTAAATAAAAAATAAAAATGGAATTCATCTGGAAAGTCTGGAAATGTAACTAATAAACAGAGGAAATGTTATTTTAGTGCCAGGAATGCCTGCATTGTTTATTCTGGACCCTATTTTGAAATTGGAATATTTTGAACTGTGTGAAATTGGCCAAATACCAATTTTTGATCACTTTACTGGGTAGTTAAAATAGTTGATTGGGCAGTTTCTTGTGCTCAGTCAATAAAATAGAAGTAATACTAGTGAAACAGCTAAGAATTTGGTTGACTGAAATATCGTAATTGGAGTAAAATAGGAGTCAAAGTGGGCAAAAATCGGCAGTGCGTAAATATGGCTGACAGTAAAATTCATGATAGTGTAATTTCGTCAGTTTTCCATCAAATTTTGTACGTATTGTCTTATTACATTCAGAAAAAGATTCTCTACCATTTCACAAGAAAAAATATCAATTTTTTTTTTTTTTTAAATTCTTGGACCCTTGAAGGGTTAGTCTTCCCAAATTTAATTACAGTAGACCGTTATTTAACCCTTTGACTGTTTTGGTCATATATATACAGTGGACCCCCGCATACTGATGGCATCACATAGCGATTAATCCGCATACCGCTTGCTTTAATCGCCAAAATTTTGCCTCACATACCGCTTAAAAACCCGCTCACCGATTTTCGTCCGAGACGCGTCCAATGTGCGGCCTGAGCCACGCTCACATGTTCCGCCGGTGGCATTGTTTACCAGCCAGTGACCATGGCCCCAAGAAAGCTTCTAGTGCCAACCCTACAGCAATAAGGGTGAGAATTACAATAGAGATGAAGAAAAAGATCATTGATAAGTATGAAAGTGGAGTGCGTGTCTCCGAGCTGGCCAGGTTGTATAATAAACCCCAATCAACCATCGCTACTATTGGTGGTACAGCTGCTGCTGCTGCTGCACTGTCAGCTGCTGCTGCTGCTGCACTGTCAGCTGCTGCTGCTGCTGTAGCATCGTCTGCTGCTGCTGTAACATCGTCTGTTGCTGCTGTAGCGTCGTCTGTTGCTGCTGTACCACTGTCAGCTGCTGCTGTAGCATCGTCTGCTGCTGCTGTAACATCGTCTGTTGCTGCTGTAGCATCGTCTGTTGCTGCTGTACCACCGTCAG
The DNA here is from genome assembly GCF_038502225.1 of Cherax quadricarinatus. NCBI lineage: Eukaryota > Metazoa > Arthropoda > Malacostraca > Decapoda > Parastacidae > Cherax > Cherax quadricarinatus. The sequence continues at coordinate 6,733,821 of NC_091297.1, forward strand.
CTGCTGCTGCTGCTGTAGCATCGTCTGCTGCTGCTGTAACATCGTCTGTTGCTGCTGTAGCATCGTCTGCTGCTGCTGTAGCATCGTCTGTTGCTGCTGTACCACCGTCAGCTGCTGCTGCTGCTGTAGCATCGTCTGCTGCTGCTGTAACATCGTCTGTTGCTGCTGTAGCATCGTCTGCTGCTGCTGTAGCATCGTCTGTTGCTGCTGTACCACCGTCAGCTGCTGCTGCTGCTGTAGCATCGTCTGCTGCTGCTGTAACATCGTCTGTTGCTGCTGTAGCATCGTCTGCTGCTGCTGTAGCATCGTCTGTTGCTGCTGTACCACCGTCAGCTGCTGCTGCTGCTGTAGCATCGTCTGCTGCTGCTGTAACATCGTCTGTTGCTGCTGTAGCATCGTCTGCTGCTGCTGTAGCATCGTCTGTTGCTGCTGTACCACTGTCAGCTGCTGCTGCTGCTGTAGCACCGTTGTTGGTGTGGCTTATTGAGAATACCAAGAAACAATTAACCCCAGAGGATTTGCCACCCAGGATAACCCAAAAAAGTCAGTGTCATCAAAGACTGTCTAACTTATTTCCATTGGGGTCCTTAATCTTGTCTCCCAGGATGCAACCCACACAAGTCGACTAACACCCAGGTGAACAGGGAAAAATGCCTGGAACTAGTGCTCATATTGGTGAATTTAAAGCCAGCAAAGGTTGGTTTAAGAGATTTAAGAATCGTAGTGGCATACACAGTGTGATAAGGCCTGTTCTGGAAGAAAATGCCAAACAGGACCTACAGTACTCAGGAGGAAAAGGCACTCCCAGGACACAGTGTCTCATCAGTCATTGCTGCATCTTCAATAAAGGTAAGTGTCATTTATTCTTCATTTAGTAGACTAGTACATGCACAATATATACTGTGCATGTACTACTCTACTATTGTGCATGTATCCTTCTCTTTGTGTGTGGGAAAATGTATATTTCATGTGGTAAAAAATTTTTTTTTTCATACTTTTGGGTGTCTTGCACGGATTAATTTTATTTCCATTATTTCTTATGGGGAAAATTCATTCACATACCGATTATTTCGCATAACAATTACCCCTCTTGCACGGATTAAAATCGTTATGCGGGGGTCCACTGTATATACAGTGGACCCCTGCATACCGTTGGCCTTGCATAACGTTAAATCCGCATACCGCTACATTTTATCGCCAAGATTTTGCCTCGCATACCGCTAAAAAACCCGCTCAACGCTGTTCGTCCGAGACGCGTCTAATGTGCGCCCTTAGCCAGCCTCACATGTTCCGCTGGTGGCATTGTTTACCAGCCAGCCTCCGCGGTAACATCCAAGCATACAATCGGAACATTTCGTATTATTACAGTGTTTCTGGTGATTTTATCTGCAAAATAAGTGACCATGGGTCCCAAGAAAGCTTCTAGTGCCAACCCTACAGCAATAAGGGTGAGAATTACTATAGAGATGAAGAAAAAGATCATTGATAAGTATGAAAGTGGAGTGCGTGTCTCCGAGCTGGCCAGGTTGTATAATAAACCCCAATCAACCATTGCTACTATTGGTGGTACAGCTGCTGCTGCTGCTGTACCACCGTCAGCTGCTGCTGCTGCTGTAGCACCGTCAGCTGCTGCTGCTGCTGTAGCACCGTCAGCTGCTGCTGCTGCTGTACCACCGTCAGCTGCTGCTGCTGCTGTAGTACCGTCTGCTGCTGCTGTAGCATCGTCTGCTGCTGCTGTAGCACTGTCAGCTGCTGCTGCTGTTGTACCACCATCAGCTGCTGCTGCAGCTGCTGTAGTACCGTCTGCTGCTGCTGTAGTACCGTCTGCTGCTGCTGTAGCATCGTCTGCTGCTGCTGTAGCATCGTCTGCTGCTGCTGTAGCACTGTCAGCTGCTGCTGCTGCTGTACCACCGTCAGCTGCTACTGCTGCTGTAGTACCGTCTGCTGCTGCTGTAGCATCGTCTGCTGCTGCTGTAGCACTGTCAGCTGCTGCTGCTGCTGTACCCCCGTCAGCTGCTGCTGCTGCTGCTGTAGTACTGTCTGCTGCTGCTGTAGCATCGTCTGCTGCTGCTGTAGCACTGTCAGCTGCTGCTGCTGCTGCTGTAGCACCGTTGTTGGTGTGGCTTATTGAGAATACCAAGAAACAATTAACCCCAGAGGATTTGCCACCCAGGATAACCCAAAAAAGTCAGTGTCATCGAAGACTGTCTAACTTATTTCCATTGGGGTCCTTAATCTTGTCTCCCAGGATTCAACCCACACCAGTCGACTAACACCAGCTTGAGAGTCACTGGACTTCTGTCGCACAACATAACTGGCAGCCTCACCATGCCTAATCACACTATGTATGCCACTACGATTCTTAAATCTTTCAAACCAACCTTTGCTGGCCTTAAATTTACTCACATCAGCACTAGTTGCAGGCAATTTCTTTACCAAATCGTCATGCAACTGCCTAGCCTTTTCACTAATGATCGCTTGAGAGATGCTATCTCCTGCTGTCTGTTTTTCATTTATCCACACCAGTAACAGTCTCTCTACATTTTCTAACACTTGCGGTCGCTGTTTTGTAATCACAGTTGCACCTTTTGCAAGAACAGCTTCCTTGATTGCCGTTTTTCTAGTCACTATAGTAGAGATGGTTGATTGGGTTTATTATACAACCTGACCAGCTCCGACACACGCACTCCACTTTCGTACTTTGCAATTAGCTCTTTCTTCATTTCAATAGTCATTAGCGCCTTTTTTCTCGAAGGGATGGCACTAGAAGCTTTCTTGGGGCCCATGGTGACTTATTTTGCAGAAAGAAGCACCAAAAACAGTGATAATATGGATGATATGGAATGTACCGAATGTATCCTTAGATGCACGCACACTGGCTGGCTTGTAAACACTGGTGCACACGGGGCAGTTCAGGCCACATGTGGACACGTCTCGTACGAATCGTATCAAATACCGGGTTTTCAATCGGATACCGAGGCAAAATTTTTGCGATATAATGCATTGAATACCGGATTTATTGAATATCGATGCCATCGAATACCGGGGGTCCACTGTACTATGAAAAGAACCTTGAAATAAACCTTAAAGTTGGGGAAATATTTGATTTTTGCCGATGTTCAAAAGTAAACAAATGTCATTTTCCAATAAATGTCCAAGTAGCCATTCTAATATGCAGTCATGAATGGGTTGACATTATTTATACAATTATTACAATATTGCAGTAATCTGCATAACAGTAAATCTTCTATTTTTTGCTTGAATAAAAATTCAAAATAGAAAGCAAGAGTAATATCAGAGGGGCCTGGAGATGTGACTGATGAACAAAGAAAATGTTCTTTTAGAGCCAGGAATAGAAAAAATGGAGTTCTGAAGAAATAGCTATGAGTTTGGTCGACTGGAACAATGGAATTAGCCGAAAATAGGGCTCAAAGTGGGCGAAATCGCCGATTCGTAAATATGACTGAGGTCGCTAACTTTGCGAGAGCGTAATTCCATCAGTTTTCCATCAAATTTTGTTCTTTTGGTGTCATTACAATCAGGAAAAGATTCTCTATCATTTCATAAGAATATTTTTTGGGGGGGAGGGGGAATTTTGCGACACCAGGAGACACCTCAGGATTTGGGGTTGTGACAGTCAAGGGGTTAAGACTGTAGTTACGCTCCTGAAAACACCGTGTTAGGTAAAACCATGTTAGATGAACTAAAGAACTTTTGGGAAAAAATAGGTTTATGTTCCTGAGAGTCCCAAAAATGCCAAACAACTTTTTTTTAGGCCTCCACATCTTATAAAAATAAATATGAATATGTAATTGTAGTTCATTGTTGTGATGTATTATGTTGTTTTTACTGCTTAAGACTACAAATGCAACAGAAATACATGTAATAGTATTTCTTACCGTCAATTATGGGTACTGGTTTTGTGGATGATTGTGAAGAGAGTGCAGAGTTATGCTGTGGTCGTACTGGGCTGAGATGGATGGTAGAGGTTCTGGTACTGAAGTTGATGGTTGTACTGGAGTGTCTAACTTTGTCATTCAGTCAATCAAGTTGTTCAGTAAGTCAATCAAGTCGTTCAGTAAGTCAATCAAGTTGTTCAGTAAGTCAATCAAGTCGTTCAGTAAATTGGTCAAGTCATTCAGTAAGTCAGTCAAATCATTTGGTAAGTCAGTCAAATCATTTGGTAAGTCAGTCAAATCATTTGGTAAGTCAGTCAAATCATTTGGTAAGTCAGTCAAATCATTTGGTAAGTCAGTCAAATCATTTGGTAAGTCAGTCAAGTCATTTGGTAAGTCAGTCAAGTCATTCAGTAAGTCAGTCAAGTCATTCAGTAAGTCTAGTCAAGTCATTCAGTAAGTCAGTCAAGTCATTCAGTAAGTCAGTCAGGTTATTCAATAAGTCAGTCAGGTTATTCAGTAAGTCAGTCAAGTCATTCAGTAAGTCAGTCAAGTCATTCAGTAAGTCAGTCAAGTCGTTCAGTAAGTCAGTCAAGTCATTCAGTAAGTCAGTCAAGTCATTCAGTAAGTCGATCAAGTCGTTCAGTAAGTCACTCAGTCATGCAGTAAGTCAGCCAGTCACACAAACTTGTTTACCTCTTTTTTTATGTGTACAAAATAACACTTCATGATGGCCACAGGATATCTTGTGTAATATCTTTGTTTCCTTCGTTAATTCTAAGACTTAAATGCTTACACTTTTTCTTGCCACTTTGAGCAACACTGGTAAGCCTACTGGGTGTCATGATTGCTTGGCAGATACAAGATATAGCAGTTAAAAGGTCAAAACAATTCACAATCACAAGCTTGTAGCATAGAAGTTGGATTGGACACGTATGAAGTACGAATACTGGGATGGTAGGGTGGTTGGGAACAGCGGGAGGTCTTCCCCGCTGATCCACAACAAGGGAGCCGCTTGAGGAAAAAGGAAGTTTTTTTTTTCCTCCCCACAAACTGAACCGTGTTAAATTCATCTTATGACGTGTTACATAAAATTGTGTCGCAATTCTTCAATCGTGCTAGGCCCAAATCGTGCCAAATAAACTGGTGCTATATGACGGTCTACTGTAATTATAAATGAATCTAATTCATATAATCCTATTATATCTCTCTCAACCATGGATCTACTTGATACAGCTTTCTTGACCTTTTGAAAATCAATTTGATGGTTAAAACCTCTCGCATGAATAAACAGAGCATTACGTATATTCTTGTCCAACTCTAATGCTATACAACCTCTCCTCACTTAGTGAAGTACAGTGGACCCTCAACTAACGGCAGCATTAAGTAACTGCAATTTCGTCTAATGGCACTTTTTGCCGTAAAAAAAAGTCTTGACCAACGGCGAAAAACTACCAACGACGTTCGTCTGGAACATGTCCATGTGCCTGGAGCACGGCCTGAGCGTGCGGCCCAGCCACTCCACGACTCAGTGTGCCATTGTTTACAAGCTGTTGCGGTTGGTTTCCACGTGTGCCTCCCATATATTTTGGATTATTCCACTGATTTTAGTGCTTGCAACTACTAAATAAGCCACCATGGGCCCCAAGAAAGCTTCTAGTGCCAAGCCTGTGTTAAAAAGGGTGAGAATTACGATGGAAATGAAGGAGGAGATCATTGAAAAATATGAGAGTGGAGTCCATATGGCTGAATTGGAAAGGCAATACAACAAATCACATTCAACCATCAGTACTATCTTGGTGAACAGACAGGCAATCAAGGAAGCTGTTGTTGTGAAAGGTTCAAGTATGTTTTCAAAATGGAGACTGCAAATAATTGAAGAGGTAGAGAGACTGTTATTGGTATGGATAAATGAAAAACAATTATCAGGTGATAGTGTTTCTCAGTCTATAATTTGTGAAAAGGCAAGGAAGTTGCATAATGACCTCATTAAGAAAATGCCTCAAAATAGTGCTGCTGCTGATGAATTTAAGGTCAGCAAAGACTGGTTTGAGAGATTTAAGATTCGAAGTGGCATACATAGTGTGGTAAGGCATGGTGAGGCAGCCAGTTCAGACAAAAATGCGGCTGAAAAATATGTGAAGGACTTTAAGGAATACATAGAGACTAAAAACTTAAAACCTAAACAAGTGTTTACTTGTGATGAAACAGGCCTGTTTTGGAAGAAAATGCCAAACAGGACCTACATTACTCAGGAGGAAAAGGCACTCCCAGGACATAAGCCTACGAAAGACAGGCTGACATTAATGTTGTGTAGTAATGCTAGTGGTGATTGCAAAGTGAAGCCTTTATTAGTGTATCACTCTGATACTCCCAGTGTTTTCAAGAAAAACTATATCATCAAGGGTAATTTGTGTGTGCTGTGGAGATCAAACAGTAAGGCATGGGTCACTAGGGAATTTTTCTTGGACTGGTTTTATGGTGTGTTTGACCCCACTGTGAAAAATTACCTCCAGGAAAAGAAATTGTCACTCAGGTGCCTCCTGGTAATGGACAATGCTCCTGCTCATCCTCACGACTTGCAAGAGGAAATTGCAGGGGAGTTTGGTTTCGTTAAGGTGAAGTTTTTGCCTCCTAATACAACTCCTCTCCTCCAGCCCGTGGACCAGCAGGTCATTTCAGACTTCAAAAAACTCTACACAAAAGCAGTGTTTCAAAAGTACTTTGAAGTGACCTCAGACACTCAGTTGACCCTAAGAGAGCTTTGGAAAGATTACTTCAATATCCTCAATTGTGTAAACCTTATAGGTAAGGCTTGGGAGGGAGTGACTAAGAGGACCTTGAACTCTGCTTGGAGGAAACTGTGGTCAGAATGTGTGGAACAGAGGGGTTTTGAAGGGTTTGGGGCTAACCCTCAGGAGGCTATGCCAGTAGTGGAAGCTCTTGTGTCATTGGGGAAGTCCTTGGGGTTGGAGGTTTGTGACGAGGATGTGGAAGAGTTGGTGCAGAACGACAAGGAAGAACTAACCACTGCAGACCTGCAAGAGTTTCAGGTGCAACAGCAACAGATCGCATCTCAGGAATGTTCTTCAGAGCAGGATGAAGAAAGACGGAGGAAGATGACTTTGTCAAGGATTAGGGAAATGTGTTTACAAAGGTGCAAGCATTTATCGATGAATTTTATCCTGTCACAGAAGTTGCAAGCCGCATTGGCAACATGTACAATGACACTCTTGTGTCCCATTTTAGGGAAATCCTAAGGGCACGTGAGAAACAGAGCTCTCGGGACAGTTATTTTGTGCGACAGGGGTCCAGTGACTCTGAAGCTGGTCCTAGTGGCATTAAAAAACCAAGAAGGGAGGTCTTTGTGGAAGGGGATTCTCCTTCCAAGCAATAGACAATCCTGTCCTCCCCTGCTGCTGGCACATCACTCATCAACATCTCCACAATAAAGGTAAGTGGTATTTAATTATTGGTTATTTTGCATGTCCCATTCGTTTTCATGTCAGGAAATGTATATTTCATGTAAAAATTTTTTTTTATTTTTTTCAGACTTTGGGGTGTCAGGAACGGATTAATTTTATTTCCATTATTTCTTATGGGGAAAATTAATTCGACCAATGGCAAATTCGACTAACGGCAAGCTCTCTGGGACAGATTAATGCCATTGGTTGAGGGTCCACTGTACTTGTTTACCGACATTTCGTACTTACGGCAGGCTCTCTGACCAGTATTTTCATACCTAAATAATGTATATTAGAGCTGATTTCCTCTATTCTGTTTATTTCAATATACAGTATACTACTGTATAAATATTTAAAAATGTACCAGAAATGTTATAAATGGTGAAAAGGTGACATTAAAACAATTCAAATTCAAATTCAAAGTTTATTCTTTATAAAGATTACAATGTTGAATTTACAGAATTTGGTTGTGTGGTTTACATGTAGTTAAATAATGATTACAGAGTGTACCACTAGAACGCCTAGCATGGCTAGGCATTTCGGGCAGACTTAGTTTAATTCTTTATTTTAAAATATTACAAATTATGAGGTAAGTTGGTATTATGGCTAAGTGACTAAATACTAGTTTGTGAGTTTAGCAATGTGAATGCTTTTGTTTTGGCACAGTACATAGTTTCAGTATTGGAGTATCATAGGATTCATTATTTTAAGATTGAGATTAATATTTCTGTTTATGGTCAATTGGGTGAGTGAGTGTAAGTGTGAACCACCAGGTGGTATTCGTGTAGTTAGTTGATGGGGTTTATCAGGGAGATAAGATGTTTTCTAATGGTAGTTTTGAAGGTGATGAATGTGTCTGCAGTTCTAGAGTTCTCAGGTAGGGTGTTCCAGATTTTAGGGCCTTTGACATACATTGAATTTTTGTAAAGGTTTAGTCGGACATGGGGAATGTCGTAGAGATGTTTGTGTCTGGTGTTATGCCTGTGGGTTCTGTCACAACTATCAAGAAAGCGTTTTAGGTCAAGGTTGATATTGGAGTTTAAGGTCCTGTAGATGTAGATTGCACAGTAGTAAGTGTGGATGTACTGAACAGGGAGTAAGTTTAGATCTATGAAGAGTGGGGGTGTGTGTTGCCAGGGATGGGATTTAGTGATTATTCTTACTGCAGCTTTTTGTTGGGTTATTATTGGCTTTAGGTGTGTTGCTGCAGTTGATCCCCAAGCACAAATAGCATAGGTGAGGTATGGATAAACAAGTGAGTGGTATAGTGTGAGAAGGGCATTTTGCGGCACGTAGTATCGTATCTTGGAGAGGATCCCAACTGTTTTGGATACTTTTTTGGTTATGTGTTGGATATGGGTGCTGAAATTCAGGTTGTTGTCAAGGTATAGGCCTAGGAATTTGCCCTCATTATGTCTGGTAATTAGAGTGTTGTCGATCTTAATGTTAATTTGTGCATCTCCTGCTCTGCTACCAAACATAATATAGTAGGTTTTGTCAGTGTTAAGCATAAGTTTATTGGCTGTCATCCAAGTCGATATTTTGATCAGCTCCTCGTTAACAATGGTGTCAAAGATGGTTGACACAAACTCACTACCATTATATTATGCTCCTCACTTAGCGACGAATTCATTTAACGACGTGGTTTCCGGAACAGAGCTCCATCATTAAGTGAGGAGAGTCTGTATTTATGTTGCAATCTTAGTTCAAGGCTTTTCCCAGTTTGACCATAGTAAACTTTATCACATTTTTTTACAAGGAATCTTGTAAATACAGTCGTCAGCATTTTGGGGGGAATTTTTAATCAATTTTTTTTTTTTCACTATCAAAGATTTTTTAAAAACTATTTTGATTTTTAATTTCTTAAGTAGAGAAGGTATATCAAGAAAGTTTTCATGTTAAGGGAGAACCAACATATTCTTGGTTGAATAAGATTGTTTGTCCTATTTTGTATTGTAAAACATATTTCTAGCAATTTTAAAGGATTTATCAATACAGTGTTTTGGGTATTTTAGATTATTAGCTATTTCATAAATCAAGATTTCCTCGTCTATGAACTCTGGGCTACAGATATGCAAAGCTCTTAAAAACATTGATGAGAATACAGAAAGTTTAACTTTATCAAGATGTGAAGAATAATAGTTCACATAAGAACAATTATTTGTTGGTTTTCTGCATACAGTGGTACCTCAGGATACGAACAGCTCAAAACTCGAACATTTATGTAAGTGCATTTATGTAAGTGCTTTTGTAAGTGTATTTTCCTTATGGGAACAAATTCATTCGGTATCGGCATTCAAACAGCCTTCTGGAATGAAAAAAATTCATATCCCGAGGTACCACTGTATTTGGAATTTAAAATCATGGTTCCCCTTAATAATTAATACATCTAGAAAAAGCGGTTAATTATTTTGTTCAAACTTGACAGCCCATAGGGTGTTTGCCTGACTTGAGAACCCACCATCTCTCAGCATAAATGGTGGGGATATTTCCTCTTGTTTAAATTTGATGACATGGAACAAATTTTGGGTATGAATTGCAGAATATGAAAAATAGCTTGAATACTTTTACTTGCTTTGTGATTATAATTAATTTGATTATAATGTGATTATAATTATTACTTATTATAATTAGAGTATAATTCTTCTCCATGGAAAGTGGAGAAGAACTTTTTACTCAGATTAGCAGTGTATTTTTTTTAGGCAAGAGCGAGTATGTGGTAATTAAGTACTGTGTACAACCATAAAACTCTTATTCTAACCATAACCTTGTGTATAGAAATGCAGATTTATCATTATACTTAAGAATTACAGAATTCTGCCATCTATTTTCAGTCAGTCTTATTCGATTAATTCTCTTACTGTGCTATGCATACACAAGAAACATCAGATATTTAATATTAGACTTAAATTTGAGCATAAATATTTTTAAAATTTTGTTTCAGGTCAGTCAGTCACACAAAAAATGGAAAATTGCCCCTCCTCTCCAAGCAGCTGTTATTCTATAGTCAACATACAAAACTGTCACAGAGAAAATGGTATGACTGGTCTTGTGTCTGCAGGTGAGATCACCATGAAGATTGAGAATGTTGCAGAGGAGAATTTTATTCAAGAATGCTTAGCAATCAATGAACTGGAAAATGATGACGATCTGGCCGACATAAAGAAGGATATTGAAGAAAGCGATAAAGATAGTAATGATGAAAACATAGGTGAGGGTTCAAACAATAGAAGGGGACTGAGAAGAAAAAAGAGCAAAAGACCAAGAAAAAAGTATGAGAAAATTCAGCGTCTCACCAGAATTTATACTTGTGTTGACTGCCCAGAGACATTCTCCCGGCTCAGTCAGTTACGAGCTCATTCAAGGGTGCACACAGAGGATCAAACAGAGGTTTGTGTATTCAGTGTTCAAACTTTGTATCTTTTTTTTTTTTTATTATTTATCCCACAAATGGTATCCAGAATTTATGTGAAATACACAGTTATGTTGACCAAGGAAGAAGTGTTAAGCTAGAAGTAATAGCATTAACTCTGAACACTGGCACACCTAGAAATAAAATTTTCTTTTTTTACATTTGAAAACATCTATTTTTCCAAGTAGAATTAAATAATAATTTTTTTTTTTAACGAACTTTGATTTGTCAGCAATGTGCTGCTACCCTATTCTATAACAGTAAATAAACAGTGGCAACAACAGCTAGCTATGTCTCTCTTGTCATATTCCATTATGCAGGATGGAATATGAGAGGGCTCATACAAGGTATTAAAATCTGTTAGCCTGAGCCAAAAGACTTCAGTGGAAGATGAGGATATCGTCTAGCATTCCTGCAAGGGTTCATCAACTATGAGAGCTTCAACGGTTTTCTTCCAGCATAGTCATCTCTCAGGATAGACTTCCACATACACAGAATTAATGGAATTTTTATGAAGAGATCTCCATCATCCCAGAGCAGGGGCAAGAGAAGTTATACACAGGAGGCAGAGAAAAGAAAAAAGAGGGAAGATTAATATGGATGTCATTAGATATTTTCCTGGGAAATAGTGCCCCTTCCTCCTACGTCTGTAACCTAAGCCTTGCTTAGCATAGTAACCTACCTCCTATTCCACACATTTGCAACATCTGCCAAATGGCTTCCTCTATCCATCCTATCATGTGCTTTTTCTAAATCTATTAATACAACAGCTCTTTACCCTTCAAGCAGACATCAGCCAAATCTTCAAATGGGTCACTCAAAACAATATGAATTTCAATGAAGAGAAATTTTAATTACTCAGATATGGAAAACTTGTGTCAGGGTATACAACAAATTCTAACCATACAATAGAGCAAAAAAGTAATGTGAAAAACCTGGGAATGATAATGTAAGAAGGTCTCAACTTCAAAAACCTCAACAGTGTATCTACTGCATCTGCTAGAAAAATGATAGGATGGATAATGAGAACCTTCAAAACCAGAGACGCCAAGCCTATGATGATTCTCTTCAAATCGCTTTTCTCTCTAGGCTGGAATACTTCTGTACACTAACTGCCCCCTTCAAGGCAGGCAAAATTGCTGACCTGGAGAGTATACAGAGAACTTTCACGGTACACATAAGTACGATAAAGCGCCTAAATTACTGGGAACGGTTGAAGTCCCTTGATATGTATTCCCTGGAATGTTTACCTGGAGTTTACCTAGAGAGAGTTCCGGGGGTCATTGCCCCCGTGGCCCGGTCTGTAGGCGAGAAAGATGCATGATAACATACACTTGCAAAATCCTAGAGGTATTAGTACCAAACTTGCACAGGAAAATCGCTCCCTATGAAAGCAAAAGACTTGGCAGTAGATGGAACATTCCTCCAATGAAAAGCAGGGTAGCCACGAATACACTGAGAGACAACTCAGTAAGTGTCAGGGGCTCAGGACTGTTCAACTGCCTCCCAGCATACATAAGGGGGATTACCAATAGGCCCCTGGCTGTCTTCAAGAAGGCACTAGACAGGTATATAGTACCTCACCAGCTGGACTATGGTTCGAATGTCAGTTTGTGTGGCCAGCTGTAACAGCCTGGTTGATCAGACCCTGATCCACCATGAGGCCTGGTCTCAGACTGGGCCACATGGGCTTTGACCCCAAAAACCCTCACCAGGTATACCTTTGATGGGTTTACTATATGCTCGTACCTTTGCTGGTAAAATTAAACAAAAAAAAAAAAAAGTGGGTTTTCCCAAATTTATAGCAAACAGAATTATGATTGAATTTTAGGATTCCTTTTCTTTTTTGCTTGATAATTAAATCGTATTTATTTTTTTTATGTAACCATATGGTGCATGTGTGGTTAGCTCATATTTTTGGTAAACACTGATTTACATATTATATTGGGTTTGCTTTATGCTAGGGATGCATCTATCACATAAAGCAAGGGACATCTAGATAATACAATATAATTGAATCACATTTTAAGATAATGTAGTATTGTAGGACAAATGGACTGTTCTGTTATATTATTACTTATATATACATATATATATATATATATATTTTTTTTTTCAGAAATATGAGTGTGATCTTTGTGAAGAAGTGTTTGATATGCTGAAACGTCTTATGTCACATAGAAAGAAACACCACCGAGCTAGTTTGTCTTGTAAAATGTGCACAAGCAAATTTACTCATTATGCTAGTTATCGAATACACATGAGAGTTCACAAAGGTGAGAAACCTTATGTGTGTCAGGAATGTGGTGCTGCATTTGTACAAAGTGGTCATCTTAATATTCACAAGAGAACACACACTGGTGAAAAACCTTACACATGTGATATTTGCAACAGTAATTTTAAGCAAATTTCACACTTGAAGACTCATGTTAGAACCCATACTCAGGTTAAACCGTATCAGTGTGATCAGTGCGATGCTTCGTTTACACAAAATAGTAGTTTGAAAAGACACCGCCGGTCCCACACTGGTGAAAAACCATATAAGTGTGCATTCTGTGATATGACCTTTGTAGTGAAGAGCAATATGCAAAGACATTTATATACTCACACAGGTGAGAAACCATACCAATGTGACTTATGCCCAGCCTCTTTTGGCCAGGCAATTGATTTAAAAAGGCACAAGATCAGTCATACAGGGATAAAGCCTTTCAAGTGTGATCAGTGTGATGCAGCATTCAGTCGCAAAAATAATCTCAAGTGGCACCAAATGACTCATAATGGCAACACTCCATTTAGATGTGATGTCTGTCAGGTTGGATTTTCTTCTCCTGGTGATCTCAAAGTCCACAAACGAATTCATGCACCACCAAAACCATTCCGCTGTGAGTCCTGCCCAGCTTCCTTTCAGCAATTTAGTTCTCTTACTCGTCACAAGATGATACATACAGGTGAGAGGCCTCTTAGAAAAAAGCCAGAAAACAAGCCAGGGTCTTTTAAAGAAACTGGAATTAAACCATATGCCTGTGAGATTTGTAATGCAACTTTCTGTGAGAAACGAAATCTTAAAAGACACATTATTTCTATGCATGATGATGTGAGAAGGTTAGTTGGAAGCCCACTTGCTGATTCAGAAATTAAGGAAGAGGGAGCACTGGACAAATTCATAAAACTACAGCAACCAGTTCAGATAAAAAAGAGACCTCCAGAACAAATCACATATACCATTAACTATCAAAATCCTGTGGTTATCACTCAGCCACATCAGCAGATACAGCATCAACAAGAAGGGCAGCAAGAAATACAGCAACAAAGTATTACCCTGCAACATGTAGTCATTCAGCAACCTATCAACACTGAGGAGGTCATAACAGGAGCTGCCCAAACCATAACTCAGATGCCACAGTTGATGCTTGCTCAAGGCCCTGGGCAGGCTCCAAAGCCTGCTAAACCTGCTAATAACTGCCAAAATCATCATGCTCATGTTTTGACCTTTATAGAAGGAAGTTACAACCAGTGGCAAACTTGGTGTTTTTGTGACCCCCCAAATCTATTAGACCAAACTAGTCAAATCATTAGCACCGTCCCTACTGCCAATGCCATAATAACAGCGCCACCCTCCACAGTCCTCCCTCCTGATGCTTCTACAACCGCAGTTACATCTGCAGTAGCTGTGTCCACTGTTACAAGTTCTCCATGTGCAACAGTAGAGCAATTGGAAGGTCAAATAATTCCTGCACAAATACAGGTACAAATTCCCATAAATAGCACACAGTCCACAGTGGTTAGGGAAGATGTGCTACGGGGATGGTTGGGTGGCTGGAGTAAGTGTTAATTGTGTGTAAAGTTTATGAGTAATATTTAAATGTATTCTGTTATATTGTTAGTGTAGTTTATCATATACTGTATTGTATAGGTTCAGTATTTTTATTTTCAGAGTTTAAGATGGCATTAGATAACATTATTGTTAATGTGGGACAAGGACCAGGAATAGATGCTCTTGTTTTATGTGTACATGTGCTTTATTTATTTTTTATTGTGTGAATTCAAATTTAGTTAGATTTATATTTCTATAGTAAAACAAAAACAAAATGATGCTTCGGTATATAGACAAAATAGGGCTACCAAAAAATTTCTATTAAGGTTTTGTATCAAGATTATGATGTAAGATTTGATATTAATCATGCAAAATACTTGAGTTACCTTACTAGTGACAAGTAAACAAGAAAGTAAATATCTATTTTATTTATAAACAAATTTCTCAATTTACATTCCACCCAAAGTAAAAGTATTAATACATTCCTTGTTATGGAATAATAATCATGGCTTGCAAGAACTTGATGAACTGGATATTTTAATAATTAATACCAGAATTTTATCAGACACACTGTATCACTGATATTTAGTGTTACAATTAGCAGCCCTGGCTACAGTGATTTTAATTTTGTCATGCAATTATTTTCCTTCTTAATCTACATTTTCGTATGGAGTAAGATAATCTGTAATGGGTTTTTATTCATCCATGATAGCACTGTTGGTATGTTCACTTAGTGTTTATCAGCTCTCAAGGGGATGGATATAGCAAGACATATATTTTGTAATATTTTCTTACTCAGAATTACTGTGTATGTAAATGGTTTATGACAGAATTGACATAGTGATCATTATACAGAAGTGTCAAACAGATGATAATATGATAGGGTTAATGTGCTGGTTTCTACTGGTATGTGTAGTGTTAAGAGACTAGTTTATGGTACACCTCAAGTGTAATACATTTTCCTGGAATTATAATTGAGGTAGGCTTTTGTTTAAACTTTATTTTAGAAGGGCTTTTGTAGTAGCTGCTTTTTTTTTTTTTTTTTTACCCAGCTTGACAACTTGTAGTATCAATGAAAATTATATATACAGTGTGTGTGTGTGTGTGTGTGTGTATATATATATATATATATATATATATATATATGTATATATATATACATATACACATATATACATATATACATATACATACATACAGACATACACACATATATATATATATATACATATATATAAAACACACACGAGTTGACTCTTGAACAAGACGGGGTTAGGGGCACTGACATCCCCCCCCTTCCCTTTTCTGCTGTCTAAAATCTACGTATAGCTTTCGACTCCCCAAAAACTTAACTAATAGCTTGCTGTAGACTGGAAGCCTTACCGATAACATAGTCCATTAACACACATTTTATATGTTATATGTATTATATACTGTATTCTTGCAATAAAGTAACCTAGAGAAAATAAAATGTTATTAAGAAAATCATAAGGAAGAGAAAATACATTTACAGCACTGTACTGTATCTGTTGTTTCCGTAAATTTACATCATTTATTTACAAGTTGATTCATCTGTCAGTACTTACATCAATATTGTCTTATATGATAGAAAACACTATAGACGTTATACATATTACTAACAAAAATGAAAAAGTAATGTGAAAAAGAAATTCATATTTATTTTCAGATATAACAATTTATGCATTGACAATGAAGCAGCAGCAGTATTGCATCTTTGTTTACATTTCTCTTGGCTGTGAATGGCATCATTTATGATCTGTAAGTGTTTGTGTGCATAAATTTTGATAAATTTTAACTTTTTATAATAGATCTGTGTATATTTCATACATTCATGTACATGTATATATTTTATGCATTCATGACATAACAATTTTTTTTCTTCTATATTTCTAGGCTAGATGGTTCATCTGTAAGTTTTTTCAAATTGCCACAAATCTCAAAAAAAAATTTCCAATATATATTTATTGAAAAAATAAGCGTATAGGTGGATCCGCACAGTTCAAATCTGTATTGTTCAAGGGTCAACTATATATATATATATATATATAATATATATATATATATATATATATATATATATAATATATATATATATATATATATATATATATATATATATATATATATATATATATATATATATATTATATTTTTTTTTTAACTCGATGGCTCTCTCTTGCCAAGGCAAGGCAAAGACAGGGTAGCCCAAAGAACAGAACATATTGATCAACATTCACTCATTGTTTTTTCCAGAAGTATTCCATCAAAACCAGATTACCCCTAAAACTTCAACATCCCCACCCTTTCTTCACATCAAAACCAGATTACTTCTCCAACTGCAGCATCCCAACCCCTTTTTCAGAATACAGGCACTGCCCTTCCCACCTTCAGGACTCGAGTTTAGCTAACCAGTTTGCCTGAATTCCTTCATAAATTATGCTACTCTCACTCCAACATCACATCCATTAAAAAATCCCCTATCTATCTCCACTCCTATCTAACATGCTTACACAAGCCTGCTGGATACTCAAGCTCCTAAAACTCAAAGCCTCTTGTGCCCTCCTCCCTCCATTCTTGAAATGACTCCTTCTCCTCCTGCCTTCCACCCCAAATTTATACACCCCTCTCTGTCAACCTATCCTCTCAAGGGAGTTTCCTTGGTTCTGGTAAGGTGCTCTTGAGCTAAGGAATTGGACCTGTGCTCAAATTCCTGGCATCAAGTTCGAATGCTTTCCATTTCCCCCAGGTGCTCCTCTTCAAGTGGGGGCTCCTTGCAGTAGTGAAGAGGCTCTTGATCTGAGGAATTGGATCCTTTGGTCTTCTTTCTCCGATCAAACCTAATTACCCCCCATTCCTCCCCATCCCTCCTTTCCCATTCCTCCTCTTGTCCCCATCCCTCTCCTTTCCCTTTCTTGTTTTCTGCCTTTGAGGTTGTTGACTTAGGCTTTGTAGTTCCTAGTCCTGGGAAAGGGCTCCGGAGTCCATCCCATTCTGTTGAGGTCCTTGGTGGCAGTGTAGTTTGCTGTGGAATATGGATTGTCTGGAGATCCTGAGCCCTCATCAGTCTACTGGGGAAAGGCTTCAGGTGTCTTTCAGGTGATTGGTGTATCTCTGGAGGTGTTGGCTGAAGGATGTATGCTTTGTGGTGGGTCACCGACCGCCCTCTCTTTTGTCCACTGAAGTGGCTCAGTAGATGTGAGGTTGTCATCCGGGATTGCTGTTTACTGGTATGAAGAATAGAGTATGGCATGGGTTCCATGCTGCATCTTAACTACTGGCTGTGCTGAGGTCCTCTTGGGCATGGAAGGGGGAAACTTAGGGACCTTTATCCCTGGGAGCTACCTCTGTATGTCCCCCCCCCTTTTTTTTTTCTTAAAAAGGAAATAAACTTAGCCATAGAGTTCCAGATCCATGAAACTACTCCTGCCATCCTTTGGACCTTTCTAATGCCCCTGTATCTTCTGCAGTGACACACTGTCGCACGCTCCTGATACCAAGGCTTGGCCTGACTCGGATACATCCGACCTCTGCATGTCTTTGACTGTGCTGCTGGCTTCTCCCCATTCAGTGCAACAGTTTTCAGATTGCCTGCCCACCTCAAAGTGGACCACCTCTGGTCCTGCATCTAAATGACCACGACCTTCCTCTGATAACATTGCTTCGAATGCCTCTCACTCTGTTCAGAAAAGACCAACACAACAATCGATCCCTTTACATACTACTTATAGTACACAATGGATTAAATTTTTCACTCTGCAGCCGACATCATCATCTGACTATCTTTCTGATCATAGTATTGGCAAGGCGCTCCTATGACTTGAGGGTGATGGACTGATTACATCGTCTTCACATCTCTACTGCTCCTGCCTACTTTCTGTACTCGACTGAAGAAGCCTACTGTGTAGGCGAAACGTTTCGGAATAAAGTTGCCTAAATGTTGCCTATGTGTCTTATCTACCAACCTGTCGGTATTGTATACAATTTGATAATCACTCTGTCAGACACTGCAACACAATGGCATCTTGGTACAGAAGAGAAAACACCTTGGACAATTTTTTCAAGTGAGAATTGTTTGATCTGAGAGGGACATGACCTCCCAGTGGCTACATTCTCACTACTACTACTCTGCACCTCTCCTTCCGACAGTATTTAAGTCTCAACACTGTCGCTTGATCTTCAGTTAGTTCCAGACTTTGGAACAGAACTTCTCCAGGCTGAGGGACTGACAACCTCAAATCTACGACTTCAAGGGTGATGGACTGATTACATCGTCTTCACATCTCTACTGCTCCTGCCTACTTTCTGTACTCGACTGAAGAAGCCTACTGTGTAGGCGAAACATTTCGGAATAAAGTTGCCTAAATGTTGCCTATGTGTCTTATCTACCAGCCGCTCCTATGCCTTGTTGGTTGAAATATTCCATTTCACAATGAAATGGAATTTGTGTTGATAAAGCCACTGGATGGCAAAACATCTACAGTAAAGATACCCAGATGTTCCACACGTCTTAATTTCATCTTGTCGGTATTGTATACCATTCTTGTACCACATTCCATTTCATGCTCCAGTGCAGTGCAAGCATTGTCATGGTACAAAATGCAAGTCAAGGTCATGATCTTTCTCTCCTTACCACCATAGATGCTATTCCTGTAACAATTGAAAAACACCATTCTCTCAATTCTTGCAGCGGCACTGTCATTCTACCTCATACCACTGTTCAACATAATTTCCATACATATGGTGATGACATTCTGGAGCAACTTTAGCTCCAAGACCTGCCAGTTCTCAAAGTGGACACACGTGTATTACCTGCCTACCGGCGGACACACTTCCCCTACAGTGTAGCTCGCTTAACTTTTGACTGCTGTGAGCTTCCATCCTCCGTTTATATTGCAAGACACTGTTTACGAGTCTGAAAGGTTTTCTCTACACCACAACAGTGTAGAAATTGCTGGCGTTTTGGCCATCCAGTGGAATATTGCAGGTCCATGGCTGAGTGCCCAGTCTGTGGTGCTGATGACCATACCAGTACATATTGTAGTCTACCTCTCTCTTGCCTTAATTGTAATGAAGCTCACCCATCTTATTCTCGTCATTGCCAGGTTTGCTTAAATGAACGAGAAATTCATTGTCCCAAAGAGACAAGCTTCACGTCATGGCAGTCTCTCATCTGTGGCTCCAGGGGAGACTTCCCCGTATTTCTTATTCTTGAGTTAATAAGAGACCCTCAACCTCTGGAGTCCCAACTCCTGCAGTCTACTGTGTGGGCACACCTTCCACAGTCACCTCTGTATCTAACTCTTTTTGCAGTCCTGGACTCTGAGGTCCCTACCTCATCACCTCATGCTGTTCTCAAATCCTCATCTTCTCACTTGCAAGTTTCTATGTCTACAAGACCTCGCACAACAGGTCCTTCCCCTCGCCCCTCTACTTCTTCAAAGTTCAAAAAAATCCCCAAAGAGTAAATCTCTTTCCATTCAAGTCTCTGTACCTAGTTCTTTACTTCTTATTGTCTGTTAGGAGTGTGGAGGGTCATCCTCCCCCTCGTACAGTCCCTTCCTCTCCTGCTCCCTCCCAAGTTTCTTCCTCTTCTGTCCCCACCCGGGTTTCTTCCTCTCCTGTCGCCTCCCAAGCTTCTTCCCAGGTTAACTCTAACTTTTCGTTCCCCCCCACTCTAGTAACTTCCATTCCCACCCTGATCTTTACTTACCCTTCCCCTTCTACCTCCACTGTCTTCCCACATACAACATTCTTGTCCTCTGAAACACTTGAAAATATCTCTGAATATATTGGAGACTAAACCATTGATGGACACTGATCCACCTTCCATCGCTACTCTGCATTCTTCTACTCCATCTGTATAACTCTCTTTTTCGCAGAGTTCCAGTCCTTAGCTGCTTACTCATTTTCCACTGCCTCCACATGTGGGCTTTACTAACCCTTCTAGTCCGTAAATACCTAGTACAGTGGAACCTTGAGTTTCGGCTGTAATCCGTTCCAGAAGCTCGGTTAGAATTCAAATTGTTCGAAAGTCGAAGCAATATTTCCCATAAGAAATATGTAAGTATGTACAATTAATCAATTCCAGACACCTAGAAATATATATAAAAAAAACTGCATTTTTTATAGAATAACTATAGTTTTACAAACACAAAACAATTATAAATACATATACAGTGGAACCTCTACTTACGAGTGCATCCATGTGCGAGTTTTTCCAGATACGAGCAGCCGCTCAGTCGATTTTTTTGCTTCTAGATGCGAGCGAAATTTCCAGATGTGAGCAGGCCTCGAGGTAGGTTCCTTGATGCTGGTGAGAGGCTCTGGCTCTTAATCTAGGGAATTAAATCTCAGTTGTTTGTTGGACTATCTTATTGAAACTTGGGCAATATATGATGGAAAGATGCTTCTTGGCATACACCAAAAATGAAAGAAATCAGACCATAAATAACAGAGTTTACTTAGTCAATAGCCTTCCCTTAGCGGTATATTTTTGTATGGTTTTTATGGTTGTATTCTCGTCCTTTTGGTCTTGTTTGATAGAATGGAAGATATACTACATAAATAAATTGGTTTCACAACAAAAAGTACCTTGAAATTGAGCTCAAAGTAGCAGAAATGTTAGATTCTTCGGCGATGTTTAGGAGTAAACAAATGACGTCACCGTCCAATACCTGTCTGATTGGCACTGCCCCTCAACCTTTACATATTGGAAAGCTCCTCAATAAAAGTGAGAGCAGACATCATGAGGTAGCAGTGGCAGACAACATGAAGCAGCAGTGGCAGACAACATGAAGCAGCAGTGGCAGACAACATGAAGCAGCAGTGGCAGACAACATGAAGCAGCAGTGGCAGACATCATGAAGCAGCAGTTGCAGACATCATGAGGTAGTAGTGGCAGACAACATGAAGCACCAGTGGCAAAGTGTAGCAATTATAAGCCACTCTGTCTGACTTTTTTGGGTTATCCTAGGTTGTCTACACATGTAGTCAGGAGCAGGAATAGGTGCTGTGGTGGCCTTATAAACCCCAACAACAACAATGGCTGCTGTCACCACCACCAGCCACATACGTAATGACATGTATTTTATTCATTCTAGAGTATACTTATATCATGTTTCTGTGTTATATTGTTTATTATGTCATATTACATGAATTGTGATAGATAAATAAGCCATAGAGTTGATATTAGGGAAATTATTTAAGTATTTTCTCATGCCTGGAATTCCACTGGAACAAATTAGTTCCATTTCAGTTAATTTAAATGAGGAAAGTTCACTCTGCAAACGAGCAAATCCAGATGCGAGCAAGGTCTTGGAATGGATTAAACTCATAAGTAGAAGTTCCACTGTAGTACTTAAGTGGCTAATGAAATAGATAAATAAACATTTCAGTAAACATTTAAAATCACATTTACATACCTTTATTGAAGGAGAGAGGGAGGACTTATTATTGTTTGGAAGGGAATCCCCTTCCATAAAGACTTTAGGTACCTGGTTTTTTGGGTCCATGATTAATTATGTAGCAGTCGCACTCAATCAACAAGCACATAAAACAATGGATTATTGTGAAATATTTGGATGAGCGCGCAGGGTAGTGTTCACTCGAGGAGAAACAAAGCCAGACTGACTCTCAACACTTGCTTGGGATGCTTTGTGTGGGCGTGGGCAGGCTGACAGGTCTGGTACGGCGGGCAAAACTCAAGGTACTGTTCGGAACTCAAGAAAAAAGTGACCGAGCTTCCACTGTATTTCATATTTCCTGTATCCTTCTCTTCGCAAATCATGGCTTATTTACAATGGAATATCTGAGGCCTCAGGGGAAACTGGGGTGAGCTTCAGGTATTGCACTCTGTTTTACCCTGTTTGTGTCTGTTTACAAGAACTCAAATTACACTTTGCTGTTATCCATCCCGTCTTGGGCTGTTTTATTATATTTATCGGATCCTTTTCCTGATGGAACCTTTAATGAAAGTGCACTTCTTGTATGCGTCAGTATACCATACCATCAGATCTTTGTTCATACTCTGCTGCATTACACTGCATCCCGCATTCACTTGAATAAGTGGTATCCAATCTGTTCCTTGTATCTCTCTCCTTGGGCATTATCTATCCCAGATATTGCATTTCTGGTTTCTTCATTACCACCACCACTCATGTTATTAGGCAGTTTTAATGCTCACCATTTCTTCTGAGGGGTATCAATGTGACTCGCGGCATTCAGTTAGAGGCGCTTCTCAGTTCTTTTCCCCTCCATGTTTTAAATACAGATGCTTCCACCCATTTTGACCCTCGTACTCAATCTCTCTTTTGCATCGATCTCTGTTTGCTATTCATCAACCACACTAGACTTTATCTGGTCTCTACTCCCAGACTTACATGACAGCAATCATTTTCCAATACTCCTTACTTCCCATTCGTATTCTCCACCTCCTCGAAGCCCACGTTGGCAGTTTGATTGAGCGAATTGGGACCTGTACTTGTATCAAACTGCTTTTAGTGAGGACCCTTCTTCATCCTCTGTTGATGAGCTGTTACACCTATTGATGACCTCAGTTTTAACAGCAGCTTTGCATTTTGTATCCCAAACCATGTGCAGGCACTCTCAGAAGTGCGTGCCTTTGTGGTCTTCTGCTTGTGCTCGTGCAGTACATTCGAAATGCGCTTCATGGGCAGATATTGTTACAATAGGACCACAGAGTGACTCCATGATTTTAAATAGGCGAGAGCGGTTACCCACCGTGTCATCTGTGAAGATAAATGCACTTGTTGACGGGATTATGCTTCTGTCGTGCTCCAGCATTTACATCCGTCAGCCCTTGCTGTTTTCTTATGACTATTTACTCTTATTTGGTCACAACGAGTTCTTCCCCAGTTGTGGAAATCTGCCATTGTTACTCCTTTTCGTACTTGGGATGTGATGCCTCCCACTATCATCCCATTGCTCTTACCAGTGCAGTTTGCAAGGTGATGGAATGTCTGGTGAATAAATGTTTGATGTATTTAGAGAGACAATAGTCTCTCCACGTCAATATGGCTTTTGTAAGAGCCTTTACTCCTTATAGATAAATATGTTTGTAATGCCTTTGCCAGTAACCACTCACTTATTGCCATCTTTTTTTTTTATCTTGTGAAGGCATATGACACAACTTGGAGATATAACATTTTGGCCCAGGTTCACTCCTTATGCCTCCAAGGGAATCTACTATTCTTTCTTTAGAACTTATCTGAGAGACGTTTCTTCTTTCTTTCAACACGCCAGCCGTATCCCACCGAAGCAGGGTGGCTCAAAAAGAATACCAAAAGTTTCTCATTATAAATTTAGTAATGTATACAGGAGAAGGGGGTTACTAGCCCCTTGCTCCCGGCATTTTAGTCGCCTCTTATGACACGCATGGCTTACGGAGGAAGAATTCTGTTCCACTTCCCCATGGAGATAAGAGGAAATAAACAAGAGCAAATATACAGTGAACCCCCGAGTTTCGTGATTAATCCGTTCCAGAGAGTCTGCTGAACGATGAAATTGTCGAATGGCAAAACCATTTTCCCCATAAGGAATAATGGAAATAAAATTAATCGGTTCCAAATACACAAAAAAATATTTTTTTTAAATTAAATAAAGATTTACATACAGAAAACGACGAGAAATCAAGTACAGTGGACCCCCCCCGGTTTACGATATTATTTCATTCCAGAAGTATGTTCAGGTGCCAGTACTGAACGAATTTGTTCCCATAAGGAATATTGTGAATTAGATTAGTCCATTTCAGACCTCCAAACCTACACGTACAAACACACTTACATAAATACACTTACATAATTGGTCGCATTGGGAGGTGATCGTAAAGCGGGGGTCCACTGTACATACATCTCTTTCTTTCAACGCACCAGCCATATCCCACTGAGGTGGGGTGGCCCAAAAAGAAAAACAGAAGTTTCTCGTTTTAAATTTAGTAATATATACAGAAGGGGTTACTAGCCCCTTGCTTCCGGCATTTTAGTCGCCTCTTACAACACGCATAGCTTACAGAGGAAGAATTCTGTTCCACTTCCCCATGGAGATAAGAGGAAATAAACAAGAACAAGAACTAGAAAGAAAATAGAAGAAAACCCAGAGGAGTGTGTGTATATATATATATGCTTGTACATGTATGTGTAGTGTGACCTAAGTGTAAGTAGAAGTAGCAAGATGTACCTGAAATCTTGCATGTTTATGAGACAGAAAAAAAAGACACCAGC
Source organism: Cherax quadricarinatus (assembly GCF_038502225.1). Classification (NCBI taxonomy): domain Eukaryota; kingdom Metazoa; phylum Arthropoda; class Malacostraca; order Decapoda; family Parastacidae; genus Cherax; species Cherax quadricarinatus. The sequence continues at coordinate 6,758,666 of NC_091297.1, forward strand.
AATCCTACCATCATGTAAAACAATTACAGGTTTCCATTTTGCACTCACTTGGCTGGACGGTAGTACCTCCCTGGGCGGTTGCTGTCTACCAAACTACTACCTAGGTACATACATATATAAAAATAATAGCATTACACTTACCTTTACTGAAGACTTGTGGGTGGATGGAAGATGGGAGGAGGGGATAGGAGGAAGGTGTACACTACTGTTTGGAAGGGGAATCCCCTTCCATAAAGACTTCAGGTACCAAGTCCTTATCTGGGGGTTACTTCCCTTCTTTGTTTTTTAATGACACTGGGAACAACTTCGAGTCACTGGACCCCTGTCGCACAAAATGTCTGTCCAGAGAGCTCTGTTTCTGGTGTTTCTTTAAGATTTGTCTGAAGTGGGACACAACACTGTTGTTGTACATGTTGCCAACACAGCCTGCAACAGCTTTGTTAGGGTGAAGTTCATAAATAATTGCACTTCAGCCCACTTTGCACAAATGTCCTTAATCTTTGAAGAAAGCACTTCTTTCCATCTCTCTTCCTCCTCCTCAGCAGCAATTTCCTGAGCTGTGGTCTCTTGCTGTTGCAGATGAAGTGCTTGCAGCTCTGCAGTGGTTAGCTCTTCATCATGGTCCTCCACCAACTCTTCCACATCCTCGAAACTCGCATCCAACCTCACGGAATTCCCCAGTGACACAATACTTTCCACAACTGGCATAGGCTCCTTAGGGTCAGCCCCAAACCCTTCAAAATCCCTCTCTTGTACACATTGTGGCCACAGTTTTCTCCAAGCAGAATTCAAAGTTCTGCAAGTCACTCCCTCCCAAGCCTTACCTATAAGGTTTATGCAGGTGAGGATATTGAAGTGATCGTTCCAGAACTCTCTTAGGGTCAGTTCAGTGTCTGAGGTCACTTCAAAGCACTTTTGAAACACTGCTTTGGTGTACAGTTTTTTGAAGTTTGAAATGACCTGCTGGTCCATGGGCTGGAGGAGAGGAGTTGTATTAGGGGGCAAGAACTTCACCGTGATGAAACTAAACTCCCCCACCATTTGCTCTTCCAAGTCTGGAGGATGAGCAGGAGCATTGTCCATTACCAGGAGGCACTTCAGTTGCAATTTATTTTCCAGGAGGTATTTCTTCACACTGGGGTCAAACACTTCATTAAACCAGACAACAAAAATTTCCCTTGTGACCCATACCTTAGTGTTAGCCTTCCACATCATACAAAAATTACTCTTGGCGACACTGTTTTTCTTGAACACACTGGGATTTTCAGAGTGATACACCAGTAAAGACTTCACTTTGCAATCCCCACTAGCATTACTACAAAACATGAGAGTTAGCCTGTCTTTCATAGGCTTGTGTCCTGGGAGTGCCATTTCCTCCTGCTCGATGTAGGTCCTCTTTGGCATTTTCTTCCAAAAGAGGCCTGTTTCGTCACAATTAAACACTTGTTGGGGTTTGAATTATTCAGTGTCTACATGCTCCTTAAACTCCTGTACAAACTTCTCAGCCGCTTTTTTGGTCAGCTGGCAGCCTCACCATGCCTTACCACACTGTGTATGCCTCTTAAATCTCTCAAACCAACCTTTGCTGGTCTTAAAATCACAAGCATCACTGCTCGTTGCAGGCATTTTCTTTAAGAGATCGTCATGTAACTGCCTTGCATTTTCACATATTATCGACTGCATAACACTATCTCCTGCTAACTGTTTTTGGGTAATCCACACCAACAATAACCATTCCACTTCTTCAAGGGTTTGCACTCTCTTTTTTGTCAGCATATCTGACAGAAGTGTGCTGCAAGAACAGCGCACTTTATTTCCTTTCCCTTCGCCATGATCGAAATGATGGTTGAATGGGGTTTGCCATACATCCAGGCAAGTTCTGTAACACGCACTCTGCTCTCATATTTTTCAGTGATTTCCTTCTTGAATTTGATCGTGTTCCTCACTTTCTTTGCCAAAGGGCTGGCAACTGGCCCAAAGAGCTGGCACATGGTGACTTATTTAGCAGTTGCAAGCACAAAAAACATTGGATTATTATGAAATGTATGAGCTCGTGGGGTGATGGTCATGCTCTGGTAAACAATAGCACTCTGAGTGTGAATAGTGTGGGAGACTGACTTTGTGTGCGCACTGACGGGTGGACGCGTACCGGATGGTCGCCAAATCACAAGTCCAATCATGAACTGCAAAGCTAAATTTTGCCAAAAAAGCATACCGAAAGTCAGATTTCACGAAAGTCACGGCCACCGAACGGCAGGGGTCCACTGTACTAGTAGGAAAAGAGAAGAAAACCTAGAGCGGTGTGTGTGTGTATATATATGCTTGAACATGCATGTGTAGTGTGACTGAAATGTAAGTAGAAGTAGCAAGACATGTCTGAAATTTTGCATGTTTTTGAGACAGAAAAAAGACACCAGCAATCCTACCATCATGTAAATCAATTACAGATTTTTGCTTTACACTCAGTTGGCAGGACAGTAGTACCTCCCTGGGCAGTTGCTGTCTACCAACCTACTACCTAGGAGTGACATTTCTGTTTTCTGGTTAATAATATGCTTTCCCCAGACTTTGTCCAAGCTGAAGGTGTCCCCCAGAGGTTTGTCCTTAGCACCATGCTTTTTCTTCTTGTTATAAATGATCTGGCAACTATTCTTCCATCTAATATTTGGTCATCACTCTATATTGATGACTTTGCTATAGCTTGTGCAGGCACTGACTGCTGCCTCATTGCAGTTTCTTTCCAGAATGTTGTCAACCGTGTTTCCAGTTGGGCCACTACTCATGGGTTTAAATTTTCTATTACTAAAACACACCAAATGACTTTCACTAGATGTTCTATCATCTCTGATAATCTATTGTATCTGTATGGCTTACATATCCCTGAATGTGATACTGTTAGGTTTTTCTGCCGTTTTACCATTGGTCATCCTGGAAACCTCACATTACCTCCTTGAAGGCAACTTGTCATGGCTGGCTGAACTTCCTTAAAACCTCCTAATTCATCTTTCATGGAGGGCTGATCGCTGAACTCTCCTTCGACTGCTTTCAGCCTTAATTTAATCAAAACTAGGTTATGGCGACCAGATATATTCAGAGGCCTCTCCTACATCTTTTTCTAAACTTGATCCCATCCATCACCAGGGATTACGTTTATGCCTAGGAGCTTTTTGCTCTTCACCTGCTGAAAGCCCACATGCAGAGGCGAATATTCCATCCTTGAGCAATCACCATGATGCTCATTGCCTACTCTATTTTGTTTGTTCTCATGACCTTTGCAATCCTTCCATATATAGGACAATTATGGACATTAGTAGAAGTCCTTTGTTTGCCGCCTGTTTACTCCATCCCTTTTTTCTTTGTCTACATTTGCTCTTGTTTTCTCTTCACTTGCCCCCTTTATATGTTCATGTAGCGTCTAACCTTTCCTTTCCCCCTTGGGAAGTTCTGACAGCTTGTGTCTGTTCTTCCCCACTGCCATGCATGAAAGCCCAAATACCTACAGTTGCTTCTTGCTCTCTTTTTCTTAATCACTTAAGGTCTCATTGTCTTGCCTGCGCAGTGTACACTGGGTTTGCAGCAGTGTTTCTGGACAGAGTAGTGCAAGGGCATTCATTAGACTCGGCTAGCATTTTTACAGCTGAATTGTATGCAATTCTCGTAGCAATTATCCATATTGCATCTATGCCTGTGTCACCATTTAGGGCTTTGCAAGCTATACAAAAAATTTGCAAAGATATTGTTTACTTTTGGGTCCCTGGTCATATTAACGTACAGGGCAATGAACAGGCAGACACTGCTTCATAGTCAGCAGTACATGTCCTCTCATTTTCATATAGAGATGTTCCATTCATGGACTATTTTGCTGTACTTTCTAACCACCTTCGTAACCATTGGCCAAAAACGTTGGTCTGATATGATACATAAATTACATTCTATGAAACCAAGTTTAGGTTTATGGCCATCTTTTTGTCATCAGCGCTGAGGTTGGGAGACTGCACTCTTCCATTTTTGCTTCAGGCACACGCTTCTTACTCATGGGTATCTCATGGAGAGGCACCCTGTTCCACTCTGTGAGAATTGTCAGGTTCCAGTTTCGGTTAGCCATATTCTGTTGGACTGTCCAGTCTGTCAACAAGCACACAGAATTTACCTCCCATGTCGTCATCGCTCTAATGCCCTTACTTTATCTTCCCTCCTAGCCGATGGACCCACCTTTGACTCAGACTCCCTCATTGACTTTTTGAGTTCAACCAATTTACTACAGAACCATTGATGATATTCTTCTAGCACTCTTCACAGCCCTTTCTAACTCTCCATCTGTTGTCCACTTCACCCTTGCTACAGTATAATCCTGCACTATCTGCTGCTCTGTATGACAATTTTATGTTTAAAACTTTTTTTAATTATAATAATTCCCCCAGGTGCTGAATAACTCCAACTGCTTAATTACTCCCCTTATTAATGTAATAATCTGCCAAAATATCCCTCTCCATCCTGTTCATTTGTCCATCCTCCTCATCTCTAGAATTATACCTTGGCAACCCTACATCAACCTGCTTTGAGTGAGATGTTGTTAAGTTAAAAAAAAAGATATACATGTATATATAAAATATTGTGCCAAATAGGTAAAACTTGTGATTTTGGCTTAAATAGCAACACTCTTCTTGTCGAATAAGGCAAGTGAAAGTTTGTGTATGCAGTAATTTTGCAAAAATCATTCTGAACCTAAAGAAAAAATATATTTGTTTGTTTTATTAAACTATTATAAACTTATCTAAAATACATTTATGTAGTTGGATTAGGCTAAATTAAATTGAGCTTGTTATAAGGTTAGGTAAGTTTTCTAAGGCTCTTTTGGTATAAAATCATTAATTTTTATATTAACATAAATGAAAAAATATATCCTTAACCCTTTGAGGGTCGACAGGCCCTCTCCGAAACTCGTTCTCAGGGTCGGCCAAATTTAAAAAAAAAAAAATTATTTTCTCTTATGAAAAGATAGAGAATCTTTTCCCGATCATAACGACACCAAAAGTTTGAAATTTGATAGAAAACTTACGGAATTATGCTCTCGCAAAGTTAGCGGTCTCGGCGATGTTTACGGATCGGCGATTTTGCCCACTTTGAGCCCCATTTTCGGCCAATTTCACTGTACTAGTCGACAAAAAACATGAATATTTCGCTAGAACTCCATTTTTTCTATCGAATGGGTGCAAGAAACCACCCATTTATAAATTCAACTATCCAGTACAGTGGTCAGAATTTAGCAATTTTGCCAATTTCACACAAATTTCAAAAGATGCCAATTTCGGAATAGGGTCCAGAATAAACAAGAAAGACATTCCTGGCACTAAAATGACATTTCCTCTAGTCATTAGTCACGTCTCAAGGCCCCTCTTATATTCTTTTGCTTTCCACTTTGAATTTTTATTCTCACAAAAAATATAAGATTTACTGTTATGCAGACTACTGCATTAGTGTAAAAAATGGTATAAATATTATTGGTGCACTTGTGAAAGAATATTAGACTCACCAGTTGACGTGTATTGCACGCTTGGCACGATTTGTTTACTTTTGAAGTTTGGTAAAAATCGAACATTTCTGCTACTTTGATGCTGTATAGCCCTTGTGGCTTAGCGCTTCTTTTTGATTATAATAATAATAATCTGCTACTTTGAGCTCAATTTCAAGGCACCTTTCATTGTAAAACCAGTCAAAATCATCTCAATTTCAGTAATATGTCTTCCATTCTATAAAATGAGACCAAGAAAACTAGAATACAACAATAAATACTATACGAAAATACACTGCAAAGTCGCTGATTTATTAAAAAAAAATGGAAAAAGTTTTTTTTTTCTCATTATGCACCGTGTGCTGCAGGATTTTTTTTAGACTGTGCACACTGACCACATAGACCCATTCTTTCATATGAAGGCCTACCAGCTTTCTCCCACTAGATTTGAGGTCGCTAGAATTTATGAGTACTAGTACGTCAAAAACCCCTACGCGTAAGACGTACTAGTACGACGAAAACCCTCAAAGGGTTAAATGTATAAATGAAAATGTTAGAAAGGACATTATTTTAAATTAGTTCTTTCTAATAGACCACATTTACCTATTTGGCACGATATATACATACACATATCCATACATATATATACACATATCCATACATACATATATATACACATATCCATACATACATATATATACACATATCCATACATATACATACACATATCCATAAATACATATGCATACACATATCCATACATATACATACACATATCCATAAATACATACACATACACTCATACATATACAAACCCACTGGTTTGTATGTATATACATATACACATATATACATATACCACGCATCACCACACACACCACCACACACACCACCACACACACCACCACACACCACCACACACACCACCACACACACCACCACACACACCACCACACACACCACCACACACACCACCACACACACCACCACACACACCACCACACACACCACCACACACACCACCACACACACCACCACACACACCACCACACACCACCACACACACACACCACCACACACACCACCACACACACCACCACACACACACACCACCACACACACCACCACACACACCACCACACACACCACCACACACCACCACACCACCACACACACCACCACACACACCACACACACCACCACACACACCACCACACACACCACCACACACACCACCACACACACCACCACACACACCACCACACACACCACCACACACACCACCACACACACCACCACACACACCACCACACACACCACCACACACACCACCACACACACCACCACACCACCACACACACCACCACACACCACCACACACACCACCACACACACCACCACACACACCACCACACACACCACCACACACACCACCACACACACCACCACACACACACACACACACACACACACACACACACACACACACACACACACACACACACACACACACACACACACACACCACACACACACACCACACACACACACCACACACACACACCACACACACACACACCACACACACACACCACACACACACACCACACACACACACACCACACACACACACCACACACACACACACACACACACACACACACACACACACACACACACACACCACACACACACCACACACACACACACCACACACCACACACACACACCACACACACACACCACACACACACACCACACACACACACCACACACACCACACACACACCACACACACACCACACACACACCACACACACACCACACACACACCACACACACACCACTCACCACACA
>NC_091297.1:6768534-6861034 GCF_038502225.1 Cherax quadricarinatus
CTTGCTATCCTCATAAAAACAGCATTCAGTAACTTACCACTTGCAACATCTGCCATAATGCTCCTTTATCCACCCTATCATATGCCTTTTCTAAATCCATGAAAGCAACAAAAACTTCCCTACATTTATCTAATTATTATTGTACACATCCCCTACCCTTTCTAAAGCCTCCTTGTTCATCTGGGCTTCTGCTCTCCATCTTACCCTTAATTCTTTCAATAACTCTACCATATATTTCAGCATTGCTTAGTGATGGCCTGTATTCAGTATATTACTTGCTACATTATTCATCATGTAATTATCACTTTCATAGGATGTCATTTCTCAGTTCCTATCTTCCACATTACTGATCATTATCAAAAATTGCTGTTCCCCCTCCATTGCTTTGTATTTACCTCTCCATAATACACCTATTCTCTTTATAATCCCGTTGTTTCTTGCTTGTTTCCTTCTTTCATAATCCTGACCTGTCCCCTATACAAAGCATTTGTTTCTTGCTTTTCCATTTCTTTCTTCATAATACTTGATCTGTCTTCTTCAGCAACTAGTTTGCTCTAATGTCATGCCCACTTCTGCACCTTGTAGCCTTGAACATGACAGTAATAATCATGCACTTATAACTTTGTTAACATTGAAGGTATGATAATTCTTGAGTATAGTTTGTATCTTTTTCTATTTTAATTATTCACCCATTTGTAACCTCAGTAGGTATATCTGCTGCAATTTTCTCCATGTTTTATACAAGTGAAAAATAATCCTGCCAAGAGTTTGTATATATTTGACTGTTTAGAGGGATGTATAAATGTGTAGATGCAGGTGTTGTAATACTGTTTTTCATGGCCTCTCTTGTTTGGCATTGTACCCAAAACTCTTTATGATAAGCATTATTTTAATTTACTGATTACTTTCAGTATAGTTACGAGGTGAGCAAAAATTATGTGAACAATCTTGCAAGTGCACAAACTTTTTTTTTTTTTTTTTTTTTTATGTGTACCATTTAGTTGAACTATAGCATTGTGTCAGTTACCTTATTTAGTCAAAGAACAAACAAATAGAGCAATTTCTTATTTATACTCCTATTAATTGATCTGCATTGTACATGCCCAGTGATACAGGATGTACTCAGATATTTTTCACATGTATATTGATATGTATGCATACAGGGTTTGGAATTAGTATTTGCATAGCCATGCATTTGCTGGGTAAATGCCACTGCACTGTGATATTTTTAGCATATGTATGCTTATTGCTTGAATTGTACAATGTTTACTTTAGGACTGCTTAATTAGGCTGAAATATTTAAGCTTTAACCAAGAAATGGTGGGTTTATTAGTCAAACCCATTACTCTAGTACTGGTTTATGTCACCAAAGACAAAAAAAAAAAACTATTGAAAAGGCATAATTTTATTGGTAACAATGTGAATATGTTGAGCTTGTTGCTGTGTGCAGCATGTTCCTCTTAGGGCCCAGATAAATAGTTAGCAGTATGTGTTCCAAGTAAGGGCTATGTGCACTCTTGGCTAAAAAATAAATGGGTGTGAATCAGCTCCTAAATTTTATATATATAAAGAAAAATTTTAATGCCCTTCACATTACTAATTTTGTCTAAATATGCTTTTGGTAAAGTTATTATTATTTTGATGGATTTTGTTTGGATGTTGCATAAACACTTTTAGTTTAAATGTAATCAGTCATAACTATTTTTTAACAAATACTTAACAGTTTGACGGTCCAAACGTATATATACTGCTAATGCCTCTAGTGCCCCAAACATATATTTACGTTTTACTTTTCCTGCCTCCAAATTTGGCACAATTGGCTTGAGATGCTTGGTCAGCATAGAATGGGTCTTAACACTCGGTGTCCCCACTATTAAAAAAATTCTGGGACCACTTAGTACCTTGTGGAAGCTCTAGTTCAATTGAGCACCAGCTAGAGAAAACAGCATGGCAAACACCTGGGATTCACTGATGTCATGTCATATTAACGCTCCCCTTATAACCCTTAACTCTTTCAGGGTCCAGAGGCCAAATTTCAAAGTGTGCACCAGGGTCCAAGAATTTTCAAAAAATAATTGTTATTTTTTCTTATGAAATGGTAGAGAATCCTTTTCTGAAGGTAATAAAACAAAAAGTATGAAATTTGAAAATTGACGAAATTATGCTCTCGCGAATTTTGATGTGTCTGCAATATTTACGCATCAGTGATTTTGCCGACTTTGACTCCCATTTTAGGGCAATTACAGTATTCCAGTCAACCAAATTCTTAGCTATTTCACTAGTATTACTTCTATTCTATCGAATGAGCACAAGAAATCGCCAAGTCAACTGTTTCAACAACAAAATAAAGTGACTGGAAATTGGTAATTTGGCCAATTTAACACAAAGTTCAAAATATTCCAATTTCAAAATAGGGTCTAAAATAAACAATGCAGGCATTCCTGGCACTAAATTAACATTTCTTCTGTTCATTAGTTACGTTTTCAGGTTTTACAAATGAATTTCATTTTGATTTTTTATTCACATAATGAATATTCAAACCAAAAAATAGAAGATTTACTGTTAAGCAATACTGTAATGATTGTATAAATAATATCACCATATTTGTGAATGTATATTAGTCCCACCAGCTGTCATGTATTAGACTTGAGGTCATTTGTTTACTCTTGAACATCGGCAAAAATTTAACATTTCCGCTAATTTGAGCTCAGTTTCAAGCCATTTCCAATACTAAAACCAATCAATATCATCTCTATTTCTGTAGTATATCTTCCATTCTATCAAATGAGACCAAGAAATTGCAAATACAACTATAAAAAACATATGATAAAACACTTCAAAGCCGCTGTTTTAATCGAAAATTACGGTCATTTCTTTTTTCTCTCGTTATGCACTGTGTGCTGCAGGATTTGTTTTATGTGGTGCACACATACCACATAGATGTATTCTCTCATATCTAGGCCCAAATTTACCACTTACAGCTTATCAGAGTGAGCTGAGCTCATGGCGTAGATCTACGGTTTGGACCCTGAATGTAAAGCCGTAAATCTACGGCACGGACCCTGAAAGGGTTAAACTGACCACACGTAGATATACGTTGACGTGCGGCAGGCTCCGAACGTAGATCTACATTTTTTTACATGCTTTCAAATGGGGAAAATCAAGGTTGGGGCGCTACACACGTGAATGTAGATCTACATTTGGACAGTTCAAAGGTTAAGAGGAAAGTGATGTTGACCCCAAGTTTAGTGACTTTGAGGTGGATGTGGCCACAAGTGGTCGAGGAAATACCAAAAACCTCGATAATAATCCATGTGCAACGTTTGTGCAACACCCTTTTAGAATGTCTTATAACCTTTGTCCTAAGTAAAGAGAAATAATTCTGGAACGTGTAATAAGTGGCAGGCTGGCTGGCTGGTCGACTATCTCCACATGTCTGTCTGTCTGTATCTATGTCTATTTCTGTCTGTCTCTGTCTATATCTCTCACAGGTACACATAAATACAATTATACGTAGTTTAAATTACCTAGGATAACCCAAAAAATCCAAAGTGCTATACTGTGCTTGTAGATATAATGCATAAGAATACCTGTTGGTTCACAGTGGCTCTCTCTGAGACAGAGAGACAAGCAGACAGAGATGCCTACCTCATCAAATGTCATCCCTTATCTCATCACTGCACCCTCGCCAGCGCTCATCAAATGTCACTCCTTATCACTGCACCCTCATTGGTGCTCATCAAATTTCACCCCTTATCTCATCTTTTTACTGCACCCTTGTGTGGGCTCATCAAATGTCACCCCTTAATACTGCACCCTCTGGAGGCTTGTCACTGACACTTGGCTTACATCGTGCTTCAAGGGAATAATAATAATAATCATCATCAATCATCATCAATTCATCATCATCATCAATTTATCATCATCATCATCAATTCTTCTTCATCATCAATTCTTCATCATCATCATCAGTTCTTCATCATCATCATCAATTCATTATCAGTTCATCATCATCATCAATTCATCATCATCATCATCATCATCATAAAAATTGCTGGGACCTAGAAATACTTTGTATATATTCCTAGACAACAGTAAATGATGAAAGGTAGGTGTGAATGTTCACCTGTCAGTGTGTTTGTGACAATTTGAGTTCAATTTCAGTACCTAATATTAGTGCCAGAACAAAGATTGATTATGAAATGACAAGAACTACTATAAATTGTAATTATCAGAACATAAAAATTATATAAAATAATATAAAAATGAGAAAAAAGGTATATTGGCAACACTTCTGCAAGCTGCAGGACTTGATGTTGCCGTCAGGTGAGCATTAAGTGCCAACTTCGCAGCCTCATATTTCGGTAAGTACTGACCCTAATTTTTTTATTTTAATCCTATAACACTTAGAAAAATGTTCTCTTTATTTCTACATAAATTTTTTTTTTTTTTCTAAATATTCGGGGCACTGGGCAAGAGAACATATATGTATGTTTGGACCGTTTACAGGTTAAATTATAAAATGGACAAATTCCTTAAAAGTATATAGCATGTCCCTATATACTTTATATCGTTGTGTGCTTTGAAGTCCTTGATACGTGTTCAGTGTGTTTTGTTGTCCTTTTTCATGAGTTCCTGGTGATCTTTAATATCCAGTGTGTCCCTGAGGTCTTCCATGTGGCCCTGTACACTGGTTTCCTTTAAGGCTATCAAATCTTTTCAAGGGAGGTATGTCTTGAGGCAGGCTTCTGACTGCCCTCTCTCTTATTCTCAGAGGTGGTACGGTGGATGTGAGGTTGGTATCTTGGATTGCCAGTTTACCAGCATGAAGGGTAGGGTAGGGCACAGGTTCCACGCCTCATCTGCACTGACAGCCAGAGTGAGCTTCAGATGTTACTCTCCCAGTTTTCCCCTGTTGGTGTTTGCTTACAGGAACCAAAATTACACTCTGCTGTTATCTCTCCCATCTCAGACTATAATTTATTGTATTCTTCAGATCCTTTTCCTGATGGGACCTTTAATGAAAGTGCCCTTCTTCTACGCACTGATATTCTGTACCGTCAGCTATTTGTTCGTACTTCGCTGCATTACACAGCAGCCCGTATCCACTTGCATAGGTGGTATACGCTCTGTTCTTTATATCTCTCTCCTTCTCGGGCATTATCTATTCCGGATATTGTCTTCCTTGTTTCGTCATTATCGCCACCGATTCTGTTACTTGGCGATTTTAATGCCCACCATTTCCTCTGGGGGAGTCTCACTGTGATTCCCGTGGCATTCAGTTAGAGGCTTTTCTTGCCACCCACCCCCTACATGTTTTAAATACAGGTATTCACACCCATTTTGATCCTCGGACTCACTCTCTCTCTTGCATCGATCTCTCAGTCTGCTCTTCCTCCGCCGCATTAGACTTCTCTTGGTCTGTTCTCCCGGACTTGCATGACAGTGATCATTTCCCAATCATTCTTACTTCCCCTTCATATTCACCACCTCTTTGCATCCCACGCTGGCAATTTGATCAGGCAAATTGGAACCTTTACTCACACCTAACTATTTTTAGAGAGGTTCCTTCTTCGTCCTCCATCGATGAGCTTTTACACCTCTTCTCGTCCTCCGTTTTAACCGCAGCTTCTAATTGTATACCCCAAACTTCGGGCAGGCATTCTCAGAAATGCGTGCCTTGGTGGTCTCCTGCTTGTGCTCGTGCAGTACGTTTGAAACGCGCTGCATGGGGCAGGTACCGGTACAATAGAACCACAGAGAGACTTCTTGATTTTAAGCAGAAGCGTGCGATCACTCGCCGTGTCATCCATGACGCTAAATGCACTTACTGGCGAGATTATGTCTCCACCATCACCTCTGCTTCCTCTATGAGTGCAGTCTGGAAAAAAGTACGAAAACTGAGTGGTAAATATTCTCCTGACCCGGCTCCTGTTCTGCGGGTTGCCGGTGTTGATATAGCAAACCCACTAGATGTTGCCAATGAAATTGGCAATCATCTGGTCCGTATTTCTCAGGGACTCCATCTATGCCCCTCATTTCTTTCCTCAAAGTCTGCCAGAGAGTTAGCACCCTTGGACTTTTCTTCTCTCAGGGAAGAACAGTATAATGTGCCTTTTACACTTCAAGAACTGGAGGCAACACTCTCAGCTTGCCGATCATCGGCAGCTGGGCCCGACGACATTCATATTCGTATGCTACAACATTTACATCAGTCAGCCCTTGCAGTCCTATTACGCCTTTACAATCTTATTTGGTCACAAGGAGTTCTTCCACAGCTGTGGAAATCTGCCATTGTTCTCCCTTTCCGCAAACCAGGCACTACGGGACATGAAGCCTCCCACTATCGTCCCATTGCTCTTACCAGTGCAGTTTGCAAAGTGATGGAACGCCTAGTAAATAGACGTTTAGTGTGGTATTTAGAGACACACAACAGTCTCTCCACTCGTCAATATGGCTTTCGTAAGGGACGTTCTACCATAGACCCCTTACTACGCTTGGATACGTATGTTCGTAATGCCTTTGCGAATAACCACTCAGTTATTGCCATATTTTTTGACCTTGAGAAGACATATGACACAACTTAGAGGTATAATATTTTAGCCCAAGCCCACTCCTTAGGCCTTCGAGGCAATCTACCATCCTTCCTTAAGAACTTTTTAACTGACAGGCATTTCCGTGTTCGGGTTAATAATGTGCTCTCCTCAGACTTTATCCAAGCTGAAGGTGTCCCCCAGGGATGTGTTCTGAGCACAACACTTTTTCTCCTTGCTGTTAATGATTTGGCCTCTAGTCTTCCATCAAATATTTGGTCATCACTCTATGTTGATGACTTCGCTATTGCCTGTGCAGGCGCTGACTGTCACCTCATTACAGTTTCTCTCCAGCATGCGGTCGACCGTGTTTCCAATTGGGCCACCACACATGGGTTTAAATTTTCCAGCACTAAAACCCACCAAATTACTTTCACTAGACGTTCTGTCATCTCCGATCATCCTTTGTACCTCTATGGCTCCCGTATCCCTGAACGTGATACAGTCAAGTTTCTGGGCCTCCTCTTTGACCGTAGGTTATCCTGGAAACCTCACATTACCTCTCTGAAGGCAACTTGTCACAGCCGGCTGAACCTTCTTAAAACCCTTGCTCATCTTTCATGGGGAGCTGATTGTCGAACCCTCCTTCGCCTACATTCCACCCTCATTTTATCGAAACTTGATTATGGTGACCAGATCTATTCAGCGGCATCTCCTGCTACTCTCTCTAGCCTTAACCCCATTCATCACCAAGGATTATGTTTATGCCTTGGTGCTTTTCGCTCTTCCCCTGTCGAGAGCCTCTATGCAGAAGCGAACGTTCCATCCTTATCCGATTGCCGTGATGCCCATTGCCTTCGCTACTATGTATGCTCTCATGATCTCCGCAATCCTTCCATTTATAGAATGGTCACTGATATTAGTAGACATTCTTCATTTGTTCGCCGCCCCTGTTTACTCCGTCCCTTCTCTCTTCGCCTTCATTCACTCTTGTCTTCTCTTCAATTACCACTTTTCTATGTTCATGTAGCATCTCACTTTTTCCTTCCCCCCCTGGGAAGTTCCAGCTGTTTGAGTCTGTTCTTTCTCTCTCCCTTGCTCGAAAGCCCAACTGTCTACGGTCGCTTCCCACTCTTTTTCTTGACCACTTCCACTCTCATTCTCATGCCATTGCTGTATACACAGATGGCTCTAAGTCTTCTGATGGCGTAGTGTTTTCGGACAGCGTCGTACGAGGGCATTTACTATCTTCGGCTAGTATTTTTACTGCTGAATTGTATGCCATCCTTGCAGCACTTATCCGTATTGCATCTATTCCTGTGTCATCATTTGTGGTTATCTCAGACTCCCTTAGTGCTTTACAGGCTATACAGAAATTTGATACACCTCACCCCTTAGTCCTCCGTATCCAACTTTGGCTACGCCACATCTTTACCAAGCATAAAGGTATTGTTTTTTGTTGGGTCCCTGGTCATGTTGACGTACAGGGCAATGAACAGGCAGACACTGCTGCGCGGTTAGCAGTACATGACCTACCAGTTTCATATAGAGGTATTCCATTTACGGACTATTTTGCTGCAATATCTTCCCACCTTCACACCCGTTGGCAACAACGTTGGTCTACTATGCTCGGGAACAAACTTCAATCTATTAAACCGAGTATAGGTTACTGGCTGTCGTCTTATCACCAGTGTCGAGGTTGGGAGACTACTCTCTCCCGTCTTCGCATTGGCCATACTCGTCTTACTCATGGATATCTCATGGAGAGGCGCCCTGCTCCTCTCTGTGAGAATTGCCAAGCTCCATTATCAGTCAGCCACATTCTGTTGGACTGCCCACTTTATCAACGAGCCCGCAGAATTTACCTCTGTCGTCATCTTCGCTCCGCTGCTCTCTCTTTACCTTCCCTTCTTGCTGATGGATCCACCTTTCATCCGGACACTCTTATTGACTTTTTGACAACAACTGACTTCACAAATTCTGATACCTTCAGCCCTTTCTACTTCAATCTCTTGCTACCCTCTACCCCCGTACTATCCCCTGCCCCTCTGTTTTCTGTAACCTACTGATCATCCCTCCTCCCTTCTGCCATCCAATACCCTCGCTTCCTTCCCTACCCTGCAGCGCTGTATAGCCCTTGTGGCTTAGCGCTTCTTTTTGATTATAATAATAATGCACTGACAGCCACACTGAGGGTCCTCTCGGGTGTGGAGGGGATGATTTGATACTTTTCATTCCTCCTAGGAGCTACCTCTCCACATAACCTCCCCTCTCCCTCCCCCCTACTCCATGGGTAGGTTTCTTTTTTTTTTTAAAAGAAAAAAAAAAAGAAACCTACCCATGGAGTCCCATTTCCATGAAGTTCCTCCTGCTAGACCCCTCTCTTCTGCAATATCCCTTCATGACTCTGCCTCATCTTTAACCCTTTTCAATGCTGCAACCCCTGCTCACAGACTTGCTCTCAGGGTTGAAGAATTTAAAAAAAAAAATATTTTATCTTATGAAATGATAATCTTTTTTTTTTTGAAGGTAATGGTACCAAAAGTACAAAATTTGATGGAAAATTTACACAATTATGCACTCCCAAAGTTAGCGGTCTCAGTGATATTTATACATATTGGCAGTTTTGCCCACTTTACGCTCTATTTTTGGCCAATTCCGTTGTGCTAGTCAACCAAACTCAGGTATTTCGCCAGTATTCCTTCTGTCAAATGAGTACAGGAAACTGTCCATTTAACTATTTCAACTACCGAATAAAGTGTTCAGAAATCAGTAATTTGGCCAATTTCACACAAAATGCAACAATTGCCAATTTAAAAATAGGGTCCAAAATAAACAATGTAGACATTCCTGGCACTAAATAAACATTTCCTCCACTCCTTAGTCATGTCTTCAGGCTCTTACATTACGCTTGCTTTTCATTTTGAATTCCTATTTAAGGGGGGCTCCTTGTTGCGGTATAGAGGCTGTCAGTCTGAGATATTGGACTTTTTGGTCTTCTTCCTCTGACTGAACCTAATTACTCCCCAATCCTCCCTTCCCTATCTCATCCTCCCCATCCCCCCCTTTTATTCCCCCTTTCCTCCCCTCTCCTCACCCTCCCTTTGTTTCCCATCCTGTTTGTAACCTCTGGGGTCCTTCCCTCTGGCATTAGTTTCTAGGTAGGGGGTGGTGTGCCAGGGTTCATCCCACTCCATGGGGTCCCTCGAGGCTGGTGTGGTTTGCCGTGGAATCTGAATTGTCTGAAGGTGCCCTGCTTCCTTTCTGGATTTCCAGGAAGTGGGCAGGGTGCCCTTCAGATAATGGGCGTGTCACCAGAAGCTGCCTGTCGGTTCTGGGAGATGGCGGCCAAAGGAGGTATGCTTTGTGGCTGGTTTCTGGCCGCCCATTCTTTTGTCCACCGAGGCACCTCGGTAGATGTGATGATGCTATCCCAGAGCGCTGGTTCATTGGCGTGAAGGGTAGGGTATGGCATGGGTTCCACGCTGCGCACCACCGGTGGGCAGCGTGGCCTCTCGGATGAGAGGGGGAGCTTTTGGCCCCTCCACGCTTCCTAGTGACTGTTCCTCCACTGTCCCTCTTTTTTTTTCTTTCTTTTTTTCTTAAAATAACAAGAAAGGAGATATCACAGAAGAAACACCTTTATTATGGAGTCTTCACCCAGTGAAACCCTTCCTCCTCCCAAACTTCTTTCTGATCCCACACCCTGTTCTGACCCGGCTTTGTTATCAGTCCATTTTCTCGACTCTTCTCATAACCCTATACCTTCTGCTGGTGACGCTTCATCACCTGCTTCAGGTGCTGCGGCATCACCCATTTCTGTTCATGCTGATACTTCTGGTACGCCTTTCACAATGCGGCTGGCTTCCCCAAATACAGTGCGACAGTTTTCGGATTGCCCACCTCCCTCAGGTCAGACCACCCAGGGTGCTACTCCTAAACGTCTAAGACAATCTACTGTTGACAGTTCATCGAAGATCGCTCCAAAACGACCTACGCGACACTCACTACCTTTGCATACTGGGCTAACGAGTATGCAATGGACAAAATTCTTTTCTTTATAAACGATGCCTCAGGTTGATTATCTTTCTGATCATGGAATTGGTAAAACTTTTACAGCACGTTAGTCAAAATGTATCCTTCTATGCTCTTCGAAGGGATGTGCATGTCGTAACAGTACAGAATTCGGAGAAAGCTGCTCTTGCTCTCCCACATCACTTCCATAAATAACATACCAGTCACCATTCGTAAGCACATTACTCTTAATTCTTGCAGTGGTACTGTGGCCTTACTGCATACCATTGTACAGAGTAATTTTTTTTTGTATTGAGGCAATGATATTTTAGAACAACCCTGCAGAACCTCCCTATTCTTAAGGTAGACACATTCTGGCCACTTGTGGGTGGAGGCGCTTTCCTAGTAACGTCGCTCATTTAACCTTTGACTGTCGTGAACTTCCGTCCTCTTGTCTATATTGCGGGCCATCGCTGAGAAGTCCGCCAAGTAGTTCCCACTCCCCAACTGTGTCATAATTGCTGGCATTTTGGGCACCCCGCTAAACACTGCAGATCTGCTGTGGAATGCCCAGTCTGTGGTGCAGCAGATCATTCCAATATGTCTTGCAGTCTTCCCCCCTCTTGTCTCAATTGTAAGGAACCTTGTCCTTCCTTTTCACGGCATTGCCAAGTCTATCGTAATGAGCAAGGGATCCGTTATCTTAAGGAGCATGAAGGCCTTATACTATGACAGTCTCTCAGCTCTGCCTTCAAGGAAAACTTCCTCAAGTCCCGTATGCTCGGGTAGCCCGAAGACCTCCAGTCTCGATGGTCCTCCTGTCTCTCAATCCCTCTATGCCCGTGTCTTCCGGGGACGCCCCAGTTTCTAATTCTTTTGCGGTTTTATCCTCTGACACTCCTACCTCCACACCACTTCCTACTTCTACTTCTTGATCTTGCTCATTTGCTTCTCAGTCTACGAGACCTCGCAGACCTACACTTTCTTCACGTCCATCACCTGTACAGAATCTGTCTTCTGCCTTGGAGCCTAGTTCTCACCCCCTTTCCAGCTCTCACACGAAGGTGGAAGTTCACCCCCCCCCTTGTGTAGTCCCCTCTTCCCCTGTTCCCCCCCTGCCTGTCTTCCTCCATGGTTACCCTCCAGCCTCCTTCCTCTCCTGTTATCACCGCTGGACTCTTCTACCCCAGCCAACCTGCCCCCTCTCAGACCTCTTTGGTTGCCTCCGTAGTTACTCCGATCTTTACTTGCAATGCCTCTCCTGTCTCTGACATCATGGCATCGTTGGCTTCCTTAACTGAGATGTTAGACATGGAGATGACACCCCTGATGGACACCAATGTGCCTCCTTCTACCCCTTCTATTTCACGACCCTCGCAACAGTCTATTCCTTCGCAATATTCTAATTCTTCCTTGCTTACACGCTTACCACACGCTGACTTTGCTGATCCTAAAAGTTCATAGGTTTTATCATTTCTTATTGTTGCCATTTTTAATTCTGTACATAATGTCATTTTTACAATAGAATATTTGTGGCCTTAGGGGCAATTGAGAACTCCAAGTGTTGCTCTCCCAGTTGTCCCCAGAATGTGTTGGGTTGCAAGAGCCCAAAATTCATTTTGCTGTCATTCGCCTCATTTCAGGCTACATGCTGTTACATTCTTCCAGTCCTTTACCTGACGAATCATTTAATGAAAGCGTACTTCTTGTGCGTGTTGATATACCATATAAACAAGTTTTTGTTCTTCCCCCGCTGCATTATACTGCAGCTCGTATTTATTTACACAGATGGTTTACAGTTTGCTCTATCTATCTTTCTCCCTCCCATGCATTCTGTATCCCTGATATTGCATTTTTAATTTCTTCTCTACCACTGCCCACCTGTTGGGTGATTTTAACACCATCACCTGTGGGAAGGGTCCCACTGCAACTCTCATGGTGATCAGTTGGAGAGACTTCTCGCTTCTCATTCTCTTCATGTTTTAAATACGGGTGCTCCTACCCATTTTGACTCTTGCATTCAGTCTCGCTTGCATTGATCTTTCTGCCTGTTCTTCGCACATTGCACTTGATTTCGAGTGGTCTATTCTTCCAGATTTACATGATAGTGATCATTTTCCTATCCTCCTTACTTCTACTACATGTACCCGACCGTTTCGTAGCTCTCATTGGCAATTTGCTTGAGCAGATTGGGACTTATACTCCCAACTTACCACCTGTAGCAAGGACTCCCTTTCATCCTCTATTGATGAACTGGCACACCAATTTTCGACCTTAGTCCTAACTGTGGCGACACATTCTATCCCCTAAACCTCAGGCATTCTCAGACATGCATACCTTGGTGGTCTCCTACATGCACCCGTGCAGTGTGTTTAAAACATGCTGCGTGGGACCATTATCGATATAATCGTGCCACAGTGTGTCTGTTGGATTTTAAGCAGGCAAGGGCAGTTGCTCCCCGCGTCATCCACGATGCTAAATGCACTTGTTGGTGAGACTACATGTCAGCCATTACCTCATTTTCCCCTATGTGCGCGATTTGAAAAAAAGGTGTGGAAATTGTGTGGTAAGTACACTCCGGACCCAGCTCCTGTTTTGCAGGTTGCTGGAGTTAGTTGCAGAACCTCTAGAAGTTGCCACAGAAATCGGGAACTATCATGTCCATATCTCTGTCCCTTATTTCTTGCGTCTAAGACTGCCAAAGAACAATTGCCCTTAGATTTCTCCCCCTATGGCATGGAGCCGTGTAACGTACCTTTTACTCTTCTAGAATTGGAGTCCACGCTTTCCATTTGCCGGCCATCTGCAACGGGACTTGACGATACCCACATTGGTATGCTAAAACATCTCCATTCTTCAGCTCTTCCCGTTCTTTTATGTCTTTTCAATCTTATTTGGTAGCAAGGGGTTCTCCCTCAACAACAGAAGTCGACTATTGCACTACCACTTCGCAGATCGGGCACCTCGGGGCTTGACACCTCTCACTATTGTTCCATTGCCCTGACCAGTGTGGTCTGCAAGGTGATGGAAAGATTAGTAAATAGTCACTCTAAATTAGACCCTTTGCTCCACTTAGATACATATATTCGAAATGCCTTTGCTAACAACCACTCTGTCCTAGCGGTCTTTTTTGATCTAGAGAAGGCATATGACACCCTTGGAGGTATAACATTCTTGCCCAAGCCCACTCCTTAGGCCTCTGCGGTGATCTACCACACTTCATCACTGCTTTCTTGTCCAATAGACGTTTTCGGGTAGGTATTGGTGCCTCACTTTCCTTGGACTTTGTACAAGCCGAGGGAGTCCCACAAAGTTGTGTCCTCGGCACTATTTTCCTCTTAGCTATAAATGATCTCCCTTCCATTCTTCCTTCGTACATTTGGTCATCACTATGTTGATGACTTCGCTATAGCTTACTCAGGCACTGACTGTCAAATAGTAGCAGCCTTCCTTCAGGTCGTGATTGACCGAGTCTCCCATTGGACCACTTCTCATGGCTTTAACTTTTCTAGTACGAAAACCAGATTCATTGCCTTCACTATATGTCCGCTTGTGCTGGATACTCCATTGTACTTATGCAGTTCACGTATTCCGGCATGTGATACGGTAAAGTTTCTTGGGCTGCTCTTTGATCGCCGGCTGACGTGGAGACCACATTTCTTCTTTAAAGACAACATGCCATGGTTTACCTGGAGTTTACCTGGAGAGAGTTCCGGGGGTCAACGCCCCCGCGGCCCAGTCTGTGACCAGGCCTCCTTAGGTCAGTGTCCCATGATGCTCCCCACACCAGTCGACTAACACCCAGGTACCCATTTTACTGATGGGGAACATAGACAACAGGTTGAAAGAAACACGTCCAATGTTTCTACTCTGGCTGGGAATCGAACCCAGGCCCTCGCCGTGTGAAGCGAGAGCGTTAACCACCAGGCCTTAAGGTTCTCGCACATCGTTCATGGGGAGCAGAGCGGAGCGTTCTCCTCCGTTTGCATTCCACCCTAGTCTTGTCCAAGCTAGATTATGGTGATCAAGTCTATTCTGCAGCCTCGCCTGCAACTCTTTTTAAGTTAGATCCCATTCATCACCAAAGTCTCCGTCTGTGCCTTGGTGCCTTTCGTTCATCCCCACTTGAATGCTTGTGCTCGTAGGTCAGATGCCATGCTCCTTAAGTGAATGTGACCTGACCTGACTGGGTTAGGGCATTGGCTTAAGCTGGTAGGAGATTTGGACCTGCCTCGCATGGGCCAGTAGGCCTGCTGCAGTGTTCTTTCTTATGTTCTTATGCAGAGGTGAATGTTCCTTCCCTAGCTGATCATTGTGATGCTCATGGTCTTTGCTATTTTGTCTGCGCTCATGATATTCATGTTCCTTCCATGTATAGGTTAGTCTCAGACATTAGTAGGAACCCACTGTTTGTTTGACACCTCTGCCTACTCTGACCATTTTCTCTTCTCATTCACTCCTATCTTCTCTCCAGTTGCCCTCCCTTGTACGCTCATTTAGCGTCTGCCTTTTCCCTTCCCCTTTGGGAAGTTCCAACAGTTCATGTCTGCCCCCGCCCCACTACCGTGCGCCAAAGCTTTCTTGCCTACGCCTGCTACTCGCTTTCTTTTTCTAGAGCACTTCCAGTCGCATGCTCATAACATTGCTGTGAATACAGATGGTTCTAATCTGCTGATGGTGTCGGGTTCACGGCAGTGTTCCCTGATGACGTTGTCTGAGGTCACTTGTTGGATTCAGCTAGTGTTTTTACTGCAGAGTTGTATGCCATCCTCATAGCACTTCTTCATATTACATATTTGTCTCCTTAGATGTTCATGATTATTTTGGATTCCCACAGTGCTTTACAAGCCATTAAACAATTAGACTTCCCTCATCCATTAGCCCTCCATATTCAACACTGGTTGCACCACGTGGCTAGCAAGAATAAATTATTATTATATTATTAATCAAAAAGAAGCGCTAAGCCACAAGGGCTATACAGCGCTGCAGGGTAGGGAAGGAAGCAAGGGAATTGGATGGCAGGAGGGAGGGGGGATGATCAGCAGGTTACAGAAAACAGCGGGGCAGGGGATAGAACAGGGGTAGAGGGTAGCAAGAGATTGAAGTAGAAAGGGCTGAAGGTATCAGAATTTGTGAAGTAAGTCAGTTGTTGTCAAAAAGTCAATGAGAGAGTCCGGATGAAAGGTGGGTCCATCAGCGAGAAGGGAAGGTAAAGAGAGAGCAGCGGAGCGAAGACGACGACAGAGGTAAATTCTGCGTGCTCGTTGATAAAGTGGGCAGTCCAACAGAATGTGGCTGACTGATAATGGAGCTTGGCAATTCTCACAGAGAGGAGCAAGACGCCTCTCCATGAGATATCCATGAGTAAGACGAGTATGGCCAATGCGAAGACGGGAGAGAGTAGTCTCCCAACCTCGACACTGGTGATAAGAAGATGGCCAGTAACCTATACTCGGTTTAATAGATTGAAGTTTGTTGCCGAGCATAGTAGACCAATGTTGTTGCCAACGGGTGTGAAGGTGGGAAGATATTGCAGTAAAATAGTCCGTAAATGGAATACCTCTATAAGAAACTGGTAGGTCATGTACTGCTGACCGCGCAGCAGTGTCTGCCTGTTCATTGCCCTGTACGTCAACATGACCAGGGACCCAACAAAAAACAATATCTTTATGCTTGGTAAAGATGCGGCATAGCCAAAGTTGGATACGAAGGACTAAGGGGTGAGGTGTATCAAATTTTTGTATAGCCTGTAAAGCACTAAGGGAGTCTGAGACAACCTCAAATGATGACACAGGCATAGATGCAATACGGATAAGTGCTGTAAGGATGGCATATAATTCAGCAGTAAAAATACTAGCCGAAGATAGTAAATGCCCTTGTACGACGCTGTCCGGAAACACTGCTGCGAATCCTACGCCGTCAGAAGACTTAGAGCCATCTGTGTACACAGCAATGGCATGAGAATGAGAGTGAAAGTGGTCAAGAAAAAGAGAGCGGGAAGCGACCGTAGACAGTTGGGCTTTCGAGCAAGGGAGGGAGAAAGAACAGACTCGAACAGCTGGAACTTCCCAGGGGGGTAGGGAAAAGTGAGATGCTACATGTACATAGAAAGGTGGTAGTTGAAGAGAAGACAAGAGCGAATGAAGGCGAAGAGAGAAGGGACGGAGTAAACAGGGGCGGCGAACAAATAAAGAATGTCTACTAATATCAGTGACCATTCTATAAATGGAAGGATTGCGGAGATCATGAGAGCGTACATAGTAGCGCAGGCAATGGGCATCACGGCGATCGGATAAGGATGGAACGTTCGCTTCTGCATAGAGGCTCTCGACAGGGGAAGAGCGAAAAGCACCAAGGCATAAACGTAATCCTTGGTGATGAATGGGGTTAAGGCTAGAGAGAGTAGCAGGAGATGCCGCTGAATAGATCTGGTCACCATAATCAAGTTTCGATAAAATAAGGGTGGAATGTAGGCGAAGGAGGGTTCGACGATCAGCTCCCCATGAAAGATGAGCAAGGGTTTTAAGAAGGTTCAGCCGGCTGTGACAAGTTGCCTTCAGAGAGGTAATGTGAGGTTTCCAGGATAACCTACGATCAAAGAGGAGGCCCAGAAACTTGACTGTATCACGTTCAGGGATACGGGAGCCATAGAGGTACAAAGGATGATCGGAGATGACAGAGCGTCTAGTGAAAGTGATTTGGTGGGTTTTAGTGCTGGAAAATTTAAACCCACGTGTGGTGGCCCAATTGGAAACATGGTCGACTGCATGTTGGAGAGAAACTGTAATGAGGTGACAGTCAGCGCCTGCACAGGCAATAGCGAAGTCATCAACATAGAGTGATGACCAAATATTTGATGGAAGACTAGAGGCCAAATCATTAATAGCAAGGAGAAAAAGTGTTGTGCTCAGAACACATCCCTGGGGGACACCTTCAGCTTGGATAAAGTCCGGGAAGAGCACATTATTAACCCGAACACGGAAATGCCTGTCAGTTAAAAAGTTCTTAAGGAAGGATGGTAGATTGCCTCGAAGGCCTAAGGAGTGGGCTTGGGCTAAAATATTATACCTCCAAGTTGTGTCATATGCCTTCTCAAGGTCAAAAAATATGGCAATAACTGAGTGGTTATTCGCAAAGGCATTACGAACATACGTATCCAAGCGTAGTAAGGGGTCTATGGTAGAACGTCCCTTACGAAAGCCATATTGACGAGTGGAGAGACTGTTGTGTGTCTCTAAATACCACACTAAACGTCTATTTACTAGGCGTTCCATTACTTTGCAAACTGCACTGGTAAGAGCAATGGGACGATAGTGGGAGGTTTCATGTCCCGTAGTGCCTGGTTTGCGGAAAGGGAGAACAATGGCGGATTTCCACAGCTGTGGAAGAACTCCTTGTGACCAAATAAGATTGTAAAGGCGTAATAGGACTGCAAGGGCTGACTGATGTAAATGTTGTAGCATACGAATATGAATGTCGTCGGGCCCAGCTGCCGATGATCGACAAGCTGAGAGTGTTGCCTCCAGTTCTTGAAGTGTAAAAGGCACATTATACTGTTCTTCTCTGAGAGAAGAAAAGTCCAAGGGTGCTAACTCTCTGGCAGACTTTGAGGAAAGAAATGAGGGGCATAGATGGAGTCCCTGAGAAATACGGACCAGATGATTGCCAATTTCATTGGCAACATCTAGTGGGTTTGCTATATCAACACCGGCAACCCGCAGAACAGGAGCCGGGTCAGGAGAATATTTACCACTCAGTTTTCGTACTTTTTTCCAGACTGCACTCATAGAGGAAGCAGAGGTGATGGTGGAGACATAATCTCGCCAGCAAGTGCGTTTAGCGTCACGGATGACACGGCGAGCGATCGCACGCTTCTGTTTAAAATCAAGGAGTCACTCTGTGGTTCTATTGTACCGGTACCTGCCCCATGCAGCGCGTTTCAAACGTACTGCACGAGCACAAGCAGGAGACCACCAAGGCACGCATTTCTGAGAATGCCTGCCCGAAGTTTGGGGTATAGAATGAGAAGCTGCGGTGAAAACGGAGGACGAGAAGAGGTGTAAAAGCTCATCGATGGAGGACGAAGAAGGAACCTCTTTAAAAACAGTTAGGTGTGAGTAAAGGTTCCAATTTGCCCGATTAAATTGCCAGCGTGGGGTGCGAAGAGGTGGCGAATATGAAGGGGAAGTAAGAATGATTGGGAAATGATCACTGTCATGTAAGTCTGGGAGAACAGACCAAGTGAAGTCTAATGTGGCGGAGGAAGAGCAGACTGAGAGATCGATGCAAGAGAGAGTATGAGTCCGAGGATCAAAATGGGTGTGAGTACCTGTATTTAAAACATGGAGGGGGTGGGTGGCAAGAAAAGCCTCTAACTGAATTCCACGGGAATCACAGTGAGACCCCCCCCAGAGGAAATGGTGGGCATTAAAATCACCAAGTAACAGAATCGGTGGCGGTAATGATGAAACAAGGAAGGCAAAATCCGGAATAGATAATGCCCGAGAAGGAGAGAGATATAAAGAACAGAGTGTATACCACCTATGTAAGTGGATACGGGCTGCTGTGTAATGCAGCGAAGTATGAACAAATAGCTGATGGTACGGAATATCAGTGCGGAGAAGAAGGGCACTTTCATTAAAGGTCCCATCAGGAAAAGGATATGAAGAATACAATAAATTATAGCCTGAGATGTGAGAAATAACAGCAGAGTGTAATTTTGGTTCCTGTAAGCAAACACCAACAGGGGCAAACTGGGAGAGTAACATCTGAAGCTCACCCCGATTACCCCTGAGGCCGCGTATATTCCACTGTAAATAGGCCATGATTGGCAATGATAAAGATACTTGAAATCCGCAGGTAAGGGTTCCTACGGACTAGAAGGGTTAGAAAAGTCCACATGCGGAGGCAGTGGAAAACGTTCAAGCAGCGAAGGAACGGTGCGCTGTGAAGAA
This sequence comes from Cherax quadricarinatus, assembly GCF_038502225.1. Classification (NCBI taxonomy): domain Eukaryota; kingdom Metazoa; phylum Arthropoda; class Malacostraca; order Decapoda; family Parastacidae; genus Cherax; species Cherax quadricarinatus. Next base: position 6,788,036 of record NC_091297.1, read on the forward strand.
AGGAGTTGCGCAGATGGAGCAGAGGAGAGAGAAAGAGCGGAAGGTGGATCAGTGTCCATTGATGGTTTGGTCTCTGCAATATATTCAGAGATTGCTTCAAGTGTTTCGAATTCAGAGATGTCGTATGGGAGACAATATTGGGAATGGTAGGGGGAGGATGAGTAAAGATTGGAACTGTATTGGACTGTACCAAGGTAGGGGGGGGGCGAAAGGGTGGAGGGAACTGGAGAAGCGTGGCAGGGGACAGAAGAGGCAGGAACCTGGGAGGTGGCAGAAGAGGAAGAAACTTGGGAGGGAACAGGGGAGGAAGGTACAGTACGAGGAGGAGGGTGAACCTCTACACTTGTAACTGAGCCAGTGAGAGGGGAAGAACCAGGGACAGAGACAGGGAGGGTAAAATGAGGAGGTGGAAGATGGGTAGGAGGTGTTAACGGACCTTTTTTTGACTTTTGAGAAGTAGAGGGACGATTGGGAGGAGGTGTCGTACGAGGTCTCGTCGATACTGAGGCTTGTGAGAGAGAACTCGAAGAAGCGAGATTAGACTGAGGCGTTGAAGTAGGGACGTCTGAGCCGAGGACAGCAAAAGGATTAGATACAGGAGTGATTATGGGAGAGGTAACCACAGAGGTGGGTGTAGAAGATGGGATACCAGAAGTGGGGGGATGTTTTGAAACACGGGAATAAGAAACACGTGGGAGTCTCCCTTGGAGGCGGAGATGAGAAACTGCCATGGCATAAGGGAGATCTTCTGTCTCTGAGGTAACGGATTTCCCGCTCGTTTAAATAGACCTGACAATGGCGAGAGTACGAAGGGTGAGCCTCATGACAGTTAAGGCAAGAGGGAGATCGATTGCAAGACGTATTAGAATGGTCATCGGCACCACAGACTGGGCATTCGGCGATAGATCTGCAATATTTCGCTGGATGGCCAAATCGCCAGCAATTTCTACACTGTTGTGGTGTAGGGATCACCTTTCGAACTTGTAACCGATGTCCTGCTATATAAACTGAGGATGGGAGTTCTCGGCTGTCAAAAGTTAAACGAGCCACATTGCTAGGGTATCGTCTCCGCCCACGGGCAGGAAGAACGTAAGTGTCTACCTTGAGGATTGGGAGATCTTGGAGTTCCAGCTGTTCTAGAATGTCAGTGCCACATGTCTGGAAATTTTGTTGAACTATGGTATGGGGCAGAATGATGGTACCACTACAAGAATTGAGGGAATGATGTTTTTCAAGAGTGACAGGAACAGTATCGATATGGGAAAGACGAGAGAGCTCATGAGCCTGGGTAGCATTCTGTACGGTAATGATGCGCATACCGCTCTTAAGAGCATGAAAAGAAATATCTTTACCAACATGGCGTAGGAGTGCCTTGCCAATACTGTGGTCAGAAAGATAGGCAGTAGAGGAAGTTGGTCGTAAAGTGAAGAATTTAGTCAATTGTTCAGTCTGAAACTGAGCGTGGAAAGGTAGTGAAGGACGTGTCGATCGTTTCTGAGAAGAACGACAAGGTGGAGAAGTATCATCAGCAGGTAATTGTCATTGGCGTTTAGGCGTGGGACCAGAGTTGGTCCGACGTGGAACGGGTCGGCGATTTGAAAATTGCCGCACCATAGAGGGAGAGGCCGGAAGCATAGTCAGAGGAGAGCGAAGGTCCGATAAATGATAAATCAAAGGAGTCAGTCGAGGCCTCAGTACCTGAAGCGGGTGAGGAAACAGCACCGGCAATAGGTACAGAGGCATGAGGAATGTCTGAAGAGTGGTCCAAAGACGAGGCGGGGTCAGAACGGGGTGCGGTATCAAGAAGGGGCCCGGGGGTACCAGGTTCATGGACTAGGGCTGCCATGGTTAGGTTACTTCTTTCTTTTTGTTTTTAAGAAAAAAAAGAAAGAAAAGAAAATAAAAATAAAAAAAAGAATAAAAAAAGGGGGGACCGGGGAGGGATAGTTCCTAGGAGGAATGAAAGGGCCAGAAATCTCCCTCCGCGCCCAAGAGGACCTCAGCACCGCAAGTAGCGCAGATGCAGCATGGAACCCGTGCCATACCCTACCCATCATACTAGTAAACTAACAATCCGGGATAGCAACCTCACATCTGCCGAGCTACCTCGGTGGACAAAAGAGAGGGCGGGTGGATATCCGCCACAAAACATACCTCCTTCGGCCACCACCCCCGGAATCCGAAAGGTGGCTTCCAGAGATACACTCGTCGCTCGAAAGACACCCAAAGCTACTCCGGGATACCGGAGAGGGATCGGGACATCCCCAGGCGATCCAGATTCCACGGCAAACTATGCCACCGCTAAGAACCTCAACGGAATAGGATGGACCCCGGTATCCTTTCCCCTACCTAGGAACTAGTGCGCCTGTGGGAGAAATCCCAAAGGACAAAAAGAGGAAGGGCAAAAGGGAGGGGTGGGGAGGAGGAGGAGGAAAGGAAAAAGGGGAGGATGGGATAGGGGAGGGGAGATTGGGGGGTAATTAGGTTCGGTCTGAGGAAGAAGACCGATAGGTCTAATTCCTCAGACCAAGAGCCTCTTCACCACGCCAAGGAGCCCCCCTTGAAGAGGAGCAAGAATAAAGCTGTCATTTTCTGCTGGGTCCCTGGGCACTTTGGTGTGCAGTTCAATGAGCAGGCAGATGCTGCTGCACAGTCAGCAGTGCATGATCTCCCAGTTTCTTATAGGGGTATTCTCTACAGGGACTATTTTTCAGTCATCTCTGCCCATTTCCCCTCTTCAAGGGGGGCTCCTTGGCGTGGTGAAGAGGCTCTTGGTCTGAGGAATTAGCCCTGTCGGTCTTCCTCAGACTGAACCTAATTACCCCCCATTCTCCCTTCCCCTATCCCATCCTCCCCTTTTTCCATTCCTCCTCCTCCCCACCCCTCCCTTTTGCCCTTCCTCTTTTTGGCCTTTGGGATTTCTCCCACAGGCGCGCTAGTTCCTAGGTAGGGGAAAGGACACCTGGGTTCATCCCATTCCGTTGAGGTTCTTGGCGGTGGCGTAGTTTGCCGTGGAATCTGGATCGCCTGGGGATGTCCCGATCCCTCTCCCGTATCCTGGAGTAGCTTTGGGTGTCTTTCAGGCGACGGGTGTATCTCTGGAAGCCACCTTTCGGATTCTGGGGGTGGTGGCCAAAGGGGGTATGCTTTGTGGCAGATATCCAGCCGCCCTCTCTTTTGTCCACCAAGGTAGCTCGGCAGATGTGAGGTTGCTATCCCAGATTGCTGGTTTACTGGCATGAAGGGTAGGGTATGGCACGGGTTCCATGCTGCATCTGCGCTACTAGCGGTGCTGAGGTCCTCTTGGGTGCGGAGGGTGATTTCCGGCCCTTTCATTCCTCCCGGGAACTATTCCTCCCCGCTCCCCCCTTTTTTTATTTTTTTTTTATTTTTATTTTCTTTTCTTTCTTTTTTTTTTTTAAAACAAAAAGCAAAGGAGTAACCTAACCATGGAGAACCCAATCCATGAACCCACTACCCCCGGGCCCCTTCTTGATACCGTACCCCATTCTGACCCTGCCTTGTGTTTAGACCACTCTTCGGACACTCTGATGCCCCTGTACCTCTTGCTGGTGCTGTTTCCTCACCTGCTTCAGGTACCGGGGCTTCGACTGACTCCTTCGATTTGTCTGAACTCCGCTCTCCTTTGACTATGCTTCCGGCTTCTCCCTCTACGGTACGGCAATTTTCGAATCGCCCGCCCATTTCACGCCGGACCAACTCCGGTCCTACTCCTAAACGCCAACGTCAATCTCCTGATGATGCTCCTTTGTTACCTTCCCATTCTACTCGGAAAAGACCGACACGTCAAGCACTCCCTCTCCACGCTCAGTTTCGGACCACACAATGGACTAAATTCTTTACTTTAAGACCGACTTCTTCTTCTGCCTACCTTTCTGACCATAGTATTGGCAAAGCGCTCCTGCGTCATGTTGGTAGAGATATTTCATTTTATGCTCTCAAGAGCGGTACGCGCATCGTCACTGTCCAGAATGTTACCCAAGCTCATGATCTTTCTCTCCTTTCGAATATCGATACTACTCCTATCACTATTGAAAAACATCTTTCTCTCAATTCTTGTAGTGGTACTGTCATTCTGCCCCATACCATAGTCCAACAGAATTTCCAGTCATGTGGCAATGACATTCTTGATCAGCTGGAACTCCAGGATCTCCCACTCCTCAAAGTAGACACTTATGTCCTTCCTGCCCGGGGGCAGAGACGTTACCCTTGCAATGTGGCTCGTTTAACTTTTGACAGCCGAGAACTCCCGTCCTCTGTATATGTCGCGGGACATCGGTTACAAATTCGAAAGGAGATACCTACACCGCAACAATGTAGAAATTGCTGGCGTTTTGGCCACCCAGCGAAATATTGCAGATCTATGACCGAATGCCCAGTCTGTGGTGCCGACGGTCATTCTAATACATCTTGCAGTCAACCTCCATTTTGCCTTAATTTTAATGAAGCTCACCCTTCGTACTCCCGCCGTTGCCAGGTCTACTTAAATGAACGTGAAATCCGTTGCCTCAAAGAGGCAGACGGTCTCCCTTATGCTATGGCAGTTACTCATCTCCGCCTCCAAGGGAGACTACCCCATGTTTCTTATTCTTGTGTTTCCAAACATCCCCCTACTTCTGGGGTCCCATCTTCTGCAGCCTCTGTTGTTACCCCTCCCATAGCCACTCCGGCATCTAATCCTTTTGCTGTCCTTAGCTCTGACGTCCCGACTACAACTCAGTCTGTTCTCACATCTTCGCGTCCTTCCTCACAAGCCCCAGTATCGACAAGACCTCGTACGACACCTAATACCAATTGCCCCTCTACTTCTCAGAAGTCCAAAAAATCCACATTGCTCAAATCTTCTTTGCCCCTTCCTTCCCTTCTTCCACCTCCACACTTTACCTTTCCAGTCTCTGTACCTAGTTCTTCCCCTCTCTCTGGCTCTATTACAAGTGTGGAGATTCACCCTCCTCCTCGTACTATGCCTTCCACCCCCGTCCCCTCCCAAGTTTCTCCCTCTTCTGTCACCTCCCAGGTTTCTGCCTCTTCTGTCCCCCCCCCACACTTCATCTCCCGTCCCTTACACTTTTCCCTCCCCCTCTACTTTGGTACAGTCCATTACTGTCCCAATCTTTACTCACCCTCCTCCTCCTATCTCCAATATGGTTTCCCATACATCTTTGAATTCAGAAACACTTGAAGCCATTTCAGAATATATTGCAGAGACTAAACCTTCAATGGACACTGATTCACTTCCTGTTCCTTCTCTTCCCTCTCCTCCATCTTCACAACCCCATTCTTCGCAACGCTCCGTTCCTTCGCTACTTGAACATCTTCCAATGCCACCACACGTTGACTTTTCTAACCCCTCTAGTCCGTAGGTGCCTTTACCTACAGATTCCTGATATTTTCTTCATCGCCAATCATGGCCTATTTACAGTGGAATATCTGCGGCCTCAGGGGTAATCGGGGTGAGCTTCAGATGTTGCTTTCCAGGTTTTCCCCTGTTGGTGCTTGCTAACAAGAACCAAAATTACACTCGGCTGTTTTCCAACCTATCTCAGGCTATAATTTATTGTATTCTTCGGATCCTTTCTCAGATGGGACCTTTAATGAAAGTGCCCTTCTTCTACGCAATGATATTCCGTACTGTCAACTATTTGTCCATACCTCGCTGCATTACACTGCAGCCCATATCCACTTGAATAAGTGGTTTACAATAATATGTTCTTTATATCTCTCTCCTTCTCGAGCATTTTCTATCCCAGACTTTGCCTTTCTTGTTTCATCCTTACCACCACCACTTCTGTTACTTGGTGATTTTAATGCCCACCATTTCCTCTGGGGGGGGTCTCATTGTGACTCACGTGGCATCCAGTTGGAGGCTTTTCTCGCCTCTCACCCCCTCCATGTTTTAAATATGGGTACTCCCACCCATTTTGATCCTTGTACTCATACTCTCTATTGCATCGATCTATCAGTCTGCTCTTCCTCCACTGCACTAGACTTCACCTGGTCTGTTCTACCAGACTTACATGACAGCGATCATTTTCCAATCATTCTTACTTCTCCTTCCTATTCACCACCTTTCCGCAGCCCTCGCTGGGAATTTGATCGGGCAAATTGGGATCTTTACTCACACCTCACTGCTTTTAGTGAGGTTCCTTCTTCATCCTCCATTGATGAGCTCCTACACATCTTCTCGACATCAGTTTATACCGCAGCTTCTCATTCTATACCCCAAACCTCAAGCAGGCATTCTCAGAAGTGCATGCCTTGGTGGTCTCCTGCTTGTGCTCGTGCAGTACGTTTGAAACGCGCTGCATGGGGCAGGTACCGGTACAATAGAACCGCTGAGAGACTTCTTGATTTTAAGCAGAAGCGTGCGATTGCTCGCCGTGTCATCCGTGAAGCTAAACACACTTGTTGGCGAGACTATGTTTCCACCATCACCTCTGCTTCTTCTATGAGTGCAGTCTGGAAAAAGGTGAGGAAATTGAGTGGTAAATACTCTCCTGACCCGGCTCCTGTTCTACGGGTCGCTGGTGTTGATGTAGCAAACCCTCTCGACGTTGCCATTGAACTTGGCACACATCTGGTCCGTATTTCCTGAGGGCTCCATCTATGCCCCTCGTTTCTTTCCTCAAAGTCTGCCAGAGAGTTAGTACCCTTGGACTTTTCTTCTCTCAGAGAAGAACAGTATAATGTGCCTTTTACACTTCAAGAACTAGAGGCAACGCTCTCAGCTTGCCGATCATCGGCAGCTGGGCCTGACGACATTCATATTCGTATGTTACAACATTTACATCGGTCAGCCCTTGTAGTCCTCTTACACCTCTTCAATCTTATTTGGGCACAAGGAGTTCTTCCCCAGCTGTGGAAATCTGCCATTGTTCTCCCTTTCCGCAAACCGGGTACTACAGGACATGATGCCTCCCACTATCGTCCCATCGCTCTTACTAGTGCAGTTTGCAAAGTGATGGAACGTCTCGTAAATCGACGTTTAATGTGGTATTTAGAGACAACAGTCTCTCCGCTAGTCAATATGGCTTTCGTAAGGGTCGTTCTACCATAGACCCCTTACTACGCTTGGATACGTATGTTCGTAATGCCTTTGCGAATAATCACTCAGTTATTGCCATATTTTTTGACCTTGAGAAGGCATATGACACAACTTGGAGGTATAATATTTTGGCCCAGGCCCATTCCTTAGGCCTCCGAGGCAATCTACCATCCTTCCTTAAGAACTTTTTAACTGACAGACATTTCCGTGCTTGAGTCAATAATGTTCTTTCCCCGGACTTCGTCCAAGCTGAAGGTGTCCCTCAGGGATGTGTTCTAAGCACAACACTTTTTCTCCTTGCTATAAATGATTTGGCCTCTATTCTTCCACCCAATATTTGGTCATCACTCTATGTTGATGACTTCGCTATTGCTTGTGCAGGCGCTGACTGTCATTGCAGTTTCTCTCCAGCATGCAGTCGACCGTGTTTCCACCTGGGCCACCACGCATGGGTTTAAATTTTCAAGTACCAAAACTCACTAAATTACTTTCACTAGACGCTCTGTTATCTCCAATCATCCTTTGTATCTCTATGGCTCCTGTATCCCCGAACGTGATACAGTCAGGTTTCTAGGCCTTCTCTTTGACTGTAGGTTATCCTGGAAACCTCACATTACCTCTCTGAAGGCAACTTGTCACAGCCGGCTAAACCTTCTTAAAACCCTTGTTCATCTTTCCTGGGGAGCTGATCGTCGAACTCTGCTTCGCCTGCATTCAGCCCTTGTTTTATCGAAACTCGATTATGGTGACCAGATTTATTCCGCGGCCTCTCCTGCTACTCTCTCTAGCCTTAACTCTATCCATCACCAAGGATTACGTTTGTGCCTTGGTGCTTTTCGCTCTTCCCCTGTTGAGAGCCTCTATGCAGAAGCGAATGTTCCATCCTTGTCTGATCGCCGTGATGCCCATTGCCTTCGCTACTATGTATGCTCTCACGATCTACACAATCCTTCGCTACTATGTACGCTCTCACGATCTACACAATCCTTCCGTTTATAGAATGGTCACCGATATTAGTAGACATTCTTTATTCGTTCACCGCCCGTTTGCTCCGTACCTTTTCTCTTCGCCTACATTCACTCTTGTCTTCCCTTCAGTTACCACCTTTATATGTTCATGTAGCATCTCACTTTTCCCTACCCCCCTGGGAAGTTCCAGCTGTTCGGGTCTGTTCTTTCTCACTCCCTTGCTTGAAAGCTCAACTGCCTACGGTGGCTTCCTGCTCTCTTTTTCTTGATCACTTCCACTCCCATTCTCATGCCACCACTGTGAACACAGATGGCTCTAAGTCTTCAGACAGTGTCGGATTCGCAGCAGTGTTTCCGGACAGCGTCGTGCGGGGGCATTTACTATCTTCAGCTAGCATTTTTACTGCTGAACTGTATGCCATTCTTGCAGCACTTATTCGTATCGCATCTATGCCTGTGTCATTTGTAGTAGTCTCAGACTCCCTTAGTGCTCTACAGGCTATACGAAAATTTGATACATCTCATCCCCTAGTTCTCCGTATCCAACTTTGGCTATGCCGTATCTCTACCAGATATAAAGATATTGTTTTTTGTTGGGTCCCTGGTCATGTTGACGTACAGGGCAATGAACAGGCAGACACTGCTGCGCAGTCAGCAGTACATAACCTACCAATTTCCTATCGAGGTGTTCCATTTCTGGACTATTTTGCTGCAATAGCTACCCACCTTCGCACCCGTTGGCAACAACGTTGGTCTACTCTGCTCAGTAACAAACTTCATTCTATTAAACCGAGCATAGGTTACTGGCCGTCTTCTTGTCATCAGTGCCGAGGTTGGGAGACCACTCTCTCCCGTCTTCGCATTGGCCACACTCGTCTTTCTCATGGGTATCTCATGGAGAGGCACCCTGTTCCTCTCTGTGAGCAGTGTCAAGTTCCAGTATCGATTAGCCACATTCTGTTAGACTGCCCTCTCTATCAACGAGCACGCAGAATTTACCTCCAACGTCGTCTTCGTTCTACTACTCTCTCTTTACCTTCCCTTCTTGCTGATGGACCCTCCTTTAATCCTGACTCTCTCATTGACTTCTTGACAACGACTGATTTACTCCACAAACTCTGATGATACTTTTCGCACTCCCCTCAGCCCTTTCTAGTTCTTTCTTGCTGCCCTTTACCCTTTCACCATCCACTACCCCGCTGTTATCCGTAACCTATTACTCATCCATCTCCCTTTTGCCACCTGATGCCCTCGCTTCCTTCCTGCCCTGCAGCGCTGTATAGTCCTTGTGGCTTAGCACTTCTTTTTGATTATAATAATAATCTGCCCATTTCCGCTGCCATTGGCAACAATGGTGGTCGGGCATACACCATAATAAATTGCGCTCTATTAAACCGCTTTTAGGTCTGTGGCCATCTTCCTACCACCATTACCATTCTCGGGAGACCGTGATCTCCCGGCTCTGCATTGGTCATACATGTCTTACCCATGGGTATCTCATGGATAAGATGCCCTGTTCCTCACTGTGAGGCTTGTCAGGTCCCTGTTTTGGTTCTTCACGTCTTTGTCGATTGCCCGATTTACCATCAAGCTCGCAGGATTTACCTCCTGCGATGCCACCGCCCTACCACTCTTACTCTGTCTTCTCTACTTGCAGACGACCCCACTTTTGACTCCCAAGCACTTTTTGACTTTTTGTCAGCAACTTCCCTATTATATGAACTTTGACACATAGCACTTAGCATCTCTTCCATCCCTTTTCTAACCTCACCTCTGATCCCCTCTCCACCTAGCTGATTATAACCTCTGCCCTACATACTACCTTGCAGCACTGTATGACCCTTGTCAGTTTAGTGCTTTCTCTGATTATAATCTGTCTGCACAACTTTTTTCACAGCGTCCCAATCTTTTGCTGCTTGAAAGTTTTCTGCTGTCTCCACATGTGGACTTTTCTAACCCTTCTAGTCTGTAGATACCTCTACTTCAGATTTCTTGTATCTTTCTTTTCGCAAATCATGGCTTATTTACAGTGGAATATCCGCAGCCCCAGAGGTAACCGGGGTGAGCTTCAGGTGTTGCTCTCCCAGTATTCCCCAGTTTGTGTTTGTTTACAAGAACCCAATTTACGTTCCGCTGTTATCTGTTCTTTGTATCTCTCCCCTTCCCATACATTCTGTATCTCGGATCTCTTCTCTGCCGCCACCCATCTTGTTGTTAGGTGATTTTAACACCATCATCTTTGGGGAGGGTCTGTCTGTGACTCGTGGTGATCAGTTGAAGAGACTTCTCACTTCTCATCCTCTTCCCACACATTTTGACTCACACACCCAGTCTTTCTCTTGCATTGATCTTTCTATCTGCTCCTCATCAACCACACTTGATTATACTTGATCTCTTCTCCCCAATTTAAACGACAGTGATCACTTTACTCTTCTTACTTCTGCGTATTCCCAACCGCCTCGTCGCCCCCGTTGGCTATTTGGACAAGCGAATTGGGACTCGTACTCTCATCTTACCGCTTCTTGTTTGGATCTTTCTTCGTCCTCTATTGATGAACTGGTGCACCAGTTTTCAACCATAGTTTTGACTGCAGAGTCACATTCTGTTCCTCAAACCTCAGGCAGGCATTCTCAGATATATGTGCCTTGTTTGGTCTCCTGTGTGTGCCTGTGCAGTGCATTTGAAACATGCTGTGTGGGAGCATTATCAATATAATTGGACCTCAGATTGTCTTCTGGATTTTAAGTGGGCAAGGGCAGTCGCTTGCCGTGTTATACACGATGCTAAATATACTTGTTGGCTAGACTATGTTTCTACCATTACCTTGATAGTGGAGGATGTCAGCTGCAGAGTGAAAAACTTCAGTCCATTGTGTACTATGATAATTAGTATGTAAAGGGAGAGAGTGTCACGTTGGTCTTTTCTGAGTAGTAAGAGGCATTCAAAGCAGTGTCATAAGAGAAAGGTCATGGTCATTTAAATGTGGGACCAGACCACCCTCCCATTCCATTTTTGAATGGGAGGGTGGTCTGAAAACCATTGCACTGTATGGGGAGAAGCCAAGAGCATGGTCAAAGACATGCAGAGATTGGATGTGTCAAAAGGAGTCAGGCCAAGCCTCGGTATCAGGAGTGTGTGACAAAATGTCACCCACAGAAGATACAGGGGCATTAGAAAGGTTTGAAGGCTGGCCCAGTAAAAAGGAAGGGTTGTAAGAGGGTACTGCTATAGAAAGGGCCCAGGAGCAATTTTCGTGGATTTGGTACACCATGGTTAGGGGTCTTTTTTGTTTTTAGAAAAAAGAAAATTAGGGGGGGGGGAATATGAAGGGATAACTCCTAGGAGGAATGAAAAGACCTTAAATTTCCCTCCTCACCCAAGAGGATCTCAGTGCAGCTAGTGCAGATGTGGCATGGAACCCATACTATACCCTACCGCTCATGCCAGTAAACCATCAATCCGGGATGGCAACCTCACATCTACCGAGTCACCTCGGCGGACAAAAGAGAGGGCAGTTGGACACCCACCACAAAGCATACCTCCTTCAGCCACCACCACCTGGAATCCAACAGTCAGCCTCCAGAGATACACCCTTCACCTGAAAGACACCAGAAGCCTCCTTCCCCAGTAGACTGGAGAGGGAGCAGGATTTCCAGATGCTCCAGATTCCATGGCAAACTACACTATCACCAAGGACTTCAAAGAAATGGGATGGACCATGGTACTCTTCCCCCCAACCTAGGAACTGGAATGCCTGAGGGAAGGACCCCAAAGGCTGAAAACAGGAAAGGGATAGGAAGAGGAGGAGGAATGGGAAAGGAGGGATGGGGAGGATTGGGGGGTAATTAGGTTCGGTCGGAGGAAGAAGATCTAAGGGTCCAGTTCCTCAGACCAGTAGTGTGTCTGCCTCGGCAAGGAGACCTCCTTGAAGAGGTAGTTGAGGAGGAGAAAACTGAAAGATCAATGCAAGAGAGATTGAGTGTGAGGATCAAAATACGTGGGAGTACCCATATTTAAAACTTGGAGGGGAAGAGAAGTAAGAAGAGCTGCTAACTGATCCCCATGAGAGCCACAGTGAGACCCCCCTCCCCCACAGGAAATGACTAGCATTAAAATCACTTAATAAGAGAAGAGATGGCAGTAAGGAAGAAACCAGAAATGAAACATCTGGAATAGATAATGCTCGAGAAGGAGATACAAAGAGCAGACTGTATACCACTTGTTCAAGTAGATGCTGGCCATTGTGTAATGCAGCAAAGTATGAACAAAACTGATGATATGGTATACTGGTTCGTACAAGAAGTGCACTTTCATTGAAAGTTCACTCGGGCAAAATATCCGAGGAATGCAATAAAATATAGACCAAGACAGGATGGATAACAACAGGGCGTAATTTAGGTTCTTGTACATAGACACAAACGGGAAAATTGGGAGAGCAACACCTGAAACTCAACCTGATTATCCCTGAGGCCTCTTAATATTCCACTGTAGGTAAGTCATGATTTACGAAGAAAAGTATACTGATAACATGAAGCACTAGGTGTCTACTGACTAGGAGAGTTAGTAAAATCAACATGAGGCAGCGGAAGACGGGTAAGCACCGAAGGATTAAAACACTTTAAAGAAAGGAGCCATATAGATGGTTTAGAAAAGTGTGGAAGAGGAGTGATGGGAGGTGGATCAGTGTCCATCACTGGTTTTGTCTTCTCAATATATTTGGAGATGTCAACTATCTGCAGCTTCAAGGAAGTTGTGTATAGTTTGACATCAGAGATAGGAGGAGGGTGAGTAAAGGTCAAAGAGACAATGGAAGTTACCAAAGACGGGGGGGAATGAGAGGTTAGAGTTAACTTTAGAGGGGACAGGAGAGGAAGGAATTGTACGAGTGAGGCAGGATGAACCTCCACACCTATAATAGACAAAATAAGAGGCAAAGTACTAGGCACAAAGACTGGAAAGGAAAAATGTTTGGAAAGGATAAGTGAAGGAGAGGTTAGAGGAGACATGAACTTTGGGGATGATTTGGATTTTGGAGAAGTAGAGAGGCGAAGGGAAGGTGCAGTTATGAGAGGGCTTGTAGACATAGATACATGTGAGTGACATGACTCAAGGAGAGTATGAGGTGATGAGGTAGGGACCTCGGAGTCCAGGGTTGCAATTATCAAAAAGAAGCACTAAACTTACAAGGGTCATACAGTAGGGCAGGGAAAGATGCAGGGCTATTGGGTAGCAAGAGGGAGAGGGATTATTATTAGGTCATGCAGAGCAGGGATAGAGGATAGCAAGAGGGAGAGGTAGAAAGGGCTGTGAAGAATGCTAGAGGCATCATCAAAGTTTGTGCAGTAAATCAGTTGCTGTCAAAAAGTCAACAAGTCTGGGTTAAAGGAGGGTCCATCAGCAAGCAGGGAAGATAAAGTAAGGGCATTAGAGTGGTGATGATGATGGAGATAAATTCTGTGATTGATGGAAGAGTGGGCAGTCCAACAGAATATGGCACCCTGTTCCACTCAATAGTGGAACAGGGCGCCTGGCTGAGATACTCGTGAGCAAGATGAGTGTGGCTGATGCGAAGACAGGAGACAGTAGTCTCCTAACCTTGACACTGATAACAAGAAAACAGCCAGAAACTTATATTTGGCAATTTGTTATGTAGCAGATCAGACCAATGTTGTTGCGAAGGTGGGTAGAAATCACGGCAAAATAGTATGGGAACACCTCTATATGAAACTGGGAAGTCATGTACTGCTGACTAGACAGCAGTGTCTGCCTGTTAACTGCCCTGTACGTCAACATGACCGGGGACTCAGCAAAAAACATCCTTGTGTTTGCTAGAGATACGGTGTAACCAAAGTTGGATACAAAGATCCAGGGGATGAGGTGAATCCAATTTTCATATAGCCTACAAAGCACTAAGGGAGTCTGAAACCACCGCAAATGGCGACACAGGCATAGATGCAATACATATAAGTGCCACGAGAATTGCATACAATTCAGCTATAAAAATACCAGCTGGGGCTAATAAATGCCCTCGTATGCTGCAAATCCCACTGCAGAAGACTTGGAGCCATCGGTGTACACTGCGATGGCAATGGGGAAGAACAGACGCAACCATCAGAACTTCCTAAGGGGGGAAGGGAAAAGTTAGATGCTACATGAATATAGGTTGTAAATGAATAGAAGACGAGAGTGAATGTAGACAAAGAGAAAAGGGATGGAGTAAACAGGGGTGGTGAGCAAATAAGGAACTTTGATGGATGGGAATCAAGGCTAGAAAGAGTTACAGGAGAGGCCGCTGAATACATCTGGTCGCCACACACTAGTTTCGATAAAACTGGGAAAAAATGCAGTTGAAGGAGTTTTACGATCAGCCCCCATGAAAGGCGAATGAAGATTTTAAGGACAGTCAGCCGGCAATGACAAGTTGCCTTCAAGGAGGTAATGTGAGGTTCCAGGATAACCGGTCCTTGTGGCTTAGCGCTTCTTTTTTATTATAATAATAATCCAGGATAACCGACGGTGATAAATTAGACACATGTGCAACTCTTGGGTATCTTTATTAAGGAAAGGTTTCGCCACACAGTGGCTTCATCAGTCCATACAAAGGAGAAACTTGAAGAACAGGAGGAGAATGAGGTAATTAGTCCCTCAACCTTAAGTCGATGTGGTCAGTCCATCAATCAAGATTGATGGACTGAAACATTTCCTTAATAAAGATACCCAAGAGTTGCACATGTGTCTAATTTATCAACGTGTCGGTTCTCTGAACCATTCATCTACATAACCGATGGTCAAACAGAAGGCCGAGAAACCTGACAGTATCATGTTCTGGGATAGGCGAACCATACAGGTACAATGGATTATCAGGGACTATAGAACGTCTAGTGAAAGTAATCTGGTGTGTTTTAGTACTAGAAAATTTAAACCCATGAGCAGTGGCCTAATTGGAAACACGGTTGACCGTATGCTGGAGAGAAACTGCAATGAGGCGACAGTCAGCGCCTGCACAAGATTAGATTTTGCCACCGAAGTGCCTCTTCAAGGGGGGATCCTTGGCGTGGTGAAGAGGTTCTTGGTCTGAGGAATTAGACCTGTCGGTCTACTTCCTCAGACCGAACCTAATTACCCCCCAATCCCCCATTCCCTATCCCATCCTCCCCATCCTCCCCTTTTTCCTTTCCTCCTCCTCCTCCCCACCCCTCCCTTTTGCCCTTCCTTTTTGGCTTTTTTTTTTTTTCCCCACAGGCACGCTAGTTCCTAGGTAGGGAAAAGGATACCAGGGTCCATCCCATTCCATTGAGGTTCTTGGCGGTGGCGTAGTTTGCCGTGGAATCTGGATTGCCTAGGGATGTCCTGATCCCTCTCCGGTATCCCGGGGGTGGCTCTGGGTGTCTCTCGGGCGACGGGTGTATCTCTGGAAGCCACCTTTCGGATTCCAGGGGTGGTGGCCGAAGGAGGTATGCTTTGTGGTGGATTTCTGGCCGCCCTTTCTTTTGTCCACCGAGGTAGCTCGGCAGATGTGAGGTTGCTATCCCTGATTGCCGGTTTACTGGCATGATGGGTAGGGTATGGCACGGGTTCCATGCTGCATCTGCACTACTTGCAGTGCTGAGGTCCTCTTGGGCACGGAGGGAGATTTCTGGCCCTTTCATTCCTCCTAGGAACTATCCCTCCCCGGTCCCCCCTTTTTTTATTCTTTTTTTATTTTTCTTTTCTTTTCTTTTCTTTTTTTTTCTTAAAAACAAAAAGAAAGAAGTAACCTAACCATGGCAGCCCTAGTCCATGAACCTGCTACCCCCGGGACCCTTCTTGATACCGCACCCCGTTCTGACCCCGCCTCATCTTTGGACCACTCTTTGGGCACTCCTCATGCCTCTGTACCTCTTGCCGGTGCTGTTTCCTCACCCGCTTCAGGTACTGAGGCCTCGACTGACTCCTTCGATTTATCTGACCTTCGCTCTCCTCTGACTATGCTTCCGGCCTCTCCCTCTACGGTGCGGCAATTTTCGAATCACCGGCCCGTTCCACGTCGGACCAACTCTGGTCCCATGCCTAAACGACAACGACAATTACCTGCTGATGATATTTCTCCACCTTCTCGTTCTTCTCAGAAAAGATCGACACGTCCTTCACTACCTTTCCACGCTCAGTTTCAGACTGCACAATGGACTAAATTCTTCACTTTATGACCGACTACCTCTACTGCCTATCTTTCTGACCACAGTATTGGGAAGGCACTCCTATGCCATGTTGGTAAAGATATTTCTTTTCATGCTCTTAAGAGCGGTACGCGCGCATCGTCACCGTACAGAATGCTACCCAGGCTCATGAGCTTTCTCGTCTTTCCCATTTCGATACTGTTCCTGTCACTATTGAAAAGAATCATTCCCTCAATTCTTGTAGTGGTACCGTCATTCTGCCCCATACCATAGTTCAACAAAATTTCCAGACATGTGGCACTGACATTCTTGAACAGCTGGAACTCCAAGATCTCCCAATCCTCAAGGTAGACACTTACGTTCTTCCTGCCTGCGGGCAGAGACGATACCCTAGCAATGTGGCTCGTTTAACTTTTGACAGCCGTGAACTCCCATCCTCAGTTTATAAGTTTGAAAGGTGATCCCTACACCACAACAGTGTAGAAATTGCTGGCGATTTGGCCATCCAGCGAAATATTGCAGATCTATCGCCGAATGCCCAGTCTGTGGTGCCGATGACCATAATACGTCTTGCAATCGACCTCCCTCTTGCCTTAATTGTCATGAGGCTCACCCTTCGTACTCTCGCCATTGTCAGGTCTACTTAAACGAGCGGGAAATCCGTTACCTCAAAGAGGCAGAAGGTCTCCCTTATGCCATGGCAGTTTCTCATCTCCGCCTCCAAGGGAGACTACCTCGTGTTTCTTATTCCCGTGTTTCAAAACGTCCCCCCACTTCTGGTATCCCATCTTCTGCACCCACCTCTGTGGTTACCTCTCCCATAGTCACTCCTGTAGCTAATTCTTTTGCTGTCCTCGGCTCAGACGTCCCTACTTCAACGTCTCAGTCTGATCTCTTTTCTTCGTGTTCTCTCTCACAAGCCTCAGTAGCGACGAGATCTCGTGTGACACCTCCTCCCAATCGTCCCTCTACTTCTCAAAAGTCAAAAAAAGGTCCGTTAACACCTCCTACCCATCTTCCACCTCCTCATTTTCCCTTCCCTGTCTCTGTACCTGGTTCTCCCCCTCTCACTGGCTCTGTTACAAGTGTAAAGGCTCACCCTCCTCCTCGTACTGTACCTTCCTGCCCTGTTCCTTCCCAAGTTTC
Source organism: Cherax quadricarinatus (assembly GCF_038502225.1). Lineage (NCBI taxonomy): Eukaryota > Metazoa > Arthropoda > Malacostraca > Decapoda > Parastacidae > Cherax > Cherax quadricarinatus. The sequence goes on from NC_091297.1 coordinate 6,805,372, forward strand.
TTCCTCTTCTGCCACCTCCCAGGTTTCTGCCTCTTCTGTCCCCTTCCACGCTTCTCCAGTTCCCTCCACCATTTTGCCCCCCCCCCAACCTTGGTACAGTCCATTACAGTTCCAATCTTTACTCATCCTCCCCCTACCATTTCCAATATTGTCTCCCATACGACATCTCTGAATTCTGAAACACTTGAAGCAATCTCTGAATATATTGCAGAGACCAAACCATCAATGGACACTGATCCACCCTCCGCTCCTTCTCTCTCCTCTACTCCATCTGCGCAACTCCTTCCTTCACAGCGCACTGTTCCTTCACTGCTTGAACGTTTTCCACAGCCTCTGCATGTGGACTTTTCTAATCCCTCTAGTCCGTAGGAACCCTTACCTGCAGATTTCAGGTATCTTTATCATTGCCAATCATGGCCTATTTACAGTGGAATATATGCGGCCTCAGGGGTAATCGGGGTGAGCTTCAGATGTTACTCTCCCAGTTTTCCCCTGTTGGTGTTTGCTTACAGGAACCAAAATTACACTCTGCTGTTATCTCTCCCATCTCAGACTATAATTTATTGTATTCTTCAGATCCTTTTCCTGATGGGACCTTTAATGAAAGTGCCCTTCTTCTACGCACTGATATTCCGTACCATCAGCTATTTGTTCGTACTTCGCTGCATTACACAGCAGCCCGTATCCACTTGCATAGGTGGTATACGCTCTGTCCTTTATATCTCTCTCCTTCTCGGGCATTATCTATTCCGGATATTGCCTTTCTTGTTTCATCATTACCACCACCGATTCTGTTACTTGGTGATTTTAATGCCCACCATTTCCTCTGGGGGGTCTCACTGTGATTCCTGTGGCATTCAGTTAGAGGCTTTTCTTGCCACCCACCCCCTCCATGTTTTAAATACAGGTACTCACACCCATTTTGATCCTCGGACTCACACTCTCTCTTGCATCGATCTCTCAGTCTGCTCTTCTTCTGCAGCATTAGACTTCACTTGGTCTGTTCTTCCGGACTTACATGACAGTGATCATTTCCCAATCATTCTTACTCTCCCTTCATATTCACCACCTCTTCGCATCCCACGCTGGCAATTTGATCAGGCAAATTGGAACCTTTACTCACACCTAACTGTTTTTAGAGAGGTTCCTTCTTCGTCCTCCACTGATGAGCTTTTACACCTCTTCTCGTCCTCCATTTTAACCGCAGCTTCTCATTCTATACCCCAAACTTCGGGCAGGCATTCTCAGAAATGCGTGCCTTGGTGGTCTCCTGCTTGTGCTCGTGCAGTACGTTTGAAACGCGCTGCATGGGGCAGGTACTGGTACAATAGAACCACAGAGAGACTTCTTGATTTGAAGCAGAAGCATGCGATCGCTCGCCGTGTCATCCGTGACACTAAACGCACTTGCTGGCGAGATTATGTCTCCACCATCACCTCTGCTTCCTCTATGAGTGCAGTCTGGAAAAAAGTACGAAAACTGAGTGGTAAATATTCTCCTGACCTGGCTCCTGTTCTGCGGGTTGCCGGTGTTGATATAGCAAACCCTCTAGATGCTGCCAATGAAATTGGCAATCATCTGGTCCGTATTTCTCAGGGACTCCATTTATGCCCCTCATTTCTTTCCTCAAAGTCTGCCAGAGAGTTAGCACCCTTGGACTTTTCTTCTCTTAGAGAAGAACAGTATAATGTGCCTTTTACACTTCAAGAACTGGAGGCAACACTCTCAGCTTGCTGATCACCGGCAGCTGGGCCTGACGACATTCATATTCGTATGCTACAACATTTACATCAGTCAGCCCTTGCAGTCCTATTACGCCTTTACAATCTTATTTGGTCACAAGGAGTTCTTCCACAGCTGTGGAAATCCGCCATTGTTCTCCCTTTCCGCAAACCAGGCACTACGGGACATGAAACCTCCCACTATCGTCCCATTGCTCTTACCAGTGCAGTTTGCAAAGTGATGGAACGCCTAGTAAATAGACGTTTAGTGTGGTATTTAGAGACACACAACAGTCTCTCCACTCGTCAATATGGCTTTCGTAAGGGACGTTCTACCATAGGCCCCTTACTACGCTTGGATACGTATGTTCATAATGCCTTTGCGAATAACCACTCAGTTATTGCCATATTTTTTGACCTTGAGAAGGCATATGACACAACTTGGAGGTATAATATTTTAGCCCAAGCCCACTCCTTAGGCCTTCGAGGCAATCTACCATCCTTCCTTAAGAACTTTTTAACTGACAGGCATTTCCGTGTTCGGGTTAATAATGTGCTCTCCCCAGACTTTATCCAAACTGAAGGTGTCCCCCAGGGATGTGTTCTGAGCACAACACTTTTTCTCCTTGCTATTAATGATTTGGCCTCTAGTCTTCCATCAAATATTTGGTCATCATTCTATGTTGATGACTTCGCTATTGCCTGTGCAGGCGCTGACTGTCATCTTATTACAGTTTCTCTCCAGCATGCAGTCGACCGTGTTTCCAATTGGGCCACCACACGTGGGTTTAAATTTTCCGGCACTAAAACCCACCAAATTACTTTCACTAGACGCTCTGTCATCTCCGATCATCCTTTGTACCTCTATGGCTCCCGTATCCCTGAACGTGATACAGTCAAGTTTCTGGGCCTCCTCTTTGATCGTAGGTTATCCTGGAAACATCACATTACCTCTCTGAAGGCAACTTGTCACAGCCGGCTGAACCTTCTTAAAACACTTGCTCATCTTTCATGGGGAGCTGATCGTCGAACCCTCCTTCGCCTTCATTCCACCCTTATTTTATCGAAACTTGATTATGGTGACCAGATCTATTCAGTGGCATCTCCTGCTACTCTCTCTAGCCTTAACCTCATTCATCACCAAGGATTACATTTATGCCTTGGTGCTTTTCGCTCTTCCCCTGTCGAGAGCCTCTATGCAGAAGCGAACGTTCCATCCTTATCCAATCGCCATGATGCCCACTGCCTTCCCTACTATGTACACTCTCATGATCTCTGCAATCCTTCCATTTACAGAATGGTCACTGATATTAGTAGACATTTTTTATTTGTTCGCCGCCCCTGTTTACTCCGTCCCTTCTCTCTTTGCCTTCATTCGCTGTTGTCTTCTCTTCAATTACCACCTTTGTATGTACATGTAGCATCTCACTTTTCCCTACCCCCCTGGGAAGTTCCAGCTGTTCGAGTCTGTTCTTTCTCTCTCCCTTGCTCGAAAGCCCAACTGTCTATGATCGCTTCCCGCTCTCTTTTTCTTGACCACTTTCACTCTCATACCTTCAATTACTCAGATATGGTAAACATGAGGAAATTAAATCTTCATCAGAGTACAAAACAAATTCTGGCCACAAAATAGAGCGAAACACCAACGTCAAAGACCTAGGAGTGATTATGTCGGAGGATCTCACCTTCAAGGACCATAACATTGTATCAATCGCATCTGCTAGAAAAATGACAGGATGGATAATGAGAACCTTCAAAACTAGGGAGGCCAAGCCCATGATGACACTCTTCAGGTCACTTGTTCTATCTAGGCTGGAATATTGCTGCACTCTAACAGCACCTTTCAAGGCAGGTGAAATTGCCGACCTAGAAAATGTACAGAGAACTTTCACGGCGCGCATAACGGAGATAAAACACCTCAATTACTGGGAGCGCTTGAGGTTTCTAAACCTGTATTCCCTGGAACGCAGGAGGGAGAGATACATGATTATATACACCTGGAAAATCCTAGAGGGACTAGTACCAAACTTGCACACGAAAATCACTCACTACGAAAGCAAAAGACTTGGCAGACGATGCACCATCCCCCCAATGAAAAGCAGGGGTGTCACTAGCACGTTAAGAGACCATACAATAAGTGTCAGGGGCCCGAGACTGTTCAACTGCCTCCCAGCACACATAAGGGGGATTACCAACAGACCCCTGGCAGTCTTCAAGCTGGCACTGGACAAGCACCTAAAGACAGTTCCTGATCAGCCGGGCTGTGGCTCGTACGTTGGTTTGCGTGCAGCCAGCAGCAACAGCCTGGTTGATCAGGCGCTGATCCACCAGGAGGCCTGGTCACAGACCGGGCCGCGGGGGCGTTGACCCCCGAAACTCTCTCCAGGTAAACTCCAGGTAAACACAGATGGCTCTAAGTCTTCTGACGGCGTAGGATTTGCAGCAGTGTTTCCGGACAGCATCGTACAAGGGCATTTACTATCTTCAGCTAGTATTTTTACTGCTGAATTGTATGCCATCCTTACAGCACTTATCTGTATTGCATCTATGCCTGTGTCATCATTTGTGGTTGTCTCAGACTCCCTTAGTGCTTTACAGGCTATACAGAAATTTGATACACCTCACCCCTTAGTCCTCCATATCCAACTTTGGCTACGCCGCATCTTTACCAAGCATAAAGATTTTGTTTTTTGTTGGGTCCCTGGTCATGTTGACGTACAGGCAGACACTGCTGCGCGGTCAGCAGTACATGACCTACCAGTTTCATGTAGAGGTATTCCATTTACGGACTATTTTGCTGCAATATCTTCCCACCTTCACACCCATTGGCAACAACGTTGGTCTACTATGCTCGGCAACAAACTTCAATCTATTAAACTGAGTATAGGTTACTGGCCGTCTTCTTATCACCAGTGTCGCATTGGCCATACTCGTCTTACTCACGGATATCTCATGGAGAGGCGCCCTGCTCCTCTCTGTGAGAATTGCCAAGTTCCATTATCAGTCAGCCACATTCTGTTGGACTGCCCACTTTATCAACGAGCACGCAGAATTTACCTCCGTCGTCATCTTCGCTCTGCTGCTCTCTCTTTACCTTCCCTTCTCGCTGATGGACCCACCTTTCATCCAGACACTCTCATTGACTTTTTGACAACAACTGACTTACTTCACAAATTCTGATACCTTCAGCCCTTTGTACTTCAATCTCTTGCTACCCTCTACCCCCGTACTATCCCCTGCCCCGCTGTTTTCTGTAACCTACTGATCATCCCTCCTCCCTTCTGCCATCCAATACCCTCGCTTCCTTCCCTACCCTGCAGCGCTGTATAGCCCTTGTGGCTTAGCGCTTCTTTTTTGTTATAATAATAATAATGCCACCGAAGTGGCTAGTTTATTGTGCACCCCATATCCATCCTGTGGACGGTAGCGCGAGAGCATATGGATACACAAAAGGTCTAGGAACTAGGCCCCAAAGGGTTAACAGGAATACATATGGATTTATATCTACATATCTATAGTTCACTTATCTTTTACAAGCAAATTTAGGAAATTTGCTTAGTATATCTGGTATCTTATTTTCATTAATAAGATATCTTGACATGTCACATAGGTTATTATACTGTCTGTCTCTGTATTCCTCAATAAGTGGACAATTAAGCACATAGTGTTCAAGAGAGTGACCATATGCCTGATCACATAATTTACATTTAGTTTGATCATCATCTGTGTGTCTCCCAAACTGCCAGAAGTACTTGTAACCAAGCCTAAGCCTGGCCACTACAACATCAGTCAGTCTGTTCACATTGCAAGTTGCTCCATAAACATACTTATCTACATTCATGTTATAGTGGGTTATAGGCTTCTAACTGCATTCCTATAACAACCTTTTTGATTATTTACTTTTCTCCTAATATTATTCCTAATGCTAGACACAGTTATACCAAAGTTATATTCTACATTCTCCTTCTGGGTACTCTTCTTGGCTAACATATCAACTTTATCATGAATGAGTAATCCAATGTGTGATGGGATCCATAGCAATTGTACATTAATTCCTTTGTCCCTAATTTTTGAGTATCTATACTTGGCTTCTCCAATGAGCATGTTGTTGGAGTCATTATATGAGTCAAGAGCCTTTAATGATGACATAGAATCAGTAATGATGATAGAGTCAAGCTCAGTGGCATTAGGATTGCAAACAATTCAGTTTGCAGTGTAGACGCCCAGTTGTTAATTCTTATGCCTAACTCAACAAATTTATTATCGTTCTTAACTAGGGAGGTGGCAACAAGAGCAGATGCAGCCCTGCCAGAAGACTCCTGTTTAGATCCATCAGTGTATATAACTTGTGATAACTTATTACTACCAGCTAGGTGAGAAATTTCTTCTTGAGCAGTTGCTCTAACAAGAGATTTAAGGAAGGGATCACTTACAGCGTGTCAGCGTGCCTCGTTGTGCTCCGGGTTTTCTCGTGTGTACACGGTCGCTCTTACGTGCTAGAACTTTAATTTGTGCCATCAATCCTATACGATACATCCCTCTAGCGCCTGGAACCAATCTTGGGCGGAAAACATTATATACTGAGTTAAAAAAGGAGAATTAGTGTGCACTAACTAGCAGAGTTTACTGCCAGAGGGGAATCTTAGGCCTGTGTTCCATGTGCAAAATAATAATAATAGAACTTTTCTTTGTCAGAGGAAAGAAAGTCTCCCTGATAACATGTGTATACATAGTGTATTCAAATTCAAATTCAAAGTTTATTCTCTATAAAGATTACAATGTTGAATTTACAGAATTTGGTCGTTGTGTGGTTTACATGTAGTTAAATAATGATTACAGAGTGTACCACTAGAACGCCTAGCATGGCTAGGCATTTCGGGCAGACTTAGTTTAATTCTTTATTTTAAAATATTACAAATTATGAGGTAAGTTGGTATTATGGCTAAGTGACTAAATACTAGTTTGTGAGTTTAGCAATGTGAATGCTTTTGTTTTGGCACAGTACATAGTTTCAGTATTGGAGTATCATAGGATTCATTATTTTAAGATTGAGATTAATATTTCTGTTTATGGTCAAATGGGTGAGTGAGTGTAAGTGTGAACCACCAGGTGTTACATCCTACCTAACAACAGGTAACTAAGTCAAATAATATTATAAAGCAATATATTCACGATTTAGCTATTATCGCAAATATAAGCAATATAAAATTATATGAAAAGGTAATAATTATATATATACATAATCATTATATACATTATATATATTGCAACCCATTCAGGGGTTGCAACACCACTCAACACTCAGCTTCTGTCTCCTCCTCACATACATCATCACTATGTCTCAAGACTCGACTAGACTTAAACAAGTGACTGATAAAGTCCTCAAATAAACTAACTTCTTAACCAACTGGCAATCAGAACAGTCTGCTTGAACAATAAAACGACTGATAAGCCGAACAACAATATAACAAGCAACTGCGACACAATCAGGAACAAGGAGATAATATAAAGACAGCTAGTAGGGACCACTACTGTCAATATATAAATAGATTAATTAGACATGAGTATATATAGTTAATATGGGCTGGAGGGATTAAGTTACTCTACTGAATTTGACATAGCAAGTAACAAAGGGTATTTGGGCATAAAATTACGTAAATTTTAAATGGGGAAGTGCCCAAATACTCGTCAAAATGTTCCAAGGACACCACAAGAGCTAGAGCCTCTTTCTCAATAGTGGCATAATTTTTCTGATGTCGTTTAAGTTTAGATGAATAGTAACATATAGGATGGAAAATGTCAGTGGATGTTGACTGTTGGAGCAACACAGCACCCACTGCATAGCCACTCGCATCTATATGTAAAAAGAAGGGAAGATTGAAATTAGGACTTTTCAACACAGGAGCAGAGGAGAGCAAAAGTTTCAATCTTTTGAACGAGTCTGAACAATCTCTAGTCCAGGTGAACTGAACTTTGCTACTAATGAACATAGTGAGAGGTGTAGGTGGAGGTGTGTGTGATGGCTTGCCTATCACTTGACACACGTGACAACATCGCACATGATCAGCTACTGTTTCCTTCATCTTTGGCCAAGTAAAATGTTTTGCCAGTTTACCGAGTGTCTTCTTGACACCCAAATGTCCTCCTATGGGACTATTGTGAGCAAAATCAATGGCTTGTTCACGAAATGTAACTGGTAACACTACGAGATGCTTGACTGTGGTGGAAACACTGTCAGCTGACAACTTGCATGTATTTTTCTCCATCAGTACACTATTACTATAATAGTAACAATTATCGAGATCCTTTGCTTCACTCTCAGTAATTGCTATATCTCTCAGTCTTTCCAGTGACTGATCAACAAACTGATCCTAGATTAAATCATCATGAGTTAGAAATTTAACGCCCGAGAGACACCCAAAGCCACCCTCCGGGATACTGGAGAGGGATCGGGACATCCCCAGGTGATCCAGATTCCACGGCAAACTACGCCACCGCCAAGAACCTCAACGGAATGGGATGGACCCTGGTACCCTTCCCCCTACCTAGGAAGTAGCACGCCTGTGGGAAAAATCCCAAAGGCCAAAAAGAGGAAGGGCAAAAGGGAGGGGTGGGGAGGGGGAGGAGGAAAGGGAAAAGGGGAGGATGGGGAGGATGGGATAGGGAAGGGGGGATTGGGGGGTAATTAGGTTCGGTCTGAGGAAGGAGACCAACAGGTCTAATTCCTCAGACCAAGAGCCTCTTCACCACGCCAAGGAGCCCCCCTTGAAGAGGACCAGTGATCGAAGAGAAGGCCAAGAAACTTGACCGTATGACATTCTGGAATACGTGAGCCGTGTAAATAAAATGAAATATCTGGGATAAGAGGACGTCTAGTGAAGTTAATGAAACGGGTTTTCGTACTAGAAAATTTAAAGCCATGAGAAGTGGTCCAATGGGAAACTTGGTCAATCACATTCTGAAGAGAGGCTGCTACAAAGCGACAGTCAGCGCCTGAGTAAGCTATAGCAAAGTCATCCAAAGTGACGACCAAATATTCGATGGAAAAACGGAAGGTAGGTCATTTATACCTAAGAGAAAAAGGGTAGTGCTAAGGACACAACCTTGTGAGACTCCCTCAGCTTGTACAAAGTCTGAGGGAGCGACATCGGCGGGTTTGCCGATGGCACCGGGGTAGGCCGTCGAATTCATTCTGACGAGGACGTTCGAGCGCGCCAGGAGGATTTGAGTGGACTGGTGCGGTGGTCGGAGGGGTGGCGGATGCAGTTTGATGTAGACGGGTGCAGGGTTCTGAGTGTTGGACGGGACAGTGACCATGCCGCATATGAGCTGGATGATGTGGATCTTAATATTGCGGATTGCGAGGGGGATTTGGGGGTTCTGGTTGGCAGTGGTCTGGGACCGGGACAACGGTGCATAACTGTTCGCAATGGGGCTGGTAGAGTCCTTGGCTTCATATCAAGAAGCATGGATGGTGGGAGTCCTCAGGTTGTTCTTCAGCTCTGTGCATCCTTGGTTGGGCCTCATTTGGATTGTGCTGCACAGTTTTGGTCACCGTATTACAGAATGGATGTAGGTTCTCTGGAAAGTGTGCAAAGGAGGGTGACGGGGTTGATCCCGTGTGTCGGGGGCCTTCCCTGTGAGGACAGACTAAGGGCCCTGAATCTGCACTCTCTAGAAAGACGAAGAATTGGGAGGGATATGATTGAGGTGTATAAATGGAAGACAGGAATAAATAAAGGGGATGTAAATAGTGTGCTGAAAATATCTAGCCTAGACAGGACTCGCAGCAATGGTTTTAAGTTGGAAAAATTCAGATTCAGGAAGGATATAGGAAAGTACTGGTTTGGTAATAGAGTTGTGGATGAGTGGAACAAACTCCCGAGTACAGTTATAGAGGCCAGAACGTTGTGTAGCTTTAAAAATAGGTTGGATAAATACATGAGTGGATGTGGGTGGGTGTGAGTTGGACCTGATAGCTTGTGCTACCAGGTTGTTTGCCGTGTTCCTCCCTTAAGTCAATGTGACCTGACCTGACTAGGTTGGGTGCATTGGCTTAAGCTGGTAGGAGACTTGGACCTGCCTCGCATGGGCCAGTAGGCCTTCTGCAGTGTTCCTTCGTTCTTATGTTCTTATGTTCTTATGTTCTTAACATGGACCTGAAATTGTCTGTCAGATAAGAAAGTAGCAAGGAAGGTTGGTATTTTACCGCGGAGGCCTAAGGGCTAAAATGTTACACCTCCAAGTGGTGTCATATGCCTTTTCAAGATCAAACAAGACTGCTAGGACAGAGTGTTAGCAAAGGCATTTTGCACATACGTATTTAAGTATTCCCCTCACAAATATAGCGAAAGCCATATTTGTGAGGGGAATACTCACAAATAAGGCGAAAGCCATATTTGTGAGGGGAAAGACTATTGTGAGTCTCTAAGAACCATATCAGACGTCTATTCACCAATCGTTCCATCACCTTGCAGACTATACTGGTCAGAGCAATAAGACTATAATGAGAGGTATCAAGCTCCAAGGTGCTTGGTTTGCGAAACGGTAGTACGATGGCAGATTTCCATTGTTGAAGGAGAACCCCTCGCTCCCAAATAAGATTGAAAACACGCAAAAGGACTGGAAGGGCCATAGAATGCAGATATTGTAGTACATGTATACTGATATGAATATCATCAGGTACAGCTGCCGATGGCTGGCAAGCAGAAAGCGAGGACTCTAGCTCTAGGAGAGTGAAAGGGAGGGAGGGTGGCTGCAGGATAGACGCTGTGATCAGCAGCACCACAGACAGGGCATTCTTCTTCTGACCTGCAATATTTCGCCAGGAGCCGAAGCACCAACATTTTCGATATTGTTGCAGGGTAGGAATCACCTTCCTCACTTGTAGGCATTGTCCTGCTACATAAACAGATGGTGGCAGTTCACGGCGGTCAAAAGTTAGCTTTGCTATATTGCAAAGATAACGCCTCTGCCCGCATGCAGGGAGTATGTGTCAACTTTAATGATCAGGAGATTCTGGAGCTCGAATTCCTCCAGAATGTCATCATTACACGCGAGAAAGATGCATTGTACGATCGTATGTGGAAGTACAATAGAGCCACAGCAAGAATTTAGGGAGATATGCTTGCAAACCACAACTGGTGTGCTGTCAGCAACATCAAGATATGAAAGATCGTGTGCTTGTTCTATATTTTGAACTGTGACAGTGTATGTGCCACTCTTAAGAGCATGGAAGGAAATAATCTGCCCAACATGGAGTGCCTTGCTGATGCTGTGATGGAAAGACAGTCAGTAGGATTATTATTATTATAATAAAAAAGAAGCGCTAACCTACAAGGGTCATACAGCACAGTCAGTCAGTAGGAGACATTAGTTGAAATGAAAAGAATTTTGTCCAAGGACTTTTAAACAGAGAGTCAGGGGAAGAATTGCTTAGCTGGGCGTTTCTTAGAAGCTTTTTGCTTTAATATGTTTATCATGCACTCCATACCCGTGGTGTGGGCGGTCGTCAAAAGATTACAGAGGTACATAATGAGTCCAGAGACTGGGACCCAAAGTTTTGATAGCTGAACTAGATACAAAGGTGGTGAATCCTGTTAGTAAATTTACTTACTTACGTTTGTATATGGCTACAATCATGAACAAGTCGAGGCAGAAACCATACATAGCTTTAAGACGAGATGTGACAAAGCTCTGGAAGCAGAGAGAGACAGAGAGAGGACCTAGTAGCGATCAGTGAAGAGGCGGGACCAGGAGCTGAGTCTCGACCCCTGCAACCACAATTAGGTAAGTACAATTAGGTGAGTACACACAGGTGGCGCCAGGAGCTATAACTCGACCCCTGCAACCACAAATTGTGAGTATACACACACACACACACACACACACACACACACACACACACACACACAATCGGCCTGACGACACTGGAGGACAGGAGGGTCAGGGGAGACATGATAACGACATATAAAATACTGCACGGAATAGACAAGGTGGACAAAGACAGAATGTTCCAGGGAGGGGACACAGAAACAAGGGGTCACAATTGAAAGTTGAAGACTCAGATGAGTCAAAGGGATGTTCGGAAGTATTTCTTCAGTCACAGAGTTGTCAGGCAGTGGAATAGCCTAGCAAGTGACGTAGTGGAGGCGGGAACCATACATAGTTTTAAGACAAGGTTTGATAAAGCTCATGGAGGAGGGAGAGGACCTAGTAGCACTCAGTGAAGAGGTGGGGCCAGGAGCTGAGTCTCGACCCCTGCAACCACAATTAGGTGAGTACACACGCGTGCACACACACACACAAGAAGTCATGGTACATGATAAGGTATCACAGTGGGCACCTGTGACGAGCGGGGTCCCACAGGGGTTGGTTGTTGGAACTTATTCGGTTCGAGAAGTCCCAACGGGGTAAAAACACACCGTTCGGTGGCCCTTAAACCCACCCAAACAAAAAGCGTTCTCCCCGAGTTGGCGTGGATTGATGGTAGGCACCTATTTAATTTATAGATTTACCCTTCAGGGAAGGAGTAGGTAGTTTACTGTTAGTACACTAATATTAGGATTATTGAGGCAACTGTAGATAATGATAATGTAGACCTAAGACCTTAACATGGGTAGTAATAGGCTGATAATGTAGGCAGCCCTAGTTTGAACTATGAGGCGCGGGTCTCAAAGACACAATAGCATTCTTCTTAAGACAGACACCAACTGGACAAGACATGCCGTGATCAGCAGACAGCGCCCCCCACGTGTCGAGACCTGGGGAAATCTGGTAGAGGCACCTCGATGTACTGTAGATGACCTCCGTCAGGCCCATACAGTAAGACAAGACCACCACTTTATCTCGTAGATTTCTGGCCAGTGTCTGGGGAGATTGTGAGTGAGTTGATCTGTAGGCCCTTTGTGCAGCTTGCAGGGCATGCCCAGTAAGTACCAGTGTCTCTTGTCAGTCTGGAAGCTAGTGTCCATGTCTGCATAGTTGTACTAGGGGATACACACCCTCTTGGATATAGGAATTTCTGAGGTGCAGGCAGGTCACTAATAACGATTGAATATTGCAGGAATTCAGGCTCCCGGTTGCAAGTGGTTTCTGAGGGGAAGTCCAAAGGGGCTAAGGCTAAGCTTAGGGAAGTTGAAGATCAGGATATATGCTGCAACACCAAGTTAGTCCTTTATACGTGCATGCAGGCGAGTTTCTTGCAACATCAATCATTTGTGAAAATCTGTCCTATAAGCCACTTGCGAGGCTGAGGTACTCACCTCAGAACTCGGTGTCAACAGAGTTTGCCAGGGTAGGCGACTCACTTGGAGGCAGTCCACACAAATTTTCACATCGGTCCTACGACCAGTGCTATTTCTGGTATATGTGAATGACATTATGGAAGGGTTAGACTCGGAAGTGTCCCTGTTTGCAGATGATGTGAAGTTAATGAGGAGAATTAAATCAGATGAGGATCAGGCAGGTCTTCAAAGAGACCTGGACAGACTGGACACCTGGTCCAGCAACTAGCTTCTCGAATTTAACCATGCCAAATGCAAAGCCCTGAAGAACGGGGAAGAGCAAAGAAGACCGCAGACGGAGTATAGGCTAGATGGCCAAAGACTGCAAACCTCACTCAAGAAGAAAGATCTTGGGGTGAGTATAACACCGAGCACGTCTCTGGAAGCATACAACCAGATAACTGCTGCAGCATATGGGCGCCTGGCAAACCTGAGAACAGCATTCCAATACCTTAGTAAGGAATCGTTCAAGACACTGTACACCGTGTATGTAGGCCCATACTGGAGTATGCAGCACCTGTTTGGAACCCACACTTGATCAAGCACGTCAAGAAATTACAGAAAGTGAAAAGGTTTGCGACAAGCTTAGTTCCAGAGCTAAAGGGAATATCCTATGAAGAAAGGGTGAGGGAAATCGGACTGACGACATTGGAGGACAGGAGGGTTAGGGGACACATGCTAACGACATACAAAACACTGCATGGAATAGACAAGGTGGCCAGACAGGATGTTCCAGAGAGAGGACACAGAAACAAAGGGTCACAATTAGAGGTTGAAGACCCAGATGAGTCAAAGGGATGTTAGGAAGTATTTCTTCAGTTATAGAGTAGTCAGGAAGTGGAACAGCCTAGCAAGTGAGGTAGTGGAGGCAGGAGCCATACATAGTTTTAAGATGAGGTATGATAAAGCTCATGGAGCAGGGAGAGAGAGGACCTAGTACCACTCAGTGAAGAGGCGGGGACAGGAGCTGAGTATCGACCCCTGCAACCACAATTAGGTAAGTACACACAATCATACACACACATACACACACACACACACAGAGGGGGACACCAACAGGGAACAGGCCAACAGGTGCTGGAAGATTTGCACACAACTGAGTAGGAGATGAAGACGCTGCTAAGTGACCTTGATACATCAAAGGCAATGGGACCGGAAAACATCTCCCTGTGGGTCCTCAGGGAGGGAGCAGATATACTATATGTGTCATTAACCACAATCTTCAACACATCCCTTGAAACTGGGCAACTACCTGAGGTATGGAAGACCGCAAATGTAGTTCCCATTTTTAAAAAAAGGAAACAGAAAAGAGGCACTAAATTACAGACCAGTGTCACTGACCTGTACAGAATGCAAAGTCATGGAGAAGATTATCAGGAGGAGAGTGGTGCCACCTGGAATGGAACAAGATTATAAACGATAACCAGCACGGATTCATGGAAGGCAAATCCTGTGTCACAAACCTTCTGGAGTTCAATGACAAACTTACAGAAGTGCGACACGAGAGAGAGGGGTAGGTTGATTGCATTTTCTTGGACTGCAAGGCCTTCGACATAGTTCCTCACAAGAGACTAGTGCAGAAACTAGAGGATCAGGCGTGTATAACAAGAAGGGCACGGCAATGGATCAGAGACTACCTGACAGGGAGGCAACAACGAGTCATGGTACGGGATGAGGTATCACAGTGGGCACCTGTGATGAGCGAGGTCCCACAGGGGTCGGTCCTAGGACCAGTGCTATTTCTGGGATATGTGAATGACATGATGGAAGGGATAGACTCAGAGGTGTCCCTGTTCGCAGATGATGTGAGGTTAATGAGGAGAATTAAATCAGATGAGGACCAGGCAGGACTTCAAAGAGACCTGGACAGGCTGGACACGTGGTCCAGCAACTGGTTTCTTGAATTCAACCCTGCCAAGTGCAAAGTCATTAAGATCGGAGACAGAGTATAGACTAGGTGGCCAAGGACTGCAAACCTCGCTCAAGGAGAAAGATCTTGGGGTGACCATAACACCGGGCATGTCTCCGGAGGCACACATCAACCAGATAACTGCTGCAGCACAGGCGCCAGGCAAACCTGAGAATAGCATTTCGATACCTTAGTAAGGAATCGTTCAAGACACTGTACACCGTGTACATCAGACCCATACTGGAGTATGCAGCTCCAGTTTGGAACCCACACCTGGGCAAACACGTCAAGAAATTAAAGAAAGTGCAAAGGTTTGCAACAAGGCTAGTTCCGGAGCTCAGGGGTATGTCCTAAGAAGAGAGGTTGAGGGAAATCGGACTGACGACATTGGAGGACAGGCGGGTCAGGGTACACATGATAACGACATACAAAACACTGTGTGGAATAAATAAGGTAGACAGAGACAGGTTGTTCCAGAGAGGGGACACAGAAACAAGGGGTCACAATTGGAAGCTGAAGACTCAGACGAGTCATAGGGATGTTAGAAAGTATTTCTTCAGTCATAGAGTCGTCAGGAAGTGGAATAGCCTAACAAGTGATGTAGTGGAGGCAGGAGCCATACATTGCTTTAAGACGAGGTATGACAAAGCTCTGGAGGCAGAGAGAGACAGAGAGAGAGAGAGAGACCTAGCAGTGATCAGTGAAGAAGCGGGGCCAGGAGCTGTGTCTCGACCCCTGCAACCACAATTAGGTGAGTACACACACACACACACGTACACACACACTGGAGAACTTCATGTACCAACACGTAAGGGACACTACAAGAGAGAGAGGAGAGGATGAACCAGCAAGGCTGGACTTAGTATTCACCTTCAGTAGTGCAGATATCGAGGACATCACATATGAAAGACCCCTTGGGGCCAGTGACCATGTGGTTGTAAGCTTCGAATACACAGTAGAGCTACAAGTGGAGGGAGAAGCAGGAAGGCCAGGACGAATGAAGCCAAACCACAAGAAAGGGGACTACACAGGAATGAGGAACTACCTGAACGGGGTTCAGTGGGACAGAGAACTGGCAGGGAAACCAGTTAATGAGATGATGGAATATGTAGCAATAAAATGCAAGGAGGCTGAGGAGAGGTTTGTACCCAAGGGTAACAGGAGTAATGAAAAAGCCAGGATGAGCCCATGGTTTACCCAAAGGTGCAGGGAGGCAAAAACCAAGTGTGCTAGGGAATGGAAGAAATATAGAAGGCAAAGGACCCAGGAGAATAAGGAGAACAGTCGTAGAGCCAGAAATGAATATGCACAGATAAGAAGGGAGGCCCAAAGACAATATGAAAATGACATAGCAGCGAAAGCCAAATCTGACCCGAAACTGTTGTACAGCCACATCAGGAGGAAAACAACAGTCAAGGACCAGGTAATCAGGCTAAGGAAGGAAGGAGGAGAGACAACAGGAAATGACCGGGAAGTATGTGAAGAACTCAACAAGAGATTCAAAGAAGTGTTCACAGAGGAGACAGAAGGGACTCCAGAAAGACGGAGAGGTGGGGCACACCACCAAGTGCTGGACACAGTGCACACAACCGAGGAAGAAGTGAAGAGGCTTCTGAGTGAGCTAGATACCTCAAAGGCAATGGGGCCAGATAACATCTCCCCATGGGTATTGAGAGAGGGAGCAGAGGCGCTATGTGTACCCCTAACAACAATATTCAATACATCTATCGAAACAGGGAGATTGCCTGAGGCATGGAAGACAGCAAATGTAGTCCCAATCTTTAAAAAAGGAGACAGACATGAAGCATTAAACTACAGACCAGTGTCACTGACATGTATAGTATGCAAAATCATGGAGAAGATTATCAGGAGAAGAGTGGTGGAACACCTAGAAAGGAATGATCTCATCAACAGCAGCCAGCATGGTTTCAGGGACGGGAAATCCTGTGTCACAAACCTACTGGAGTTCTATGACATGGTGACAGCAGTAAGACAAGAGAGGGGTGGGTGGATTGCATTTTCTTGGACTGCAAGAAGGCGTTTGACACAGTTCCACACAAGAGATTGGTGCAAAAACTGGAGGACCAAGCAGGGATAACAGGGAAGGCACTACAATGGATCAGGGAATACTTGTCAGGAAGACAGCAGCGAGTCATGGTACGTGGCGAGGTGTCAGAGTGGGCACCTGTGACCAGCGGGGTCCCGCAGGGGTCAGTCCTAGGACCAGTGCTGTTTCTGGTATTTGTGAACGACATGACGGAAGGAATAGACTCTGAGGTGTCCCTGTTTGCAGATGACGTGAAGTTGATGAGAAGAATACACTCGATCGAAGACCAGGCAGAACTACAAAGGGATCTGGACAGGCTGCAGAACTGGTCCAGCAATTGGCTCCTGGAGTTCAATCCCACCAAGTGCAAAGTCATGAAGATTGGGGAAGGGCAAAGAAGGCCGCAGACGGAGTACAGTCTAGGGGGTCAGAGACTACAAACCTCACTCAAGGAAAAAGATCTTGGGGTGAGTATAACACCAGGCACATCTCCTGAAGCGCACATCAACCAAATAACTGCTGCAGCATATGGGCGCCTAGCAAACCTCAGAACAGCATTCCGACATCTTAATAAGGAATCGTTCAGGACCCTGTACACCGTATACGTTAGGCCCATATTGGAGTATGCGGCACCAGTTTGGAACCCACACCTAGCCAAGCACGTAAAGAAACTAGAGAAAGTGCAAAGGTTTGCAACAAGACTAGTCCCAGAGCTAAGAGGTATGTCCTACGAGGAGAGGTTAAGGGAAATCAACCTGACGACACTGGAGGACAGGAGAGATAGGGGGGACATGATAACGACATACAAAATACTGAGAGGAATTGACAAGGTGGACAAAAACAGGATGTTCCAGAGATTGGACACAGTAACAAGGGGACACAGTTGGAAGCTAAAGACACAGATGAATCACAGGGATGTTAGGAAGTATTTCTTCAGCCACAGAGTAGTCAGTAAGTGGAATAGTTTGGGAAGCGATGTAGTGGAGGCAGGATCCATACATAGCTTTAAGCAGAGGTACGATAAAGCTCACGGCTCAGGGAGAGTGACCTAGTAGCGATCAGTGAAGAGGCGGGGCCAGGAGCTCGGACTCGACCCCCGCAACCTCAACTAGGTGAGTACAACTAGGTGAGTACACACACACACACACATACACACACACACACACACACACACACACACGAGGATGAGGCAGGACTGCAAAGAGACCTGGACAGGCTGGACATGTGGTCCAGCAACTGGCTTCTAGAATTCAATCCAGCCAAATGCAAAGTCATGAAGATTGGGGAGGGGCAAAGAAGACCGCAGACAGAGTATAGGCTAGGTGGACAAAGACTACAGACCTCACTCAGGGAGAAAGACCTTGGGGTGACCATAACACCGAGCACATCACCGGAGGCACACATCAACCAAATAACCGCTGCAGCATACGGGCGCCTGGCAAACCTGAGAATAGCGTTCCGATACCTTAATAAGGAATTGTTCAAGACACTGTACACTGTGTATGTTAGGCCCATACTGGAGTATGCAGCACCAGTCTGGAACCCACACCTGGTCAAGCACGTCAAGAAGTTAGAGAAAGTACAAAGGTTTGCAACAAGGCTAGTCCCAGAGCTCAAGGGAATGTCGTACAAGGAAAGGCTAAGGGAAATCGGACTGACGACACTGGAGGACAGAAGGGTCAGGGGAGACATGATAACGACATACAAGATACTGTGGGGAATAGACAAGGTGGACAGAGATAGGATGTTCCAGAGAGGGGACACAGGGACAAGGGGTCACAATTGGAAGCTGAAGACTCAGACGAGTCACAGGGACGTTAGGAAGTATTTCTTCAGTCATAGAGTTGTCAGCAAGTGGAATAGCCTAGCAAGTGAAGTAGTGGAGGCAGGAACCATACATAGTTTTAAGAAGAGGTATGACAAAGCTCTGGAAGCAGAGAGAGAGAGGATCCAGTAGCGATCAGTGAAGAGGCAGGGCCAGGAGCTGAGTCTCGACCCCTGCAACCACAATTAGGTGAGTACACACACACGCACACAGATAAGGAGGGAGGCCCAGCGACAGTATGAAAACGACATAGCATCGAAAGTCAAATCTGACCCGAAACTGCTGTATAGCCACATTAGGAGGAAGACAACAGTCAAGGACCAGGTGATAAGGCTGAGGAAAGAAGGTGGAGAACTCACAAGAAACGATCAAGAGGTATGTGAGGAGCTCAACACGAGATTTAAGGAAGTATTTACAGTAGAGACAGGAAGGACTCTGGGGGGACAGACCAGATGGGGACACCAGCAAGGAATACACCAACAAGTGTTGGACGACATACATACAGATGAGGAGGAGGTGAAGAAACTGCTAAGGGACATCGATACCTCAAAGGCAATGGGACTGGACATCTCCCCATGGGTCCTTAGAGAGGGAGCAGATATGTTGTGTGTGCCACTTACCACAATCTTCAACACGTCCCTGGAAACTGGGCAACTACCTGAGGTATGGAAAACAGAAAATGTAGTTCCCATTTTTAAAAAAAGTAGACAGAAAGGAGGCACTAAACTATAGACCTGTGTCATTGACGTGTATAGTATGCAAAGTTATGGAGAAGATTATCAGGAGAGTGGTGGAGCACCTGGAACGGAACAAGAGTATAAATGCCAACCAGCACGGATTCATGGAAGGCAAATCCTGTGTCACAAACCTTCTGGAGTTTTATGATAAAATAACAGAAGTAAGACACGAGAGAGAGGGGTGGGTTGATTGCATATTCTTGGACTGCAAGAAGGCCTTTGACACAGTTCCTCACAAGAGATTAGTGCAGAAGCTAGAGCATCAGGCGCATATAACAGGAAGGGCACTGCAATGGATCAGAGAATACCTGACAGAGGCTACAACGAGTCATGGTACGTAATGATGTATCACAGTGGGCACCTGTGATGAGCGGGGTCCCACAGACGTCGGTCCTAGGACCAGTGCTATTTTTGGTATATGTGAACGACATGATGGAAGAGTTAGACTCAGAAGTGTCCCCATTTGCAGATGATGTGAAGATAATTAGGAGAATTAAATCTGATGAGGACCAGGCAGGACTTCCAAGAGACCTGGACAGACTGGACACCTGGTCCAGCAAATGGCTTCTCGAATTTAATCCTGCCAAATGCAAAGTCATGAAGATAGGGGATGGGCACAGTAGACCACAGAGTATAGGCTAGGTGGCCAAAGACTGCAAACCTCACTCAAGGAGAAAGATCTTGGGGTGAGTATAACACCGAGCATGTCTCAGGAAGCACACATCAATCAGATAACTGCTGCAGCATATGGGCGCCTGGCAAACCTGAGAACAGCATTCCGATACCTTAGTAAGGAATCGTTCAAGACACTGTACACCGTGTATGTCAGGCCCATACTGGAGTATGCAGCACCTGTTTGGAACCCGCACTTGATAAAGCACGTCATGAAACTAGAGAAAGTACAAAGGTTTGCGACAAGGTTAGTTCCAGAGCTAAGGGGAATGTCCTATGAAGAAAGATTAAGGGAAATCGGCCTGACGACACTGGAGGACAGGAGGGTCAGGGGAGACATGATAACGACATATAAAATACTGCGTGGAATAGACAAGGTGGACAAAGACAGGATGTTCCAGGGAGGGGACACAGAAACAAGAGGCCACAATTGAGAGTTGAAGACACAAATGAGTCAGAGAGATATTAGGAAGTATTTCTTCAGTCATAGAGTTGTCAGGCAGTGGAATAGCCTAGAAAATGACGTAGTGGAGGCAGGAACCATACACAGTTTTAAGACGAGGTTTGATAAAGCTCATGGAGCGGGGAGAGAGAGGGCCCAGTAGCAACCGGTGAAGAGGCAGGGCCAGGAACTATGACTCGACCCCTGCAACCACAAATAGGCGAGTACACACACAGCATCACCGGACATCATAGCTCTCACAGAAACCAAGTTTACAGGTATGATAACAGATGCCATCTTTCCAATGGGATACCAGGTCCTGAGGAAAGACAGAGGGAACACGGGGGGTGGACGAGTGGCACTGCTGATCAAAAACCGATGGAATTTTGATGAGCTGGAGAGACGAGACAGCAGAGAAGCTAGCGATTACATAGGCATGCTTCACTCTGGAGGTCCCAAAGTGGTAATTTCAATGATGTATAACCCACCACAGAACAGCAGGAGGCCAAGGCAAGAGTATGATGAGAGCAATAGAGCGATGGTTGACACACTGGCTGCAGTGACCAGAAGAGCTCATTCATGCAGGGCAAGGCTCCTGATCATGGGTGACTTTAACCACAAGGAAATCGATTGGGAGAACTTGGAGCCACATGGGGGCCAAGATACATGGAGGGCTAAGATGATGGAGGTGGTACTGGAAAACTTCATGTACCAACATGTAAGGGACACTACAAGAGAGCGAGGAGAGGATGAACCAGCAAGACTGGACCTAGTATTCACCTTCAGTAGTGCAGGTATTGAGGACATTACATACGAAAGACCCCTTTGGGCCAGCGATCATGTGGTTTTAAGCTTCGAATATACAGTAGAGCTACAAGTGGAGGGGGAAGCAGGAAAGCCAGGACGAATGAAGCCAAACTACAAGAAAGGAGACTACATGGGAATGAGAAACCTCCTGAACGGGTTAGTTCCGGAGCTAAGGGGAATGTCCTATGAAGAAAGGTTAAGCGAAATCGCCCTGACGACACTGGAGGACAGGAAGGTCAGGGGAGACATGATAATGACATATAAAATACTGCGTGGAATAGACAAGGTGGACAAAGACAGGATGTTCCAGGGAGGGGACACAGAAACAAGGGGTTGCAATTGGAAGATGAAGACTGAGATGAATCAAAAGGATGTTAGGAAATATTTCTTCAGTCATAGAGTAGTCAGGAAGTGGAATAGCCTAGCAAGTGACGTAGTGGAGGCGGGACCCATACATAGTTTTAAGACGAGGTTTGATAAAGCTCATGGAGCAGGGAGAGAGAGGACCCAGTAGCAACCAGTGAAGAGGCGGGACCAGGAGCTAAGACTCGACCGCTGCAATCACAAATAGGTGAGTACACACACACACACACAGGAAACAGAAGTGAGGCACTAAACTACAGACCTGTGTCTCTGACATGTATTGTGTGCAAAGTCATGGAGAAGATTATCAGGAGGAGAGTGGTGGAACACCTGGAACGGAACAAGATTATAAATGAAAACCAGCATGGGTTCATGGAAGGCAAATCCTGTGTCACAAACCTTCTGGAGTTTTTTGACAAGGTAACAGAAGACACGAGAGAGAGGGGTGGGTTGACTGCATTTTCCTAGACTACAGGAAGGCCTTTGACACAGTTCCCCAAAAGAGATTAGTGCAGAAGCTGGAGGATCAGGCACATATAACAGGGAGGGCACTGCAATGGATCAGGAAATACCTGAGGGAGGCAACAACTAGTCATGGTACGTGAAGAGGTATTCATTTCTTACTCTACGACTGCTCTCCTTATTCTCCTGGGTCCTTTGCCTTCTATATTTCTTCAATTCCCTAGCACACTTGGTTTTTGCCTCCCTGCACCTTTGGGTGAACCATGGGCTCATCCTGGGTTTTTCATTATTCCTGTTACCCTTGGGTACAAACCTCTCCTCAGCCTCCTTGCACATTGTTGCTACATATTCCATCATCTCATTAACTGGCTTCCCTGCCAGTTCTCAGTCCCACTGAACCCCGTTCAGGAAGTTCCTCATTCCCGTGTAGTCTCCTTTCTTGAAGTTTGGCTTCATCCGTCCTGGCCTTCCTGCTTCCCCCTCCACTTTTAGCTCTACTGTGTATTCTAATTATTATTATTATAATCAAGGGGGAAGCGCTAAACCCGGAGGATTATACAGTGCCTGGGGAGGGGATGTGGAAGGCATTCAGGCTTAATTCGGGGAACTGGAGCACAGATCCAATTCCCTAAATCAAGAGCCCCTCACCAACATCAAGGAACCTTCCTTGAGGGGTGTGTATTCAAAGCTTAAAACTACATGATCGCTGGCCCAAAGGGGTCTTTCGTATGTAATGTCCTCAATATCTGCACTACTCAAGGTGAATACTAGGTCCAGTCTTGCTGGTTCATCCTCTCCTCGCTCTCTTGTAGTGTCCCTTACGTGTTGGTACATGAAGTTTTCCAGTACCACTTCCATCATCTTAGCCCTCAATGTATCTTGGCCCCCATGTGGGTCCAAGTTCTCCCAATCGATTTCCTTGTGGTTAAAGTAACCCATGATCAGGAGCTTTGCCCTCCATGCATGAGCTCTTCTGGCCACTGCAGCCAGTGTACTCACCTAGTTGAGGTTGCGGGGGTCGAGTCCGAGCTCCTGGCCCCGCCTCTTCACTGATCGCTACTAGGTCACTCTCCCTGAACCGTGAGCTTTATCATACCTCTGCTTAAAGCTATGTATGGATCCTGCCTCCACTACATCGCTTCCCAAACTATTCCACTTACTGACTACTCTGTGGCTGAAGAAATACATCCTAACATCCCTGTGATTCATCTGTGTCTTCAACTTCCAACAGTGTCCCCTTGTTACTGTGTCCAATCTCTGGAACATCCTGTCTTTGTCCACCTTGTCAATTCCTCTCAGTATTTTGTATGTCGTTATCATGTCCCCCCTATCTCTCCTGTCCTCCAGTGTCGTCAGGTTGATTTCCCTTAACCTCTCCTCGTAGGACATACCTCTTAGCTCTGGGACTAGTCTTGTTGCAAACCTTTGCACTTTCTCTAGTTTCTTTACGTGCTTGGCTAGGTGTGGGTTCCAAACTGGTGCCGCATACTCCAATATGGGCCTAACGTACACGGTGTACAGGGTCCTGAACGATTCCTTATTAAGATGTCGGAATGCTGTTCTGAGGTTTGCTAGGCACCCATATGCTGCAGCAGTTATTTGGTTGATGTGCGCTTCAGGAGATGTGCCTGGTGTTATACTCATCCCAAGATCTTTTTCCTTGAGTGAGGTTTGTAGTCTCTGGCCCCCTAGACTGTACTCCGTCTGCGGTCTTCTTTGCCCTTCCCCAATCTTCATGACTTTGCACTTGGTGGGATTGAACTCCAGGAGCCAATTGCTGGACCAGGTCTGCAGCCTGTCCAGATCCCTCTGTAGTTCTGCCTGGTCTTTGATCGAGTGAATTCTTCTCATCAACTTCACGTCATCTGCAAACAGGGACACCTCAGAGTCTAGTCCTTCCGTCACGTCGTTCACAAATACCAGAAACAGCACTGGTCCTAGGACTGACCCCTGTGGGACCCCGCTGGTCACAGGTGCCCACTCTGACACCTCGCCACGTACCATGACTCGCTGCTGTCTTCCCGACAAGTATTCCCTGATCCATTGTAGTGCCTTCCCTGTTATCCCTGCTTGGTCCTCCAGTTTTTGCACCAATCTCTTGTGTGGAACTGTGTCAAACGCCTTCTTGCAGTCCAAGAATATGCAATCCACCCACCCCTCTCTCTCTTGTCTTACTGCTGTCACTATGTCATAGAACTCCAGTAGGTTTGTGACACAGGATTTCCCGTCCCTGAAACTATGTTGGCTGCTGTTGATGAGATCATTCCTTTCTAGGTGTTCCACCACTCTTCCCCTGATAATCATCTCCATGATTTTGCATACTATACATGTCAGTGACACTGGTCTGTAGTTTAGTGCTTCATGTCTGTCTCCTTTCTTAAAGATTGGGACTACATTTGCTGTCTTCCATTCCTCAGGCAATCTCCCTGTTTCGATAGATGTATTGAATATTGTTGTTAGGGGTACACATAGTGCCTCTGCTCCCTCTCTCAATACCCATGGGGAGATGTTATCTGGCCCCATTGCCTTTGAGGTATCTAGCTCACTCAGAAGCCTCTTCACTTCTTCCTCGGTTGTGTGCACTGTGTCAACCATCTCTCTCTTGCGCTCATCATACTCTTCCCTTGGCCTCCTGCTGTTTTGTGGTGGGTTATACATCATTGAAATTACCACTTTGGGACCTCCAGAGTGAAGCGTGCCTATGTAATCGCTTGCTTCTCCGCTGTCTCGTCTCTCCAGCTCATCAAAATTCCATCGGTTTTTGATCAGCAGTGCCACTCGTCCACCCCCCCCCCCCCCGTGTTTCCTCTGTCTTTTCTCAGGATCTGGTATCCCATTGGAAAGATGGCATCTGTTATCATACCTGTAAGCTTGGTTTCTGTGAGAGCTATGACGTCCGGTGATGCCGTGTGTGTACTCACCTAGTTGTACTCACCTAGTTGAGGTTGTGGGGGTCGAGTCCGAGCTCCTGGCCCCGCCTCTTCACTGATCGCTACTAGGTCACTCTCCCTGAACCGTGAGCTTTATCATACCTCTGCTTAAAGCTATGTATGGATCCTGCCTCCACTACATCGCTTCCCAAACTATTCCACTTACTGACTACTCTGTGGCTGAAGAAATACTTCCTAACATCCCTATGATTCATCTGTGTGACTCATCTGGGTCTTCAACCTCCAATTGTGGCCCTTTGTTTCTGTGTCCCCTCTCTGGAACATCCTGTCTGTCCACCTTGTCTATTCCATGCAGTATTTTGTATGTCGTTATCATGTGTCCCCTAACCCTCCTGTCCTCCATTGTCGTCAGGCCGATTTCCCTTAACCTTTCTTCATAGGACATTCCCCTTAGCTCTGGAACTAAGCTTGTTACAAACCTTTGCACTTTCTGTAATTTCTTGACGTGCTTGATCAAGTGTGGGTTCCAAACAGGTGCTGCATACTCCAGTATGGGCCTACATACACGGTGTACAGTGTCTTGAACGATTCCTTACTAAGGTATCGGAATGCTGTTCTCAGGTTTGCCAGGTGTCCATATGATGCAGCAGTTATCTGGTTGTGTGCTTCCGGAGACGTGCTCGGTGTTATACTCACCCCAAGATCTTTCTCCTTGAGCGAGGTTTGCGGTCATTGGCCATCTAGCCTATACTCCCTCTGCGGTCTTCTTTGCTCTTCCCCGATCTTCAGGACTTTGCATTTGGCAGGGTTAAATTCGAGAAGCTAGTTGCTGGACCAGGTGTCCAGTCTGTCCACTGGAGGGATGTGGGTGGCCTTACTGTTATGTAGAAGGCCAATATTGTCAAAGTCCACACTTGGATCCACTTCGAGGACAGCGTGAAACAATCTTTTATGCCACAAGACGGGCAGAAAGCAGCAACTTCACTCTGGCTGTACCCTTCTCCAGAACATCAGTCCATCTGAGATCATACACACCCAGGATGACCCGAGTATGGAACACATTCATACAGCATAATGATGTCAACAAGATAAAGTCAGTTGATCAATGAAAATGCTGGCCCACATTATTAATATAATCAAAAAAGAAGCGCTAAGCCACAAGGGCTATACAGCGCTGCAGGGTAGGGAAGGAAGCAAGGGAATTGGATGGCAGAAGGGAGGGGGGATGATCAGCAGGTTACAGAAAACAGCGGGGCAGGGGATAGTACAGGGGTAGAGGGTAGCAAGAGATTGAAGTAGAAAGGGTTGAAAGTATCAGAATTTGTGAAGTAAGTCAGTCGTTGTCAAAAAGTCAATGAGAGAGTCCGGATGAAAGGTGGGTCCATCAGCGAGAAGGGAAGGTAAAGAGAGAGCAGCGGAGCGAAGACGACGACAGAGGTAAATTCTGCGTGCTCGTTGATAAAGTGGGCAGTCCAACAGAATGTGGCTGACTGATAATGGAGCTTGGCAATTCTCACAGAGAGGAGCAAGACGCCTCTCCATGAGATATCCATGAGTAAGACGAGTATGGCCAATGCGAAGACGGGAGAGAGTAGTCTCCCAACCTCGACACTGGTGATAAGAAGACGGCCAGTAACCTATACTCGGTTTAATAGACTGAAGTTTGTTGCCGAGCATAGTAGACCAACGTTGTTGCCAACGGGTGTGAAGGTGGGAAGATATTACAGCAAAATAGTCCGTAAATGGAATACCTCTATAAGAAACTGGTAGGTCATGTACTGCTGACCGCGCAGCAGTGTCTGCCTGTTCATTGCCCTGTACGTCAACATGACCAGGGACCCAACAAAAAACAATATCTTTATGCTTGGTAAAGATGCGGCGTAGCCAAAGTTGGATACGGAGGACTAAGGGGTGAGGTGTATCAAATTTTTGTATAGCCTGTAAAGCACTAAGGGAGTCTGAGACAACCACAAATGATGACACAGGCATAGATGCAATACGGATAAGTGCTGTAAGGATGGCATATAATTCAGCAGTAAAAATACTAGCCGAAGATAGTAAATGCCCTTGTATGACGCTGTCCGGAAACACTGCTGCGAATCCTACGCCGTCAGAAGACTTAGAGCCATCTGTGTACACAGCAATGGCATGAGAATGAGAGTGAAAGTGGTCAAGAAAAAGAGAGCGGGAAGCGACCGTAGACAGTTGGGCTTTCGAGCAAGGGAGGGAGAAAGAACAGACTCGAACAGCTGGAACTTCCCAGGGGGGTAGGGAAAAGTTAGATGCTACATGTACATAGAAAGGTGGTAGTTGAAGAGAAGACAAGAGCGAATGAAGGCGAAGAGAGAAGGGACGGAGTAAACAGGGGCGGCGAACAAATAAAGAATGTCTACTAATATCAGTGACCATTCTATAAATGGAAGGATTGCGGAGATCATGAGAGCGTACATAGTAGCGCAGGCAATGGGCATCACGGCGATCGGATAAGGATGGAACGTTCGCTTCTGCATTGCTGGCCCACAGATGGCTCCAACTTCATCCTGTTCTCTACTTGTATGTCTCATAACAATAAAAATGCTTTCAAATGAGCTGATGTAGGTAACAGCTCTTAGCTTGCCAATAAAGTTAGGAATCCTTAACCTGTAAATTGCTTGCCAATAAAGCTAGGGATCCTTAACCTAACCTTGTCAAACCCTGTGTAAAAAAGAGAGAGAGAGAGAGAGAGAGAGAGAGAGAGAGAGAGAGAGAGAGAGAGAGAGAGAGAGAGAGAGAGAGAGATAATGAGAGTGAGTGGAGGTAGAGTATGTAAGGCACAATTCTAAGCATGAAAGGAATGATACAATGAATCATGATCTGAGGAAAGGCACCTTATTTGAAGGTAGTAATAGCTGATATCATGTTACACGGCGGTCACCTGTCGAATGTCTTCCAGCACAAGCTATGGTAAAGATCCACACACAAAGATCAGTTTCCATAAGGAAGAACATAGGCTAATCCATTGATACCATTAGGAACAAAGTCATGGCGAGTTCAGACCCCCCCCTCCCTGCATCCACGCTGTACAGTAGGGGCAAAAGCATTTATTTGCATGAACACAGAGGCAACATAAAGCAGCTGGCAATGCAACTGAGCTACCTTAACCACATACAGTGGTGAGCATGACTAAACATTACTGTATGAGCTTTGTGGGTTTAGCATTTTGTTATTATAATAACTAAGTTTTATAAAGTTTTTCTTCTTCTCTTTCTTAGTAAATGTTTACAGGAGAAGGAGTTACAAGCCCATTGCTCCCGGCATTTTAGTCGCCTCATACGACACGCATGGTTTACGGAGGAAAGATTCTTTACCACTTCCCCATGGACAATAGAAGAAATAAAGAACAAGAGCTATTTAGAAAAAGGAGAAAATTATTATTATAATAATCAAAAAGAAGCGCTAAGCCACAAGGGCTATACAGCGCTGCAGGGTAGGGAAGGAAGCGAGGGTATTGGGCAGCAGAAAGGGGGAGGGATGATCAGTAGGTTACAGAAAACAGCGGGGCAGGGGATAGTGCAGGGGTAGAGGGTAGCAAGAGATTTAAGTAGAAAGGGCTGAAGGTATCAGAGTTTGTGAAGTCAGTTGTCAAAAAGTCAATGAGAGAGTCCGGATGAAAGGTGGGTCCATCAGCGAGAAGAGAAGGTAAAGAGAGAGCAGTGGAGCGAAGACGACGACGGAGGTAAATTCTGCATGCTCGTTGATAAAGTGGGCAGTCCAACAGAATGTGGCTGACTGGTAATGGAGCCTGGCAATTCTCAGAGAGGAGCAGGGCGCCTCTCCATGAGATATCCATGAGTAAGACGAGTATGGCCAATGCAAAGACGGGAGAGAGTAGTCTCCCAACCTCGACACCGGTGACAAGAAGACGGCCAGTAACCTATACTCGGTTTAATAGATTGAAGTTTGTTACCGAGCATAGTAGACCAACGTTGTTGCCAACAGGTGTGAAGGTGGGTAGCTACTGCAGCAAAACAGTCCGTAAATGGAATACCTCTAAATGAAACTGGTAGGTCATCTACTGCTGACCGCGCAGCAGTGTCTGCCTGTTCATTGCCCTGCACATCAACATGACCAGTGACCCAACAAAAAACAATATCTTTATGCTTGGTAAAGATGCGGCATAGCCAAAGTTGGATACGGAGGACTAAGGGGTGAGGTGTATCAAATTTCTGTATAGCCTGTAAAGCACTATGGGAGTCTGAGACTACCACAAATGATGACACAGGCATAGATGCAATACGGATAAGTGCTGCAAGAATGGCATACAATTCAGCAGTAAAAATACTAGCCGAAGATAGTAAATGCCCTCGTACGACGCTGTCCGGAAACACTGCTGCGAATCCTATGCCATCAGAAGACTTAGAGCCATCTGTGTACACAGCAATGGCATGAGAATGAGAGTGGAAGTGGTCAAGAAAAAGAGAGCGGGAAGCGACCGTAGACAGTTGGGCTTTCGAGCAAGGGAGAGAGAAAGAACAGACTCGAACAGCTGGAACTTCCCAGGGGGGTAGGGAAAAGTGAGATGCTACACGAATATAGAAAGGTGGTAATTGAAGAGAAGACAAGAGCGAATGAAGGCAAAGAGAGAAGGGACGGAGTAAACAGGGGCGGCGAACAAAAAAAGAATGTCTACTAATATCGGTGACCATTCTATAAATGGAAGGATTGCGGAGGTCATGAGAGAGTTCATAGTAGCGAAGGCAATGGGCATCACAGCGATTGGATAAGGATGGAACGTTCACTTCTACATAGAGGCTCTCAACAGGAAAAGGGCGAAAAGCACCAAGGCATAAACGTAATCCTCGGTGATGAATGAGGTTAAGGCTAGAGAGAGTAGCAGGAGAGGCCGCTGAATAGATCTGGTCACCATAATCAAGTTTCGATAAAATGAGGGTGGAATGTAGGCGAAGGAGAGTTCGACGATCAGCTCCCCATGAAAGATGAGCAAGGGTTTTAAGAAGGTTCAGCCGGCTGTGACAAGTTGCCTTCAGAGAGGTAATGTGAGGTTTCCAGGATAACCTACGGTCAAAGAGGAGGCCCAGAAACTTGACTATCACGTTCAGGGATACGGGAGCCATAGAGGTACAAAGGATGATCGGAGATCACAGAGCATCTAGTGAAAGTAATTTGGCGAGTTTTGGTGCTGGAACATTTAAACCCGTGTGTGGTGGCCCAATTGGAAACACGGTCGACCGCATGCTGGAGAGAAACTGTAATGAGGTGACAGTCAGCGCCTGCACAGGCAATAGCGAAATCATCAACATAGAGTGATGACCAAATATTTTATGGAAGACTAGAGACCAAATCATTTATAGCAAGGAGAAAAAGTGTTGTGCTCAGAACACATCCCTGGGGGACACCTTCAGCTTGGATAAAGTCCGGGGAGAGCACATTATTAACCCGAACACGGAAATGCCTGTCAGTTAAAAAGTTCTTAAGGAAGGATGGTATTATTATTATTATAATCAAAAAGAAGCGCTAAGCCACAAGGGCTATACAGTGCTGCAGGGTAGGGAAGGGAGCGAGGGTAGTGGGCGGCAGAAGGGAGGAGGGATGATCAGTAGGTTACAGAAAACAGCGGGGCAGGGGATAGTACGGGGGTAGAGGGTAGCAAGAGATTGAGGTAGAAAGGGCTGAAGGAATCAGAATTTGTGAAGTAAGTCAGTTGTTGTCAAAAAGTCAATGAGAGAGTCCGGATGAAAGGTGGGTCCATCAGCGAGAAGGGAAGGTAAAGAGAGAGCAGCCGAGCGAAGACGACGACGGAGGTAAATTCTGCGTGCTCGTTGATAAAGTGAGCAGTCCAACAGAATGTGGCTGACTGATAATGGAGCCTGGGAATTCTCAGAGAGGAGCAGGGCGCCTCTCCATGAGATATCCATGAGTAAGACGAGTATGGCCAATGCGAAGACGGGAGAGAGTAGTCTCCCAACCTCGACACTGGTGATAAGAAGACGGCCAGTAACCTATACTCGGTTTAATGGATTGAAGTTTGTTACCAAGCACAGTAGACCAACGTTGTTGCCAACGGGTGTTAAGGTGGGAAGATATTGCAGCAAAACAGTCCGTAAATGGAATACCTCTATATGAAACTGGTAGGTCATGTGCTGCTGACCGCGCAGCAGTGTCTGCCTGTTCATTGCCCTGTACGTCAACATGGCCAGGGACCCAACAAAAAACAATATCTTTATGCTTGGTAAAGATACGGCGTAGCCAAAGTTGGATACGGAGGACTAAGGGGTGAGGTGTATCAAATTTCTGTATAGCCTGTAAAGCACTAATGGAGTCTGAGACAACCACAAATGATGACACAGGCATAGATGCAATACGGATAAGTGCTGCAAGGATGGCATACAATTCAGCAGTAAAAATACTAGCCGAAGATAGTAAATGCCCTCGTACGACGCTGTCCGGAAACACTGCTGCGAATCCTATGCCGTCAGAAGACTTAGAGCCATCTGTGTACACAGCAATGGCATGAGAATGAGAGTGGAAGTGGTTAAGAAAAAGAGCGGGAAGGAACCGTAGACATTTGGGCTTTCGAGCAAGGGAGAGAGAAAGAACAGACTCGAACAGCTGGAACTTCCCAGGTGGGTAGGGAAAAGTGAGATGCTACATGAACATAGAAAGGTGGTAACTGAAGAGAAGACAAGAGTGAACAAAGGCGAAGAGAGAAGGGACGGAGTAAACAGGGGCGGCGAACAAATAAAGAATGTCTACTAATATCAGTGACCATTCTATAAATGGAAGGATTGTGGAGATCATGACAGTGTACATAGTAGCGAAGGCAATGGGCATCATGGCGATCAGATAAGGATGGAACGTTCTCTTCTGCATAGAGGCTCTCAACAGGGAAAGAGCGAAAAGCACCGAGGCATAAACGTAATCCTTGGTGATGAATGGGGTTAAGGCTAGAGAGAGTAGCAAGAGATGCCGCTGAATAGATCTGGTCACCATAATCAAGTTTCGATAAAAATGAGGGTGGAATCTAGGCGAAGGAGGGTTCGACGATCAGCTCCCCATGAAAGATGAGCAAGGGTTTTAAGAAGGTTCAGCCAGCTGTGACAAGTTGCCTTCAGAGAGGTAATGTGAAGTTTCCAGGATAACCTACGGTCAAAGAGGAGGCCCAGAAACTTGACTGTATCACGTTCAGGGATACGGGAGCCATAGAGGTACAAAGGATGATCGGAGATGACAGAGCGTCTAGTGAAAGTAATTTTGTGGGTTTCAGTGCTGGAAAATTTAAACCCATGTGTGGTGGCCCAATTGGAAACACGGTCGACTGCATGCTGGAGAGAAACTGTAATGAGGTGACAGTCAGTGCCTGCACAGGCAATAGCGAAGTCATCAACATAGAGTGATGACCAAATATTTGATGGAAGACTAGAGGCCAAATCATTAATAGCAAGGAGAAAAAGTGCTGTGCTCAGAACACATCCCTGGGGGACACCTTCAGCTTGGATAAAGTCCGGGGAGAGCACATTATTAACCCGAACACAGAAATGTCTATCAGTTAAAAAGTTCTTAAGGAAGGATGGTAGATTGCCTCGGAGGCCTAAGGAGTGGGCTTGGGCCAAAACATTATACCTCCAAGTTGTGTCATATGCCTTCTCAAGGTCAAAAAATATGGTGATAACTGAGGGGTTATTCGCAATGGCATTACGAACATACGTATCCAAGCGTAGTAACTGGTCTATGGTAGAACGTCCCTTACGAAAGCCATATTGACGAGTGGAGAGACAGTTGTGTGTCTCTAAATACCACACTAAACGTCTATTTACCAGGCGTTCCATCACTTTGCAAACTGCATTGGTAAGAGCAATGGGACGATAGTGGGAGGCTTCATGTCCCATAGTGCCTGGTTTGCGGAAAGGGAGAACAATGGCAGATTTCCACAGCTGTGGAAGAACTCCTTGTGATCAAATAAGATTGAAAATGCGTAATAGGGCTGACTGATGTAAATGTTGTAGCATATGAATATGAATGTCGTCGGGCCCAGCTGCCGATGATCGGCAAACTGAGAGTGTTGCCTCCAGTTCTTGAAGTGTAAAAGGCACATTATACTATCCTTCTCTGAGAGAAGAAAAGTCCAAGGGTGCTAAATCTGGCAGACTTTGAGGAAAGAAACGAGGGGCATAGATGGAGCCCCTGAGAAATACGGACCAGATGATTGCCAATTTCATTGGCAACATCTAGTGGGTTTGCTATATCAACACCGGCAACCCGCAGAACAGGAGCCGGGTCAGGAGAATATTTACCACTCAGTTTTCGTACTTTTTTCCAGACTGCACTCAGAGGAAGCAGAGGTGATGGTGGAGACATATTCTCGCCAGCAAGTGCGTTTAGCGTCACAGATGACACGGCGAGCGATTACACGCTTCTGCTTAAAATCAAGAAATCTCTCTGTGGTTCTTTTGTACCAGTACCTGCCCCAAGCAGCGCGTTTCAAACGTACTGCACGAGCACAAGCAGGAGACCACCAAGGCACGCATTTCTGAGAATGCCTGCCCAAAGTTTGGGGTATAGAATGAGAAGCTGTGGTTAAAACGGAGGACGAGAAGAGGTGTGAAAGCTCATCAATGGAGGATGAAGAAGGAACCTCACTAAAAACAGTTAGTTGTGAGCAGAGGTTCCAATTTGCCTGATCAAATTGCCAGCATGGGATACGAAGAGGTGGTGAATATGAAGGGGAAGTAAGAATGATTGGGAAATGATTGCTGTCATGTAAATCCGGGAGAACAGACCAGGCGAAGTCTAATGCGGCGGAGGAAGAGCAGACCGAGAGATCGATGCAAGAGAGAGTGTAAGTCCGAGGATCCAAATGGGTGTGAGAACCTGTATTTAAAACATGGAGGTGGTGGGTAGCAAGAAAAGCCTCTAACTGAATGCCACGGGAATCACAGTGAGACCCCCCCAGAGGAAATGATGGGCATTAAAATTGCCAAGTAACAGAAGCGGTGGCAGTAATGACAAAACAAGAAAGGCAATATCCAGAATAGATAATGCCCGAGAAGGAGAGAGATATAAAGAACAGAGCGTATACCACCTATGCAAGTGGATACGGGCTGCTGTGTAATGCAGTGAAGTATGAACAAATAGCTGATGGTACGGAATATCAGTGCGTAGAAGAAGGGCACTTTCATTAAAGGTCCCATCAGGAAAAGGATCTGAAGAATACAATAAATTATAGCCTGAGATGGGGGAGATAACAGCAGAGTGTAATTTTGGTTCCTGTAAGCAAACACCAACAGGGGAAAACTGGGAGAGTAACATCTGAAGCTCACCCCGATTACCCCTGAGGCCGCGTATATTCCACTGTAAATAGGCCATGATTGGCAATGATAAAGATACCTGAAATCCACAGGTAAGGGTACCTACGGACTAGAGGGGTTAGAAAAGTCCACATGCGGAGGCAGTGGAAAACGTTCAAGCAGCGAAGGAACGGTGCGCTGTGAAGAAAGGAGTTGCGCAGATGGAGTAGAGGAGAGAGAAGGAGCGGAGGGTGGATCAATGTCCATTGATGGTTTGGTCTCTGCAATATATTCAGAGATTGCTTCAAGTGTTTCAGAATTCAGAGACGTCGTATGGGAGACAATATTGGAAATGGTAGGGGGAGGATGAGTAAATATTGGAACTGTAATGGACTGTACCAAGGTAGGGGGGGGGGCGAAAGGGTGGAGGGAACTGGAGAAGCGTGGAACGGGACAGAAGAGGCAGAAACCTGGGAGGTGGCAGAAGAGGAAGAAACTTGGGAGGGAACAGGGGAGGAAGGTAGAGTACGAGGAGGAGGGTGAACCTCTACACTTGTAACAGAGCCAGTGAGAGGGGGAGAACCAGGTGGTGGAAGATGGGTAGGAGGTGTTAACGGACCTTTTTTTGACTTTTGAGAAGTAGAGGGACGATTGGGAGGAGGTGTCATACGAGATCTCGTCACTACTGAGGCTTGTGAGAGAACACGAAGAAGCGAGATCAGACTGAGACGTTGAAGTAGGGACGTCTGAGCCGAGGACAGCAAAAGAATTAGCTACAGGAGTGACTATGGGAGAGGTAACCACAGAGGTGGGTGCAGAAGATGGGATACCAGAAGTGGGGGGACGTTTTGAAACACGGGAATAAGAAACACGAGGTAGTCTCCCTTGGAGGCAGAGATGAGAAACTGCCATGGCATAAGGGAGACCTTCTGCGTCTTTGAGGTAACGGATTTCCTGCTCATTTAAGTAGACTTGGCAATGGCGGGAGTACGAAGGGTGAGCCTCATGACAATTAAGGCAAGAGGGAGGTCGATTGCAAGACGTATTAGAATGGTCATCCGCATCACAGACTGGGCATTCGGCTATAGATCTGCAATATTTTGCTGGATGGCCAAATCCCCAGCAATATCTACACCGTTGCGGTGTAAGGATCACCTTTCGAACTTGTAACCGATGTCCTGCTACATAAACTGAGGATGGGAGTTCACGGCTGTCAAAAGTTAAACGAGCCACATTGCTAGGGTATCGTCTCCGCCCGCGGACAGGAAGAACGTAAGTGTCTACCTTGAGGATTGGGAGATCTTGGAGTTCCAGCTGTTCAAGAATGTCATTGCCACATGTCTGGAAATTTTGTTGAACTATGGTATGGGGCAGAATGACGGTACCACTACAAGAATTGAGGGAATGATGTTTTTCAATAGTGACAGGAACAGTATCGATATGGGAAAGAAAAAGATCATGAGCTTGGGTAGCATTCTGTAGTGATGATGTGCATACCACTCTTAAGAGCATGAAAAGAAATATCTTTACCAACATGGCGTAGGAGTGCCTTGCCAATACTGTAGTCAGAAAGATAGGCAGTAGAGGAAGTCGGCCGTAAAGTGAAGAATTTAGTCCATTGTGCATTCTGAAACTGAACATGGAAAGGGAGTGCAGGACGTGTCAATCTTTTCTGAGAAGAACGAGAAGGTGGAGAAGTATCTTCAGCAGGTAATTGTCGTTGGCGTTTAGGCGTGGGACCAGAGTTGGTCCGACGTGGAACGGGCCGGCAATTCGAAAATTGCCGTACCGTAGAGGGAGAGGCCGGAAGCATAGTCAAAGGAGAGCAGAGGTCAAATAAATCGAAGAAGTCAGTCGAGACCTCAGTACCTGAAGCGGGTGAGGAAACAGCACCGGCAAGAGGTACAGAGGCATGAGGAGTGTCCAAAGAGTGGTCCAAAGACGAGGCGGGGTCAGAATGGGATGCGGTATCAAGAAGGTGCCAGGGGGTAGCAGGTTCATGGACTAGGGCTGCCATGGTTAGGTTACTTCTTTCTTTTTGTTTTTAAGAAGAAAAAAAGGAAAAGAAAATAAAAATAAAAAAAAAAAAGAATAAAAAAAGGGGGGACCGGGGAGGGATAGTTCCTAGGAGGAATGAAAGGGCCAGAAATCTCCCTCCGCGCCCAAGAGGACCTCAGCACCGCAAGTAGCGTAGACACAGCATGGAACCCGTGCCATACCCTACCCATCATGCCAGTAAACCAGCAATCCGGGATAGCAACCTCACATCTGTCGAGTTACCTCGGTGGACAAAAGAGAGGGCGGCCAGATATCCGCAACAAAGCATACCTCCTTCGGCCACCACCCGCGGAATCCAAAAGGTGGCTTCCAGAGATACACCCGTCGCCCGAGAGACACCCAAAGCCACCCTCCGGGATACCGGAGAGGGATCGGGACATCCCCAGGCAATCCAGATTCCACGGCAAACTACGCCACCGCCAAGAACCTCAACGGAATGGAATGGACCCCGGTACCCTTTCCCCTACCAAAGAACTAGCGTTCCTGTGGGAAAAAATCCCAAAGGCCAAAAGGAAGGGCAAAAGGGAGGGGTGGGGAGGAGGATGGGATAGGGAAGGGGGGATTGGGGGGTAATTAGGTTCGGTCTGAGGAAGGAGACCGACAGGTCTAATTCCTCAGACCAAGAGCCTCTTCACCACAACAAGGAGCCCCCCTTGAAGAGGAGAAAAAGGAGAAAAACCTAGATGTATGTATACATATATATGCATGTGCATGTCTGTGAAGTGTGACCAAAGTGTAAGTAGGAATAGCCAGATATCTCTGTTATCTAGCGTGTTTATGAGACAGAAAAAGACACCAGCAATCCTACCATCATGTAAAACAGTTACAGGTTTCTGTTTCACAGTCATCTGGCAGGACGGTAGTACTTCCCTGGGTGGTTGCTGTGTAGCAACCTACTACAGCGAGGAGAAGGCTGGAGGCAGTGGAGATGTCATGTCTGAGGGCAATGTGTGGTGTGAATATAATGCAGAGAATTCGTAGTTTGGAAGTTAGGAGGAGGTGCGGGATTGCCAAAACTGTTGTCCTTGAGGTGGTTCGGACATGTAGAGAGAATGGAGCGAAACAGAATGACTTCAAGAGTGTATCAGTCTGTAGTGGAAGGAAGGCGGGGTAGGGGTCGGCCTAGGAAAGGTTGGAGGGAGGGGGTAAAAGAGGTTTTGTGTGCGAGGGGCTTGGACTTCCAGCGGGCATGCGTGAGCGTGTTTGATAGGAGTGAATGAAGACAAATGGTTTTTAATACTTGACGTGCTGTTGGAGTGTGAGCAAAGTAACATTTATGAAGGGATTCAGAGAAACCGGCAGGCCAGACTTGAGTCCTGGAGATGGGAAGTACAGTGCCTGCACTCTGAAGGAGGGGTGTTAATGTTGCAGTTTAAAAAAACTATCTTGTAAAGCACCCTTCTGGCAAGACAGTGATGGAGTGAATGATGGTGAAAGTTTTTCTCTTTCAGGCCACCCTGCCTTGGTGGGAATCGGCCAGTGTGATAATAAAAATATTTTTTTATTATAATAAAAATAATAAAATAACTAAGTGCTAAATGATTATAATAATGACTGAGCATTGTGGTTCCCATGTGGTGCCCCATGGCCTGGTGGCTGAAGCTCTCATTTCACACAGTGAGAGTCCGGGTTCAATTCCCAGCGAGGGTAGAAACATTGGGCGTGTTTCTTTCCACCAGTTGTCTATGTTCCCCATCAGTAACATGAGTACCTGGGAGTTAGGTAACTGGTGTGGGTCGCATCCTGGGACAAAACTGCCCTAATTTGCCGGAAACGCTCTGCATAACAAGCGGCTTTCTATGTAGTAGTATGTCATTGATGTCAGCTATGACATCAATGTAAATGTACCTGTGGGAATAAAGATACATGTATTATTATATTATTATTATGTCTATTGAACAAGTAATGCTTTAACTGTTCATTGGATTCTGTTTTGTGAATTAGTATCTTTAATTGAAAGTACTACATTAAGTTTTGCTTAGGTTGAAAGTGAGGTTTGGAATGAATTCTATAAAATATCATTTACTAAATGATAATTTGGCAAGGCATCCTAAGGTATTGCTTTACTTGTACTAGTTCTCGAGGTACCTCTTTTCTCTAATAAGTACAGTGGAACCTCAGTACTTGAACAGCTCCCTACTCGAACAGTTTGGTAATCGAATGCTTTGTTCAGTAAAAAAAAAAATCGTTCGGTAGTCGACCGTTTGCTCAGCACTCGACCAAACAAACACGACCTGCCAGAACTTTGCTGTAGCATTTTTTTTTTATATTATTTGTATAAGTAAGTCACCATGGGGCCTACAAAGATTAGGGATAACAGCCAACCAAAAAGAAATTTGGTTGGGAAAAATTCGCTCGGTACTCGAACAGATCAGCACTTGAATAGCCTTCTGGAAGGAATTAAGTTTGAATACCGAGGTTCCACTGTATATTTCAGTGGAGGAAACTCCTTCTAGGGGGTACCTTGAGGCTAGTGAAAGGTTCTTGATCAAGAAATTGGAGCTAATCTTTGTTATTAAACTCTACTTTAAACCCTCCCCTAAAACTACTTCTAGACAATTACAACAGAATGCACAGGCACAATACAAGGCATAAGGCACTTTTCAACATCCCTCGAGTAAGTCTCTCACTATGCAGGAACGCTATGCACATAAATTATTATTATAATCAAAAAGAAGCGCTAAGCCACAAGGACTATACAGCGCTGCAGGGCAGGAAGGAAGCGAGGGCATCAGGTGGCAAAAGGGAGATGGATGAGCAACAGGTTACGGATAACAGCGGGGCAGTGGATGGTGAAAGGGTAAAGGGCAGCAAGAGACTGAACCAGAAAGGGCTGAGGGGAGTGCGAAAAGTATCATCAGAGTTTGTGGAGTAAATCAGTCGTTGTCAAGAAGTCAATGAGAGAGTCAGGATTAAAGGAGGGTCCATCAGCAAGAAGGGAAGGTAAAGAGAGAGTAGGAGAACGAAGACGACGTTGGAGGTAAATTCTGCGTGCTCGTTGGTAGAGAGGGCAGTCTAACAGAATGTGGCTAATCGATACTGGAACTTGACACTGCTCACAGAGAGGAACAGGGTGCCTCTCCATGAGATACCCATGAGTAAGACGAGTGTGGCCAATGCGAAGGCGGGAGAGAGTGGTCTCCCAACCTCGGCACTGATGACAAGAAGACGGCCAGTAACCTATGCTCGGTTTAATAGAATGAAGTTTGTTACCGAGCAGAGTTGACCAACGTTGTTGCCAACGGGTGCGAAGGTGGGTAGCTATTGCAGCAAAATAGTCCAGAAATGGAACACCTCGATAGGAAATTGGTAGGTCATATACTGCTGACCGCGCAGCAGTGTCTGCCTGTTCATTGCCCTGTACGTCGACATGACCAGGGACCCAACAAAAAACAATATCTTTATGTTTGGTAGAGATACGGCGTAGCCAAAGTTGGATACGGAGAACTAGGGGATGAGATGTATCAAATTTTCGTATAGCCTGTAGAGCACTAAGGGAGTCTGAGACTACTACAAATGATGACACAGGCATAGATGCGATACGAATAAGTGCTGCAAGAATGGCATACAGTTCAGCAGTAAAAATGCTAGCTGAAGATAGTAAATGCCCTCGTACGACGCTGTCCGGAAACACTGCTGCGAATCCGACGCCGTCTGAAGACTTAGAGCCATCTGTGTACACAGCGGTGGCATGAGAATGGGAGTGGAAGTGATCAAGAAAAAGAGAGCGGGAAGCCACCGTAGGCAGTTGAGCTTTCGAGCAAGGGAGTGAGAAAGAACAGACCCGAACAGCTGGAACTTCCCAGGGGGGTAGGGAAAAGTGAGATGCTACATGAACATATAAAGGTGGTAACTGAAGGGAAGACAAGAGTGAAAGTAGGCGAAGAGAAAAGGGACGGAGCAAACAGGGGCGGCGAACGAATAAAGAATGTCTACTAATATCGGTGACCATTCTATAAATGGAAGGATTGTGTAGATCGTGAGAGCGTACATAGTAACGAAGGCAATGGGCATCACGGCGATCAGACAAGGATGGAACATTTGCTTCTGTATAGAGGCTCTCAACAGGGGAAGAGCGAAAAGCACCAAGGCACAAACGTAAGCCTTGGTGATGGATAGAGTTAAGGCTAGAGAGAGTAGCAGGAGAGGCCGCGGAATAAATCTGGTCACCATAATCGAGTTTCGATAAAACGAGGGCTGAATGGAGGCGAAGCAGAGTTCGACGATCAGCTCCCCAGGAAAGATGAGCAAGGGTTTTAAGAAGGTTTAGCTGGCTGTGACAAGTTGCCTTCAGAGAGGTAATGTGAGGTTTCCAGGTTAACCGACGGTCAAAGAGAAGGCCTAGAAACCTGACTGTATCACGTTCGGGGATACGGGAGCCATAGAGATACAAAGGATGATCGGAGATAACAGAGCGTCTAGTGAAAGTAATTTGGTGAGTTTTGGTACTTGAAAATTTAAACCCATGTGTGGTGGCCCAAGTGGAAACACGGTCGACCGCATGCTGGAGAGAAACTGCAATAAGGTGACAGTCAGCGCCTGCACAAGCAATAGCGAAGTCATCAACATAGAGTGATGACCAAATATTGGGTGGAAGAACAGAGGCCAAACCATTTATAGCAAGGAGAAAAAGTGTTGTGCTTAGAACACATCCCTGAGGGACACCTTCAGCTTGGAAGAAGTCCGGGGAAAGAACATTATTGACTCGAACACGGAAATGTCTGTCAGTTAAAAAGTTCTTAAGGAAGGATGGTAGATTGCCTCGGAGGCCTAAGGAATGGGCCTGGGCCAAAATATTATACCTCCAAGTTGTGTCATATGCCTTCTCAAGGTCAAAAAATATGGCAATAACTGAGTGATTATTCGCAAAGGCATTATGAACATACGTATCCAAGCGTAGTAAGGGGTCTATGGTAGAACGACCCTTACGAAAGCCATATTGACTAGCGGAGAGACTGTTGCGAGTCTCTAAATACCACATTAAACGTCGATTTACGAGGCGTTCCATCACTTTGCAAACTGCACTTGTAAGAGCGATGGGGCGATAGTGGGAGGCATCATGTCCTGTAGTACCCGGTTTGCGGAAAGGGAGAACAATGGCAGATTTCCACAGCTGGGGAAGAACTCCTTGTGCCCAAATAAGATTGAAGAGGTGTAAGAGGACTACAAGGGCTGACCGATGTAAATGTTGTAACATACGAATATGAATGTCATCAGGCCCAGCTGCCGATGATCGGCAAGCTGAGAGCGTTGCCTCCAGTTCTTGAAGTGTAAAAGGCACATTATACTGTTCTTCTCCGAGAGAAGAAAAGTCCAAGGGTACTAACTCTCTGGCAGACTTTGAGGAAAGAAACGAGGGGCATAGATGGAGCCCTCGGGAAATACGGACCAGATGTGTGCCAAGTTCAATGGCAACGTCGAGAGGGTTTGCTATATCAACACCAGTGACCCGTAGAACAGGAGCCGGGTCAGGAGAGTATTTACCACTCAATTTCCTCACTGTTTTCCAGACTGCACTCATAGAAGAAGCAGAGGTGATGGTGGAAACATAGTCTCGCCAACAAGTGCGTTTAGCTTCACGGATGACACGGCGAGCGATCGCACGCTTCTGCTTAAAATCAACAAGTCTCTCAGCGGTTCTATTGTACCGGTACCTGCCCCATGCAGCACGTTTCAAACGTACTGCACGAGCACAAGCAGGAGACCACCAAGGCACGCACTTCTGAGAATGCCTGCCTGAGGTTTGGGGTATAGAATGAGAAGCTGCGGTATAAACTGATGTCGAGAAGATGTGTAGGAGCTCATCAATGGAGGATGAAGAAGGAACCTCACTAAAAGCAGTGAGGTGTGAGTAAAGATCCCAATTTGCCCGATCAAATTGCCAGCGAGGGCTACGGAAAGGTGGTGAATAGGAAGGAGAAGTAAGAATGATCGGAAAATGATCGCTGTCATGTAAGTCTGGTAGAACAGACCAGGTGAAGTCTAGTGCAGTGGAG
Source organism: Cherax quadricarinatus (assembly GCF_038502225.1). Taxonomy (NCBI): domain Eukaryota; kingdom Metazoa; phylum Arthropoda; class Malacostraca; order Decapoda; family Parastacidae; genus Cherax; species Cherax quadricarinatus. The sequence goes on from NC_091297.1 coordinate 6,847,871, forward strand.
GAAGAGCAGACTGATAGATCGATGCAAGAGAGAGTATGAGTACGAGGATCAAAATGGGTGGGAGTACCCGTATTTAAAACATGGAGGGGGTGAGAGGCAAGAAAAGCCTCCAACTGAATGCCACGTGAGTCACAATGAGACCCCCCCCAGAGGAAATGGTGGGCATTAAAATCACCAAGTAACAGAAGTGGTGGTGGTAAGGATGAAACAAGAAAGGCAAAGTCTGGGATAGAAAATGCTCGAGAAGGAGAGAGATATAAAGAACATATTGTAAACCACTTATTCAAGTGGATACGGGCTGCAGTGTAATGCAGCGAGGTATGGACAAATAGTTGACAGTACGGAATATCATTGCGTAGAAGAAGGGCACTTTCATTAAAGGTCCCATCTGAGAAAGGATCCGAAGAATACAATAAATTATAGCCTGAGATAGGTTGGAAAACAGCCGAGTGTAATTTTGGTTCTTGTAAGCAAGCACCAACAGGGGAAAACCTGGAAAGCAACATCTGAAGCTCACCCCGATTACCCCTGAGGCCGCGGATATTCCACTGTAAATAGGCCATGATTGGCGATGAAGAAAATATCAGGAATCTGTAGGTAAAGGCACCTACGGACTAGAGGGGTTAGAAAAGTCAACGTGTGGTGGCATTGGAAGATGTTCAAGTAGCGAAGGAACGGAGCGTTGCGAAGAATGGGGTTGTGAAGATGGAGGAGAGGGAAGAGAAGGAACAGGAAGTGAATCAGTGTCCATTGAAGGTTTAGTCTCTGCAATATATTCTGAAATGGCTTCAAGTGTTTCTGAATTCAAAGATGTATGGGAAACCATATTGGAGATAGGAGGAGGAGGGTGAGTAAAGATTGGGACAGTAATGGACTGTACCAAAGTAGAGGGGGAGGGAAAAGTGTAAGGGACGGGAGATGAAGTGTGGGGGGGGGACAGAAGAGGCAGAAACCTGGGAGGTGACAGAAGAGGGAGAAACTTGGGAGGGGACGGGGGTGGAAGGCATAGTACGAGGAGGAGGGTGAATCTCCACACTTGTAATAGAGCCAGAGAGAGGGGAAGAACTAGGTACAGAGACTGGAAAGGTAAAGTGTGGAGGTGGAAGAAGGGAAGGAAGGGGCAAAGAAGATTTGAGCAATGTGGATTTTTTGGACTTCTGAGTAGAGGGGCGATTGGTATTAGGTGTCGTACGAGGTCTTGTCGATACTGGGGCTTGTGAGGAAGGACGCGAAGATGTGAGAACAGACTGAGTTGTAGTCGGGACGTCAGAGCCAAGGACAGCAAAAGGATTAGATGCCGTAGTGGCTATGGGAGGGGTAACAACAGAGGAGGCTGCAGAAGATGGGACCCCAGAAGTGGGGGGACGTTTGGAAACACGAGAATAAGAAACACGGGGTAGTCTCCCTTGGAGGCGGAGATGAGTAACTGCCATAGCATAAGGGAGACCTTCTGCCTCTTTGAGGCAACGGATTTCACGTTCATTTAAGTAGACCTGGCAACGGCGGGAGTACGAAGGGTGAGCTTCATTACAATTAAGGCAAGATGGAGGTTGACTGCAAGATGTATTAGAATGGTCGTCGGCACCACAGACTGGGCATTCGGCCATAGATCTGCAATATTTCGCTGGGTGACCAAAACGCCAGCAATTTCTACATTGTTGCGGTGTAGGTATCACCTTTCGAACTTGTAACCGATGTCCCACGACATATACAGAGGACGGGAGTTCTCGGCTGTCAAAAGTTAAACGAGCCACATTGCAAGGGTAACGTCTCCGCCCCCGGACAGGAAGGACATAAGTGTCTACTTTGAGGATTGGGAGATCCTGGAGTTCCAGCTGTTCAAAAATGTCATTGCCACATGACTGGAAATTCTGTTGGACTATGGTATGGGGCAGAATGACAGTACCACTACAAGAATTGAGAGAAAGATGTTTTTCAATAGTGATAGGAGTAGTATCGATATTCGAAAGGAGAGAAAGATCATGAGCTTGGGTAGCATTCTGGACAGTGACGATGCGCGTACCGCTCTTGAGAGCGTGAAATGAAATATCTCTGCCAACATGACGCAGGAGCGCTTTGGCAATACTATGGTCAGAAAGGTAGGCAGAAGAAGAAGTTGGTCTTAAAGTAAAGAATTTAGTCCATTGTGTGGTCCGAAACTGAGCGTGGAGAGGGAGTGCTTGACGTGTCGGTCGTTTCCGAGTAGAATGGGAAGGTAACGACGGAGCATCATCAGGAGATTGACGTTGGCGTTTAGGAGTAGGACCGGAGTTGGTCCGGCATGAAATGGGTGGGCGATTCGAAAATTGCCGTACCGTAGAGGGAGAAGCCGGAAGCATAGTCAAAGGAGAGCGGAGTTCAGACAAATCGAAGGAGTCAGTCGAAGCCCCGGTACCTGAAGCGGGTGAGGAAACAGCACCAGCAAGAGGTACAGGGGCATCAGGAGTGTCCGAAGAGTGGTCTAAACACAAGGCAGGGTCAGAATGGGGTGCGGTATCAAGAAGGGGCCCGGGGGTAGTGGTTTCATGGACTAGGGCTGCCATGGTTAGGTTACTCCTTTGCTTTTTGTTTTTAAGAAAAAAAAAGAAAGAAGAAAAGAAAATAAAAATAAAAAAAAGAATAAAAAAAGGGGGGAGCGGGGAGGAATAGTTCCCAGGAGGAATGAAAGGGCCGGAAATCTCCCTCCGCGCCCAAGAGGACTCGACACCGCTAGTAGCGCAGATGCAGCATGGAACCCGTGCCATACCCTACCCTTCATGCCAGTAAACCAGCAATCTGGGATAGCAACCTCACATCTGCCGAGCTACCTCGGTGGACAAAAGAGAGGGCAGCCGGATATCCGCCACAAAGCATACCTCCTTCAGCCACCACCCCCGGAATCCGAAAGGTGGCTTCCAGAGATACACCCGTCGCCCAAAAGACACCCAAAGCTACTCCGGGATACCGGAGAGGGATCGGGACATCCCTAGGCAATCCAGATTCCACGGCAAACTACGCCACCGCCAAGAAACCTCAACGGAATGGGATGGACCCCGGTGTCCTTTCCCCTACCTAGGAACTAGCGCGCCTGTGGGAGAAATCACGAAGGCTAAAAAGAGGAAGGGCAAAAGGGAGGGGTGAGGAGGAGGAGGAGGAATGGAAAAAGGGGAGGATGGGGAGGATGGGATAGGGGAGGGGAGAATGGGGGGTAATTAGGTTCGGTCTGAGGAAGAAGACCGACAGGGCTAATTCCTCAGACCAAGAGCCTCTTCACCACGCCAAGGAGCCCCCCTTGAAGAGGTATGCACATAAAAAGCCCGAAGATCTGGAACTCGCTACCAGAACAGGTCAAGGATCCCCTGACAGCTTATAAATTTAGGACTTTGCTAAAAAATTATCTTATCTCACAATATTAACCAAATCAAACACCTGCTAACTAGTTTTATTATGTGACCTCTAGGCTCTGCAAATCCAAAAAATAATAATATTTCTCAATATTAACCAAATTGGCCAAAACATCTGCTAATTAGTCTTATTATGTGACCTGGCTTTTTAATTCTGTCATTCAATAAAATATTACCACCTTCACCATTACTTGTAAGGTAGATTTTGTGTGCAATTTCAAGCTTATTTTACCAAACCCTACTCACTTCTATTAAGTTTAAAAAAGATTGTAAAACAGCTGACCACTATTACTTGTCCAGTTTTAAGTATAGTTACTATGTACTATTATCTTATCTAGTTTTAATTAGTTAATATGTATTAGGATTAGTTTGCCCGAAATGCCTGGGCATGATAGTGGCTATCTTTGTACTTAGCAAATCAAAATTGTAATTACATATTGTAACCTTTACAAAGAAATAAACTTTACTTTGGTTATATCAAACCTGATTACCTCCCCAACCCAAGTATTGCATGACCTATGGATTTAGCACTTCCCTATGATGTTGATCCACCCCTACATGGAGGTTCCTTGATGCTGGTGAGAGGCTCTTGATCTAGGGAATTGGATCTGTGCTCCTGTTCCCTGAATTAAGCCTGAATGCCTTCCATCCCCCTCACAGGCGCTGTATAATCCTATGGGCTAGCGCTTCCCCATGATTATAATAATAATATGATGATGTTGATGGTAATAATTACAACGGAGGAAACCTACCCTGCAAATGCAGAACGCTGGATTGTAATTTCACTGAAGACAAGCCCTTACATTGAAATGTGACTACACATCTTACCTGTAGGTTACCTGTAGTGTTTCAGGGAGTCATTGTTTCATGGTTGTTGGTCTGATCGACCAGGCTGTTCATGTTAAATGCACAGAGCAACATATGATTCACAGCCTGACCAATCAGAAACTGACTTGAACTTACAGGTTCCGTTTTGAAAAAAAAACCAGGGATTTGTTGGTAATTCTCCTTATGCATGGTGTAGAAGAGCCTTCATCCAATGACGCTTGAGGTGTCTCAGTGTAGTCTTTGCACTCCTGCTTTTCATTGGGGGTACAATATTTTGCACTATCTGACAAGTCTTAGTTTTCATACAGAGTGATTTCAGCATGTAGATTTGGGATCGATCCCTCCAGAATTTTCCAGGTGTAAATAATGATGTACTGTATTATACCTTTCTTGCCTATTTTCCAAAGTGTACAGTTTCGGGAATTTTCAAAATTCCCAGTATGACAGTGAAGGCTCTTTGTGCAGTACATTCTCCAGCTCTGCCAATTTACCTGCTAAGAGTCTCGGTAAACGGCAATATTCCAACCAAGAGAGACCAAGTGATCTATAGCCAATATCTGTAACATTCTTTGATAAAGGAACTGAAAAAGCACAAACTACACAAGAAGTCTGCTAAACTCAATTACAAGTTACTGTAACTGGTTATATAATATATTACCTGGAGTTTACCAGGTAATATATATATTATACGTATATACATAATGTATATATTTTTTTCAACAAGTCAGCCATCTCCCATGGAGGTAGGGTGACCCAAAAAGAAAATCCCCAAAAAGAAAATACTTTCATCATCATTCAACACATTCACCTCACTCACACATAATCACTGTTTTTGCAGAGGCACCCAGATACAACAGCCTAGAAGCATATATAATGATATATAGCATATCCCTCCAAAACTGCCAATATCCAAAACCCCTCCTTTAAAGTGCAGGCATTGTACTTCCCATTTCCAATACTCACGTCTGGCTATATAAAAATAGCCAGTTTCCCTGAATCCCTTCACTAAATATTACCCTGCTCACACTCCAACAGCTCGTCAGGTCCCAAAAACCATTTGTCTCCATTCACTCCTATCTAATATGCTCACGCATGCTTGCTGGAAGTGCAAGGCCCACAAAACCTCCTTTACCCCCTCCCTCCAACCTTTTCGAGGACGACCCCTACCCCGCCTACCTTCCGCTACAGATTTATACACTATGTCATTCTACTTTGATCCATTCTTTCTAAATGACCAAACCACCTCAATAACAAACAGACAAATGAATAAGCACCACCTTCTCTTAGCTGGAGACTTCAACATCAACCTTGGCCTACTAGATGATCAGCCTGTAACTGATTTCATCAACAATATGAACAACACACTTCTCATACCAACAATAACTAAACCAACCAGGCTCACTGAAACGAGTGCAACCATAATAGACCACATATGGACCAATATACTAGCCCCCCTTAAATCAGGGATAATCACAGATAGCACTACAGACCACTATCCTACCTTCCTCTTGACAAACATTAGTAAACCACCACTTGAATACAACAAAGTTTCATTTACGACTCCATGATGAGGCCTCAATAAGGAAGTTCACAGCTGACCTAGAGACTGTTGACTGGCCTACAGAATTCTCCAAGGCCAATGGTATTGACGACTGGACAGACATTTTTCTTAACAAATTACTTAGACTATACAACAAACATTGCCCTATAAAAACGAAACAGATCACAAACAAACGGCTTGGTTGCCCATGGCTAACCAGCACCATTCTGAAATCCATTGATAAGAAACACCAATATGAAAAGCAATATAGACAGGGCTTAATACACAAAGATATTCTTAAACACTATTCATCAGTCCTCACCAAAGTAATAAAGAAAGCCAAACAACTATACTACTCCAGTAGATTCACTGACACAAGAGGAGATATAAAAAAGACCTGGAAAACACTCTCTCAGATTCTAGGGACCCAAAAACTGAAAAAAAACAAGAATATTGCCCTAACTAAACCTAATGAAACACCACTGCATCCCACTGACACAGCTAACAAGATAAACGACTTCTTCTCAACCATAGGTTCTAATCTCGCCAATAAAATCCCACGCACCAATGCCCATGCCGGGGACTACCTAGATGGGAATTTCCTAAATTCCTTCTATCTTGCTCCAACTGAGCCCATTTAAGTCACCGAGATTATAAAGTCACTTAAAAATAACTCAGGGAATCTGTCTCATGTCCCACCATTATTGTACAAGAGAGCGGCCCATGTCCTCTCACATGCTATCTCATTACTTTTTAACAAGTCACTAGAAACTAGCACCTTCCCGAAACTACTCAAGACAGCAAGGGTTACACCAATACATAAAGGTGGTGACCCTACAGATTTAAACAACTATAGGCCAATATCAAACTTACCATTGCTATCCAAAATCTTTGAGAAACTCGTGCACAGGAGACTATATTCATTTATAACGGCACAAAACATACTCAACCCCTGCCAATTTGGATTCAGGAAAAATAAAAGCACTAACGATGCAATCATAAAAATGCTAGATCTGCTTTACACAGCATTGGAAAATAAGGAATATCCACTAGGAATTTTTATTGACCTAAGAAAAGCTTTTGACATAGTAGACCACGGCATCCTACTCCACAAACTTGACCATTATGGTATAAGAGGCCATGCGCTTGCATATTTCAAATCTTACCTTACTAATAGGTATCAGTATGTCACCATTAAAGACACAGCATCAACAACACAGCCACTTGATACTGGAGTTCTGCAGGGAAGTGTCCTTGGTCCCCTGCTCTTCCTCATATACATCAATGATCTTCCAAACGTATCTCAACACCTGAACCCCATTGTCTTTGCTGACGACACTACTAATGTCATCTCTCACCCTAATCTTGCCACCCTCAACACCATTGTTAATGAGGAGCTGATCAAAATATCGACTTGGATGACAGCCAATAAACTTACGCTTAACACTGACAAAACCTACTACATTATGTTTGGTAGCAGAGCAGGAGATGCGCAAATTAACATTAAGATCGACAACACTCTAATTGCCAGGCATAATGAGGGCAAATTCCTAGGCCTATACCTCGACAACAACATGAACTTCAGCACCCATATCCAACACATAACCAAAAAAGTATCCAAAACGGTTGGGATCCTCTCCAAGATACGATACTACATGCCGCAAACTGCCCTTCTCACACTATACCATTCACTTATATATCCATACCTCACCTATGCTAAATGTGCTTGGGGTTCAACTGCAGCAACACACCTAAAGCCAATAGTAACCCAACAAAAAGCCGCAGTAAGAATAATCACTTAATCCCATCCCTGGCAACACCCCGCCCCCCCACTCTTCATAGATCTAAACTTACTCCCTGTTCAGTACAACCACACTTACTACTGTGCAATCTAATCTACAGGACCTTAAATTTCAATATTAACCTTGACCTAAAACGCTTTCTTGATAGTTGCGACAGAACCCACAGGCACAATACCAGACACAAACATCTCTATGACATTCCCCGTGTCCGACTAAACCTTTACAAAAATTCAATGCATGTCAAAGGCCCTAAAATCTGGAACACCCTACCTGAAAATTCTAAAACTGCAGACACATTCATCACCTTCAAAACTACCATCAGAAAACATCTTATCTCCCTGATACACCCTGTCAACTAATTACACGAATACCACCTGGTGGTTAGCACTTACACTCACTCACCCATTTGACCATAAACAGAAATATCAATCTCAATCTCAAAATAATGAATCTTAACTAGTCATAAGTTGGCCTGTGATACTCCAATACTGAAACTATGTATAGTGCCAAAACAAAAGCATTCACATTGCTAAACTCACAAACTAGTATTTAGTCACTTAGCCATAATACCAACTTACCTCATAATTTTATAATATTTTAAACTTAAGATTTAATTTAAGTCTGCCCGAAATGCCTAGCCATGCTAGGTGTTCTAGTGGTACACTCTGTAATTATTATTTTACTACATGTAAACAATACAATAACCAAATTCTGTAAACTCAGCATTGTAATCCTTATAGAGAATAAACTTCGAATTTGAATTTGAATTTATTAATTCCACACCTCCTAATTTCCACATCCAAATTTTCTGCATAATATTTACACCACACATTGCCCTTAGACAGGACATCTCCACTGCCTCCAACCTCCTCCTCACTGCAGCATTTACAACCCAAGCTTCACACCCATATACGAGTGTTGGTACCGCTATACTTTCATACATTCCCTTTTTTGCCTCCATAGATAACGTTTTTCGTCTCCACATATACCTCAACGCACCACTCGCCTTTTTTCCTTCATCAGTTCTATGATTAACTTCATCCTTCATAAACCCATTCACTAACACGTCAAGTCCCAAATATGTGAAAACATTCACTTCTTCCATAATCCCTCTCTCCAATGTGATATCCAATTTTTCTTTATCTAAATCATTTGATACCCTCATCACCTTACTCTTAATTATGTTCACTTTCAACTTTCTACCTTTACTCACCATCCCAAACTCATCCACTAACCTTTGCAACTTTTCTTTAGAATCTCCCATAAGCACAGTATCATCAGCAAAAAGTAACTGTGTCAACTCCCATTTTGTATTTGATTCTCCATAATTTAATCCCACCCCTCTCCCCAACACTCTAGCATTTACTTCTTTTACAACCCCATCTATAAATATATTAAACAACCATGGTGACATTACACATCCCTGTCTAAGACCTACTTTTACCGGGAAGTAATCTCCCTCTCTTCTACACACCGTAACCTGAGCCTCACTATCCTCATAAAAACTCTTTACAGCATTTAGTAACTTACTACCTATTCCATATACTTGCAACATCTGCCACATTGTTCTATCCACTATCATATGCTTTTTCTAAATCCATAAGTGCAATGGAAACTTCCCTACCTTTATCTAAATATTTACTGTTCACATATATGCTTCAATGTAAACACTTGATCTACACATCCCCTACCCACTCTAAAGCTTCCTTGCTTATCTGCAATCCTACTCTCTGTCTTACCTCTAATTCTTTCAATAATAACCCTACCATACACTTTTCCTGGTATACTAAATAAGCTTATTCCCCTATAATTTTTACAATCTCTTTTGTCCCCCTTCCCTTTATATAAAGGAACTATACATGCTCTCTGCCAATCCCTAGGTACCTTCCCCTCTTTCATACATTTATTAAACAAAAGTACCAACCACTCCAACACTATATATCCCCCTGCTTTTAACATTTCTGTCATGATCCCATCAGTTCCAGCTGCTTTACCCCCTTTCATTCTATGTAATGCCTCACGTACTTACCCCACATTCACATCCTGCTCTTATTCACTCCTAAAAGACGTTATACTGCCCTGGCCAGTGCATCAAATTACCGCCTCCTTTTCTTCATCGACATGTAAAAGTTCCTCAAAATATTCCCGCCATCTACCCAATACTTCCAGCTCCCCATCTACTAACTCCCCTACTCTGTCTTGAACTGACAAATCCATTCGTTCCCTTGGCTTTCTTAACTTGTTTATCTCAAAAAAATTTTTCTTATTTTCATGAAAATTTCTTGACAGTGCCTCTCCCACTCTATCATCTGCTCTCCTTTTGCACTCTCTTACCACTCTTTACCTTTCTTTTACTCTCCATATACTCTGCTCTTCTTATAACATTTCTGCTTTATAAAAACCTCTCATAAACTACCTTTTTCTCTTTTATCACACCCTTTACTTCATCATTCCACCAATCACTCCTCTTTCTCCTGCACCCACCCTCCTATAACCACAAACTTCTGCCCCACATTCTAATACAGCATTTTTAAAACTTTTCCAACCCTCTTCAACCCCCCCCCCCACTACTCATACTTGCACTAGCCCACCTTTCTGCCAGTAGTTGCTTATATCTCACCCTAACCTCCTCCTCCCTTAGTTTATATGCTTTCACCTCTCTCTTACTTGTTGTTGCCATTTTCCTTTTGTCCCATCTACCTCTTACCCTAACTGTAGCTACAACTAAATAATGATCCGATATATCAGTTGCCCCTCTATAAACATGTACATCCTGAAGCCTACCCATCAACCTTTTATTCACCAATACATAATCTAACAACTAATTTCATTATGTGTCATATCATGCCTTGTATACTTATTTATCCTCTTTTATAAAATATGTATTACTTATTACCAAATCTCTTTCTACACATAGATCAATTAAAGGCTACCCCTGGCACCCCAAATTTACCTACTACTCCCTCTACAAAATTTTTGCCCACTTTAGCATTGAAATCCCCAACAACAAGTACTCTCACACTTGGTTCAAAACTCCCCACACACTCGCTCAACATTTCCCCAAATCTCTCTCTCTCTCTCCTCTACACTTCTCTCTTCTCCAGGTGCATCCAACCCTTATTTTACTCCACATAATCCTTGAATTAATACATTTATATTCCCTCTTTTCCTGCCATAACTTGTCCTCCTACATTATTGCTACTCCTTTAGCTCTAACTCCATTTGAAACCCCTGACCTAATCCCATTTATTTCTCTACAATGAAACTCTCCCACCCCCATCAGCTTTGTTTCACTTGAAGCCAGGACATCCAGCTTCTTCTCATTCATAACAACCACAATCATCTCTTTCTCAATCATTCGCACATATATATAATATATATATGAGGAACTTTTAAATGTTGATGAAGAAAGGAAGGCGGTAATTTCATGCACTGGCCAGGGAGGTATAACATCTTTTAGAGTGAAGAAGAGCAGGATGTGAGTATGCAGAAGGTGCGTGAGGCATTACGTAGAATGAAAGGGAGTAAAGCAGCTGGAACTGATGGGATCACAACAGAAATGTTAAAAGCAGGGGGATATAGTGTTGGAGTGCTTGGTATTTTTGTTTAATAAATATATGAAAGAGGGGAAGATACCTAGGGACTGGCAAAGAGCATGTATAGTTCCTTTATATAAAGGAAAGGGGGACAAAAGAGATTGTAAAAATTATAGGGGTATAAGTTTACTGAGTATACCAGGTCATGTGTATGGGAGAGTTGTTATTGAAAGAATGAGAGGTAAGACAGAGTAGGATTGCAGATGAACAAAGGAGGTTTTAGAGTGGGTAGGGGATGTGTAGATCAAGTGTTTACATTTAAGCATATATGTGAGCAGTATTTAGATAAAAGTAGGGAAGTTTTCATTGCATTTATGGATTTAGAAAAGGCATATGATAGAGGAGCAATGTAGCAGATGAATAGGTAGTAAGTTATTAACCCTTCGACTGCTTTGGTCGTATATATACATCTTACGAGTCAGTGTTTTGGACGTATATATACTCAATAATTCTAGTGGCTTCAAATCAAGCAGGAGAAAGCTGGTAGGACCACATGTGAGAGAATGGGTCTGTGTGGTCAGTGTGCACCACATAAAAAAAAATCCTGCAGCACACAGTGCATAATGAGAAAAAAAAAACTGACAGTTTTTTTGGATTAAAACACCAACTTTGAGGTGTATTTTTGTATAGTATTTATCGTTGTAGTCTCGTTTTCATGGTCTCGCGTGATAAAATGGAAAACATATTGCAGAAATAGAGATGATTTTGATTAGCTTCACGATGAAAACGACTTTGAAATTGAGCTCAAAATAACGAAAATGTTCAATTTTTACTAATGTTCAAGAGTAAGCAAATCACACCACACGTCCAATACACGTCAACTGGGGAGTCTAATATTCTTTCATTAGTGCACTGATATTTATACCATTTTAACAATAATTCAGTAGTCTGCATAACAGTAAGTTTTGTATTTTTTGTATCAAAAAATCAAAATAGCAATCGTAATATAAGAGGGGCCTAGAGACATGACTAATGAACAGAGGATATGTTATTTTAGTGCCACGAATGTCTACACTGTTTATTCTGGACCCTATTTTGAAATTGGCATCTTTTTTAATTTGCGTGAAATTGGCCAAATTGTCAATTTCTGACTACTTTAATGGGGAGTTGAAATCGGTAAATGGGCGGTTTCTTGTACTCAACTGATAGAAAAAATAGAGTTCTAAAGAAATAGCTATGAGTTTTTTCAACTGGAACAACGGAATTGGCCAAAACCGGGCTCAAAGTTGACGAAATTGCCGATGCGCATATGTCGCCAAGACCGCTAACTTCGTGGGAGCGTAATTCCTTGAGTTTTCGACCAAATTTCGTACTTTTGGTGCCATTACCATCAGGAAAAGATTCTCTATCATTTCATAAGAAAAAATCATTTTTTTCCCCAAAAATTTTGCGACACAGAATGACAGTTTCAGAAAGGGGCTTGTGACAGTCAAAGGGTTAAATGCTGGAAAGAGTTTTTATGAAGATAGTTAGGCTCAGGTTAGGGTGTGTAGGAGAGAGGGAGATTACTTCCCAGTAAAAGTAGGTCTTAGACAGGAATGTGTAATGTCACCATGGCTGTTTAATATATTTATAGTTGGGGTTGTAAAAGAAGTAAATGCTAGGGTGTTGGGGAGAGGGGTGGGATTAAATTATGGGGAATCAAATACAAAATGGGTGTTGACACAGTTACTTTTTGCTGATGATACTGTGCTTTTGGGAGATTCTAAAGAAAAGTTGCAAAGGTTAGTGGATGAGTTTGGGAGGGTGTGTAGAGGTAGAAAGTTGAAAGTGAACATAGATAACGGTAAGGTGATTAGGGCATCAAACAATTTAGATAAAGAAAAACTGGATATCACATTGGAGAGAGGGAGTATGGAACAAGTGAATTTTTTCAGATATTTGGGAGTTGACTTGTCAGTTTTAATGCAGACACTTATGCACTTGTATTAGCTTTAGATTATTGCTAACCAGGCCCCCCTAAGTCTTCACATTCTGTTTGTTTCAGGTATGCATCCATTATTTAGTTCATAATT